>NW_028261387.1:71864158-72175547 GCF_051295495.1 Thamnophis sirtalis
TTTTTTAAAAAAAGGGATGAAATGTGCATTTGAAAAGGAGGAGGGAGAAGGGAGGAGGGCGGAGGAAGTGGGAGAGTAGTAGCAGCAGGAGAGTCAGAAGATAGGTGACTGAAAAAGCAAGTTTCTCCATCAGACAACTCAGTGCTAAGGTCTGGCATCCCAGAACACCCCTCCCAAAGTCTGATTACAACAGCCAAGCCAAGCCTAATTCTGCCTTTCTAGACAAAATGCAAATGGCTAGGCATACAACACAATGAATAATGTCTTGCCGGTGAACTGAAGCAAGGAATACCAAGCACTTCCTGGAGAAAGTGAATGAGGGCCCAGCATTCCCAAAACAGTGACTTTTAGCCCGATCACGTGTTGCCAGAATCACTGGTAAGGAGTATGCCTGGATTACTGGGAGACTTGCTTAAAGTTGTTGTGAAAGGCAACAAGATGTTCTTTTATGCAACAAGAAATAAAGGAAGATGTTACAGATATTGTATCTGAGCTCAGTTAAATAGCAATGTAAATAATATAGTTATCAAAGCTGATATATATCACATCTGAAACTGATACTTTGAACAATGAACATTGAGAATTTGGCAGATAACATCTTCTCCAAAATCCACTGCAGCACTAGCTGGAATTCTGAAATATGGCTGCATTAATTTGCAAGTGGAATGCCATCTGTTTGCAATTTGGTAATAATGAAAATCACTTAATACAAAATAAAAAAATAAAAAATAAAAGTGCACTTAAACACCCCAAACTTTTTGAACATCTCTCTGACGTTACAAAGTGCTTAAACCTTTGACATGATGCATTAAGGCACACATTATAGTATCATCATCAAAACTGAATTCCCTGAATTGAAAACAAAATACATCACAATGAAAAATCAACTATGGGGCTTGAAGGTTACTTGTTGAGCTATTTGGGTCATAACAGGCTCAAAGTTGAAGATTTAAGAGGATCAGCTTGCCTCTCGCAGTTGTGGGGAAGAGATTGGACAATCATTTTAAGAAATTGGACAACCATTTATCCAGAATGGTACAGAGCAGGGGTACCCAATCCCCAGGCCGCGCCCCACTTCAGGGCCTTTAGAAGTGGCAGGAAACCATGCACATGCATGCTCACATATGCAAACAGTGGGTGAGCCCGTGCGCCTGCGCTCCATTTGTACAAGTGGTGGACACGCCTGCTACCAGTGCAAATGGAGCTGCTCACACGCTTGCCTGTCGCTCGTGCAGAACCATCTCCTCCCCCACCACTGGTCCGCAAAGCCAAAAAGGTTGGAGAAATCTGGTAGAGGTTCTCCTGCTTCAGCAGGTTATGGACTCGAAGACCTCCAAGGTCCCTTTCAAATCCTTTATTCTGTATTCTTTAAGACTTAAATTTGGCTCCATCTCTGAAAGAAGTAATAATTTCCTTGAATTAGGTTTAACCCCTGGTGATTTTATGGACACCTCCATGGGGTTTTCGTGGTAATCATATAAAAATAGTACAATATGGTATTTCTGAGATGATTTTCCAATTTCCTAATGTAATCTATTGCGCTATTTTCTAATGTAATCACTACTATGAAACTACTATATGATACTATCACTATTATATGAATCAGGGGTGGGTTTCTTTTACTGCTGCTTTGCTCAGGGATGCACTTCGAGCGTGCACTTGATGCGCGCAATGCACTCATACACATTAGATGAAAAATTGCTTCTGTGCTCGATAGAACCGGTTCAGATGCGTGGGCGGCCGAGTTACTACCTATTCGGCTGAACCGGTAGATACCCAGCACTGATATGAATATGAGAATAGGTACACTGGTGATGGTGACTTAAAGACAGGAATGTAACAAGGGAGGAAGAGATGCAACGAAGAGCTGCTATGTATCCTCATTTCCAATAGAAGAATTTGTTCTGTTCAGAGTTTTGGGGGTTTCCTTGTACTTTTCGATGATATTCTGTTCTATTTCATTGTTCCATCCTGTTTATTTTCTCCCCTCATTTTTTATCCAATCAACACTCATTGGGATTTTTTTGGCCAAGATCTTACTCCCTCGGAATTTCTAAAACATTTGGGATAGGTTGTTCTGATTCTTCTGAGATTCTTCATACATCCCTTCGTTTCTCAGAGGTTCTGAGAAACTCAATCAGTCCTCACTACCCTGAGTTTGCCATTAGAAAGAGAAAGAGACAGAATACTGGAGAATTAGTGGGATGGGAGCATCTCTAGGCAGATGATGAGACAGGACAGGCAGTCTCCTAGCCACTGTCCCTGAGCATCCTGACGAGTCCCTCTTTTGGACAGCCCCACAAGTACTAGTTTTGTGATCCAGTAAGGTGGACACATACTAGGCCCAGTCAATCATACAATGTGATCTCACAGGACCAGGAAGTCTGTCTACATGTATTCCTGCAGATCCTGCCTCCTGGAATGATTTCCCCCAGAGATCTGTATCAGTGGTAGGTTTCCATTTTTTAAACTACCAGTTCACTTGTGCGCACGATGCTTCTGCGCATGTGCAGAAGCATCTGGGCGGGTGGGCGAAGCCTCCCACCGCCGCCACTACCACTACCTGATCTGGGCAGAACCGGGCGCAACCCACTTCTGATTTGTATGAATCCAATCATGATGGCTTTTAGGAAATCATTAAGGACCTAATTGTACTTCTAGGCCTTGGGGACAAGGTGATTGTTATTTCAGTTATTTCAATTCTGGGAGGTTTATGGTTGATATTTTGCTCTTCTGGGCAGTACTTTAGTATATTGTAAACAAAAGGTTAAGCCACCCATGGTTGCATAGGAAGTCTCAAATTTAACAAACAAATAAATAAATGTGGTATGTGATTAATAATAGACTTTTTTGTTTCGTTTTTTATTCTAGGCAGCACCCAAGTCAGACAGGCAGGCAGGCAGGCAGGCAGGCAGGCAGGCAGGCAGGCAGTCAAACAGACAGTCAGACCTGCTCCCCTTGAACATGGCAAGGTAAAATTGCCAATCCAGATGGCTCCTGGGGAAGAGAGATTGTTTTGTATTTTATTCAGGCAAAGAATTTATTCAGCTGGCTGATTTGGGCTTCCATGGAATGGCCTACACTATTCAGGCAAAACAGTGGTTTGATTCTGAAGAGTTCCCTTTGCTGCATTAACTTTGAATGAATTGGAAACATTCCAAATTGTAAGATGAGTTCCCATCGGCAGTCGGAGATGTACAGTTGCCTATTTCAGTGTATCCATGCATAATACATATCGGATATTTCCCTGAATCAGCCTGATGGATTGCCCGCGTTAACATAACCCGCTTAGTCTGGCTACTGAATTAATCAAATTTCTGGTTTTGCAGAATCCGCTGACCTATAAACAAACAAAACGGATTGAGTTTACACAGTGCGCTAAGCCGCAAAACAACAGAGTAAACGTAAAACTAACCAAGCTTCACTCATTATGCAAATGGAGCCGCTCAGCCTTTAACAGACCTGGTGAAGCATGTTCTGCAAATACAGCCAGCTTCCCTTTAGTTCTGCCATGCGGTAGGTCTCCGGGATGCTTAATTTCCACCCTCTGGACGTTGGGAGCCTAAAATTCCCTCCAGATTATCAGTCAGTTATTCTATTCATCCATCCAAACAATCAGCCCAAGCACTGAAATCTCTCTCTGTGTTTACATATTCTCCCAGGAGAAAGAATAGCAGATTCTCACACTGTAGACATGGAGCCTGGCCCTTTCTTTTTGTGTGTTAATCCAAGCACTTTCAGCCGAAACAGCAGCTATGAAGAGAGGAGACGGAAGGGAGAGGAGAGAGAATGAATGGACCTGTGTCCTACATCCCTGCACCTAAATAGATACTTTGCCTTTTTGGTATGAGTTAAGCAGCTGCATTACTTTGAATGGATGTAGTAAAACATGCTGCAGAACTCACCTTCTGTCTATCAAGGAGAAAGAAGATACATAGCAATGTTCAGTACAGGTAGTTCTCGGTTTATGACCGGCTGCTCATCAACAGCTCAAAGTTACAATGGATTCTCAAAAGGTACTTATGATTCAGTTCTGAAGTTATGACATCAGCCCTCCCCCTGGTCATGTGACCACATTTGGGGAATTCCGCCGCCAGCCTGTATTTATATTCATTTGCAATGTCCTGCAGTCACATGATCATGATTTAAGGTGTTTTTGCCAGAAACCGACATTTATTTCTGCCCCATAGCCAACAAAGAGTTTAACGTCTGCAGCATCCACTCTGCAACTGCGTTCACTTTATAACCACAGCATTTGTGGAATGGCCACTGCAAAAAAAGGTAATAAAAATCAGATCTGGTTATGTAATCATTTGCTTTACAACCATCACAACTTACGACTCTAATTGCCAGGCTCAATTATAGTCATACGTTGAGGATTACCTATAAGCAAGAATGACGATTGGGTCAGTGCTTACTTTCATGCATTGTGTGTGTGTGTTCACTATCCTCAAACTTTATATCCCCCCCAAGTAACATGCCTATTTATGTTAATATTAATTCTAAAGGCCAAATAATCTCATAAAAGGTCAGCAGATGACTTAGAAAACTGCAAATGTTAATCTCAGTTGCGTCTATAAAAAAACATATGTTTCTCATCCTGTTTTTCATAGTAGCTAACCAGATGCCACTATAAAGCTTGTGCAGAATATGGAACAGTTATAACCAGCCTCTGCTGTTCCTTTCATTTATTGCCTTTAGGGACAAGAAACCCTCAAATCTTGTCTTTTATCTGTGAGGAAATTCCCAAATATTGAGCTGGAGCAAGTTGGGAAAAAGCAAACCTTTGGGGATTGTTCTGATATGTTTCTAAAGTCTTCTATGCCAAGGCCAGAGAATTCCCCTGGCAATGAAGGGGACAGCCAAAGGATGAATGGTTGAATGACCAGCTCTTTTAAAGAATGGCTTTTATTTAAGAAATAATATTTTTAACCCCTCCTACAAGAGGTTTGGCTACGAAAAGCACATACAATGTCCTTTTCATGGACTGAAAAAATACCCCCTGTGTAACTCATCAGTAGCATTTGGCATGACCTAAAAAAAAAGAAAAGAAACCTGATTAAACAAAATGATTAGGCAAATGTTTGCAAGAAGCTTGGTAGATTTCATGTAGGTGCAAACCAGGTTGAGCTGAAATACTTAGGCTGGAATACATGCATGACAATATAGAGTCTTGCGTAATGCACAATAATTATTAATCCTTCAGATCAGGGCTGGGTTCCGACAGCCACTACTGCCGGTTCACTCATGGTTGTGCAATGTGTGCACATGCGCAACACAATAAAGTTTGTTCTGCGCATGCGCAGAAGCAAAAAACAAGATGGCGCCACCACCGCCAGGAAAACCTGTTCGGGGGCATGGCAGGCCTGGGTCACTGCCAGTTCCAGCAACCCAGGCTGCCAAACCACTACTGGTTCGGCCGAACCAGTCCAAACCGGTAGGAACCCACCACTGCTTCAGATCCTGAAGAAGAGGCTTGTGAGGCTCTGCATTTGATTCCTTCTTAAAAGCTTTCAAAACTGTTCTATTAGTTTACTTCAACCACCACTTCTCTCAGCCCAGGCCCGAGAATCTTTAGATGAAAGCAAATGCTTGGAATATCAGAGGTTTTAACCTTATTTGTGTCAGAAGCAAGAGCAGGCTGCAACATGCCTGCAGGCCTCTCCTGTGGCACCTGCCAAGTTCCATACCCCACCTGACTCCACCTGGTTTGATTTCATTCAATCTGTGTCACTCTTGCCCACGAAGAACCAGTTGTTCTCTCTCAGTCCAGCCTATCTCGAAGAACATAACATGAATGGGGATTCCAAACTACTTCCAGCTCCAGAGGGAGAATAGATTATAAATCTAATAAAAAGCAGTGTGTCACCATCCCAGTAATATTCTTAAAATTCCAAATGAGCCCACCAGTTGACACATGTTGCCTGTCTTTTCTTTCTCTGCTTTAGTCTGGTTTTTTTTTGTTTTTTTTTGGAAATGCCCCATAACTCAGCAGGAGGACGCAGCCTTCAATTTTCATCCAGTGGATCTCTCAAGAGCATAGGAAACACACATTCCAGATGCTCTTACTAGCATCTGCATAGGATATGCTATTTTGTCTTTCATTAAAAATTTGTGCTTTCCATTCAGCCTCATGCGCTCTGAGTTGTGCTAAGAAACATTTTCCTGCAATTCCTTCCTCCATAATGAAGTGTACTGTCATACTTGTAAAAGTCTGTAGAGATTTTCAGTCATTCAGGTCATCTTTGTCCCAAGGGTGCTTTTTTCAGGAGGCAACTGGAATTTCTTTTTTCTTTTTGAAAGACATTTCGTTTCTCATCCAAGAAGCTTCATCAGCTCTGACAGGATAATGGAAGGATTTATATTCCTTACAGACAGCTGGTCATTTGCATCCTTTTAGAGAGTCTTTGAAGCACTTGAAAGTTTATTTGTGTCCTCAGGGTCACGTGAGTAGTGCTCCTGGTTCCTGTAGTCTGCAATTTTTTCCCCTCTGGAAATCCATTCCTCTTCTCACACCATTTAAAGGGTGTTCATCCCAAATTGTATGGCTAAAAATCTATAGAGAGTCATCCAGGTCATGGTTGTCCCAAAGGTAACTGGACTTTCTTGTTTTTTTTCTTCTTTTGAAGACATTTCACTTCTCATTCAAGAAGCTTCTTCAGCTCTGACTGGATGGTGGGGAATGGAAAGATTTACATTCCTTGCAGACATCTGGACATTTGCATCTTTTTAGAGGGGCCCATTACCCACTATCCCCTCAGACCTGAAGAAGCTTCTTGGGTGAGAAGTGAAACATTTTCAAAAGAAAAAAAATAAGAAAGTCCAGTTGCCTCCTGAAATAGCATCTTTGGTACTGTCATACTGGTAGCAAGAGTTATGCATTAAATTCAGAAGACACTTGGCTTATGACAGGGGTGTCATATGGCTCACATGTTCCAAGTTTCCCTAACATCCTTTTTATAGATCAAACAACATGGGAAGAGCTGATAATACAGCAGTCCTCAAGTTATGATGATAATTGAGCCCAAGATTTTTGTTGTTAAGTGAGTTTTCCCCCATTTTATGACTTTTGTTGTAAAATGTTATTAAGTGAATCAGGTTTCCCCGTTGAATTTGCTTGTCAGAAGGTCGCAAAAGGGGATCACACGATTCCAGGACACTGCAACCATCATAAATGTGAGTCAGTTGTCAAGCATCCAAATGTACATCACATGACCATGGGGATGCTACAAGTGTCATAAGTGTGAAAAATGGTCATAAGTCACTTTTTTCACTATCATAATTTTGAATGGTCAGTAAACGAATTGCTATAAGTCGAGGACTACCTTTATTTTGTTTGTTTTGCATTTGAGGCTGTGTTTGACCCCTGAAAACCTCTGAACCTCTGTCCCCAAATAGGCCTTAATTATGCCCACTTTTGATATATCTTGGCATGTGATGTAAAAACTGGCCTTTGAACCAACAGAAGATGCATTTGTGGCTGGTTTATAAGGATGAAATTGGGGTGGGGGGGCAGATGGTTCACACAATTTAATGCATGGTGAAACCTTTATTCATTAAGAAAGCTCATATTTGGAACCAAATCAACCTGATTTGAACTTTCTAGCCCAATAGACAGGTTGGAATACTTGTCCAATAATGTTCTTTGGCAGTACATTCCATGAATTAATTATGGGTCGTGTGACACTGTTTCTTTTGTCCGTCCTGAATCTCCTGTCATTGGATGACCCCTTAGTTCTCGGTATTATGGAAAGGGGGAGAATCTGCTCTATCCACTTGCTCCACACCATTCTTTAATTTTCAGTTTTATTGTGTGTCCTCTTAGGAGAATCAAAGTTTCCCAGCCTCTCTCTCTCAGGAGTGCCATTTCTGGGTGGAATTGTTGACCCCAATTGTACTTCAGCCAGTTTGTGATTATTCTGCAGGAACACAAGAATGTGTCCCACTTTTTTTATTCTTCATACTGGTGGTAGATTGTTATTTAAAATTAACTGGCTTTGTATGCCAAACAAATAAAGGGGGGAGAGAGAGGGGAAGGAAGAGGAGGGGGAAGAGGAGGAAGGAGGAGGAAGAGGAAGGAGGAGGAGGAGAAGAAAGAAAAGAAGACACATGATACTAGATTCTTGGAACCCAAATCAATGCAAAATGCCCAATCTAAAAATTACGGATTTTGTTGGACGAATAGACCATAATAATAATGTAACTATAACAATGTAGAACAAATAATGCTGCTACATTAAAATTAAAAACATAAAACCTGCTGAATCAAGATTTAGGGATGTTTGGAATCTTTCATCTCACTATAATCCTGCACAACCAAAGGACTCTGTTGGAATTCACTAACCTTAGAAATTGGATCACTGAAAATTAAGTTCATCAATAAAGATTCACATATAAAAGTTGTCTTCATGCAATTTTTGGACAACGTCCCCTTGTCTTTCAACCTCCATTACCTGAACAATCACCTACCTCTTTCAAGCAATTTCTATGTAGCACTTTAGAGGGATAAAGGGGCGGCTGTGAAAAAGTGGCTCAATCTCATTCCAAAGATGATATATAAAATGCAAAGGGAGTAAATGCACCTGATGTAAACAACTATTTTCAATTCACAGTTGAATGCACCTGTCAGCAGCCCTTCAAACTATGGTAAAAAATACTCTATCTTCTTCCATCTACCCCCTTGGGCTTTCACTGAAATCTGGGCAAGCCTTTTGCTTTCCGTTTTGAAAAAAAAGAAGACTATAAATAATGACATGCTTCACATTTGAGAAAAAGAATGGATTTTTGGAACAGACGAAAAGTGCAAGCCTATGCAAAACTCTACTCAGCAGTAATAAGTCTCACTGAGTTCAAGGGGCTGACTCCTAGTAAATAAGATGATATAGGAATGTAACCTAAATTCCAAATAAATATCCAATGGTATCAACTGAACAGAAATAAGGATTAATAGAGACAGTGTGGTGCAGTGGTTAAGGTGCCAGGCTAAAAAGTGAATAACCTTCAGCCAGTAGTCACTGTCTCTTAGCCCTAGAAAGATGGCAAATCACATCTAAAATCTTGCCAAGCAAAGTCCAGGCAATGACCAGTGTTCAAAACAGATGCAAAGGTGATGACGAATGACACACATCGCTCATCAATAAGCTATCTATTAGACTCTAATTCTGAGCACATTATATATATTATATATCCCATCTCACTATCCAAATCAACTCTGGGCAGCATATATAAATTAAATAAATAAAACTTCTCAGAATTGCAATATAACAGCACTAACACCGTGGCAGGATCATGAGTAGTTGCAGGAATATGGCCTGTGCTTTTTACTCATGTCTCCAATCTTGGTTGAAGTTTCCCTGCAGCATCCTTAGAAATAGGGAAGACAAGTTACACATAGAGAAATATGGGGGAACACATAAACCAGTTAGTCTGAGGTACGGCCAGAAGCTAGGGCTGCAGACTGGCTCCCCAATAAGTATTATACCCCGCTCTCAATTCCTGTCAGTGGGGTATAATACTTAAAGCAGGGGAATGGTTCCCACGAATTACTCACCCACGTCTTGACAGTGGGTTCAATACTTAAAGCATGGGAGTAGAACTAGGCAGACTAGCTAACTTAGGCCCAATTGGTCTCTTTCATCCCCCCCTATTGCAGAAGGTTATTTTGGTGCACAGGAACAGGAGAGATAAAAGAGAGCAAGTTAGTCACGGTGGCACAGTGGTTAGAGTGCAGTACTGCCGGCTGCCTGCAATTTGGCAGTTCAAATCTCAACCAGGCTCAAGATTGACTCAGATGGGTAAAATGAGGACCCAAATTGTAAACCACTTAGAGAGGGCTGCAAAGCGATGTAAAGCAGTATATGAGTCTAAATGCTATTGCTAGTCTCCCTAGTTCCACTCCCATGCAACCACTAGCAGGAACTGGCTGAGTGATTCTTGGGAGCCAGTCTGAAACCCCAGCTATATCATCAAACAAACTGGTTCACGTCTTCTCCATATTTCTCTGTGTAACTTACCTTCCCTATTTCTGGAGTAGTACACAAACTTTCTCCAGTTGTTGCAAGAAAGAGGGGATCTAACACTGGAAAAAGGCATGTGCCTGAGCTGCTTATCATAATTCCCCTTTTTACTTTGCAATTTCCATAAACTCTTTCGCTTCAGAAGGCAGCCAGCTGCACTCTGTCGTGGGGTTGGGTTGTCGAAGTCCACAAGTCTTAAAGCTGCCAAGTTTGCAGACTCCTGATCTAGAATGATGCTTAATTTGGGGGATTTCTCTCTTTGCCATGTATTGTTCCTTCTGTCCCCAGCCTTGATTATCCCCAAGCAGTATCAGGGCACGTGCTCTCTATATGGCCATCCACCAGTGGCAGATTAAAGCTCACTGGTACCCCAAGCATTGACAAATCTTGGTGCCCCCCTCCTTTGTACATACTGTACAAAACTTCATTGGTGTTTTTCTTTCTTTCTCAACTTTGTGGTGTCCCCTTTGGGCCTGGTGGCCTAAGCACGTGCTTAGTCTGCTTAATAGTTAATACACCACTGCCATCCACCATCTATCTATCTACCTGGCCTGGAAGTCCTATTCTCCCCACCACCACTTTGTCCGGGAGCCAAAGCAGGTGATCTCCGTCGCCAGCTGAAAGCGCCGCGGTTCCTCCTCCTTTGGGCACGCCCTCGCCTCTCCGCCTTTTTGAAGCCAGCGAGCGAGGAGGCGCGTTCAGCTCGAGGAATTCAGAGGGAAAATTCCTTGCAGCCCTGAAAATTCCTTACAGCCCCCTGTACCCGGGGTGGGAGAGGGCCGGCCGGGGAAGGAATCACCCGCACCTCCCTCCTTCCCTCCCGAGTCCCGACTCAGCATCCCGATCTGTTCCGAGTGTTTCGGAGGGGAAAGTATGGATTGGATCTTTGGTGTGCAAGCCCCAAACCCTGCAGAGCGAGCGAGAATCCCCCCGCCCTCAGTGCTGCATCTCCTGGGTTGTCTTGCCTTAAATCCGTCCAGAAATAGCGGCCCCCGTTTTACTGACTACCCTTCGGAGCAACCGAAAATCAAACCAAATGCAGGCTTCTCCATAAACCCACCCGTCCTTCCAGCCCTTTCGCGGAGCATTCCAGTTCGCGAAAATCCATAGGAATTCTGCAGATCTACGATCTTCTTGGACGGGAGGCAAGGGGGAGCTGTATAGAGGCGGGCAGCGGGGGAGAGAAGTAAGTCCCAGAAGAAACTCAGCGCAAAGGGAGTAAAAAACACCTATTCCTCTTTCCACACCTATTTCTCTTGCTTTTAATGTGGAAAAATCACTCCCCAATTCGTATACCTCAGCAGTATGACGGGGACCCGGGTCAGGGTGGGGAAAATCCTCTGGGACAAATTGAAATTGAATGAAACTGACTACTAAACGACCTAGAAGCAAAGAAGGAGAAAATGGGTAAGAAACACCAAAGCAGCCTTTATGGGAAGGTGTAACCGAATACCTGATTCCCGAGGGATTTGCAAAAGACCCGGGAAGAACGCGCAAACAAAACGAAGATGCCTTACTTATGTCTCGCCAGGGGCTTCTCCGGAGTGAGTTGAGGGCTAGATCCCGAGGTGTAGAGGTTGTATCGGTTGCCGTAGGAGATAGGCAGAGGGTGGCGGTAATACGTCCCTTTGGCCTCGGTCAGGCAAACCAGCGTCCCAGCGCAGAGTAAAGAGACTGAGGCGCCAAAGGCAACTGCTCTGGAGAAGCCCTTCGCCCGAGTCATGATTGCGCGGTCAACTTTCTCCCAAAGGTCCGCTGAAGGGAGCCCGCTCTCGGCTTTCCAGTCTGGAGGGGCAGAAGGTCTCTCCGGAGAGAAGGTGGGCTGCGATTTGCTCTTCCCAAAGCCCTTGACGAAATAAGAAGAGGAGGGGGGATTCTTTGCCTCTCAAGAGAGACTCAGGCGAGGGGATCTCTGCCCAGGGGAGGGAGGAAAGCGCGCTCTCCGCTGGCGCTGGAGCTACTGGTTCCAGTTCAACGCTCTTTTGTACCTTTCCTTGCCATTCACTTTTCTCCAGGCTGCTCGGGTCCCTAGTACGGCAGGGAAGAGGGGCGGGACCCTCTCTCTCTCTCACTCTCTCTCTCTCTGGATTAGCATAATACTCTTTCCATCATCTCCTACAGCCGATTGGCCTTCGAAATGCTGGCCTAGCCAATCCGGGTGCAATCCCCCCGCCGCGCTGCATCAGACACTATCTTTAAAACCGAAGGAGAAAGGAGGAAAAGGGAAAGAGAGGAAAGGAAAGAGGAAGGAAAATGGGTTGGGTGATGGTTGGGTTGGCCAGCAGGGAAAGAGGAAAACAAAACCAAGGGATGAGTGAACCAGATGAAGGAAAAAGGTCTATGAAAAGAGGAGAGAGAGGAGGTGCAAGATTCAAGAATGCCACCTTCCTGGAATGTTGGTGGGAGGTGACCGATTCTCATCTTCATAAACCGCTGGGTATCCCTGTACATCAAGCAGTTTACAGACACATGGAGTTGTGGTAGCTGCAGTCCACAAGAATGTACATAACTGCATATTTCACTTTTGGATAATCGCAATTTAGGGGTGTTTTTTTTTAAAAGAGAAAAGTAGCAGGAGCTCCAAGGCAAGGAAACAGAATGAAGTTTATGGTCCGTCAACTGCTGTAAGGGTGTATAGTATAGAGTTTATCATACAAATGTGCAGGTACAGTAGAAGGCCTGATTCATTCAGATTGTTTTATGGAACATAAATAGTACTTTAGCCAAGTTGAAAAACTCAGTGTTAAGTGAGCAACTTTGAATTTGCTGATTATATTCACTAATTATATTCATTATATTCACTATTTACTAAGGCTGCATTACTATTACTATTAGTCTTCTCATTGTTCCTATCACCCATCTCCTCCCACTTATGACTGCAAGACTGAAACTTTGTTGCTTGTATCCTTAGGATTTAAATTGATATTAATTTTTTTCCTGATTGCTTATTTGTACCCTATGACTATCATTAAGGGTTGTAGCTTGGGTTGGGTTGGGTGATGGTTGGGTTAACCGGGAATCAACCGGGTTGACGAATGTATCTTGTCTTTTTATGTACACTGGGAGCATATGCACCAAAGACAAATTCCAAGTGTGACCAATCACACTTGGCCAATAAAGAATTCTATTCTATTCTATTCTATTCTATTCTATTCTATTCTATTCTATTCTATTCTATTCTATTCTATTCTATTCTATTCTATTCTATTCTATTCTATTCTATATACGGCAGCTGAAGATTTAAGATCTTACTCTCAGCCCCTCTTCCCATTTGTAAATCATTGTGATATTTAAGGAATGACAGTGATGTATTTAGTATATCCAAAGGTGACTTACAGAGGGAACAAGTGAACTCAAACAACTCCTGTGTAATGCAATAGAGCAGGTTTCCAAGTCAAAAAGTATCATTTTTCAAGCAGGCCAGTTCCCAAAAGTCTTTATTTTGAAACACACCTACTTAGTCCCTCTTGCAGATGACAATGGTTGATTTAAAAACAGCAAGATTGTTTTCAGGGCAATTGAACAATTGAAGGAGGAGCTGACGTCACAACGACATGGTGTGCGATCTTGGACCTGCAAGATCACAGTCGATACTTTTGCTGCTGGACAGTCCTTTTGGACCTAAACCATCCTGAAGAGATGGTTACAGGGAAGAGTACGTCCTCCTGATCTCAGGGACACTGCAAAGTCCCTAATTGATCCAGGAGAATCTCTTTTTGCCGGCGACAGAAGCGCAGCCATTGAAGCTGCTGAAGTTCGGACAGCTCCGGAATGGGAGGAAAACGGAAAGAGAAAGTGTGTCCATCTGGTGAGGAAATCTTATTATTATAAAAGAGAATACCCCCCCCCCCCAAATTAAAGCTAAATTAAACTTGAAAACAGAAGAGAACAAGCGGTGAAATTAAGCTACATTAGACAGTGTGTTATCCTTTTTTAAATTTTCTTTTATGGATGGAACTTTTGCAAATATTTCCTATTCTTTAAATTGAACGGATTAGTTTTTCTTCTTCTATTTTTTATTTTTTTTATACCTATGCATTAAAATCCTTTCCCTTATTTTAATAATGCTGGATTGGATGTTGTTGTTTTTTTGCTCCATTTAAGAATGTTGTTTTCTTTAAGCCTGGAATATAAAGAAGATATAAAAGGAATACAAAGAGGGCTGTAATAACAGAGGGAAAGGAAGTAACACTGCCACTTGGAGGCTGGAGGTTTGGAAGGCTTGGAAATATTGTCTTTTCTTTTTTCTCTTTGATCATTTGACTTTGCATTTCAAGGTTCCTCATCTTGTTTACAGAGAGTGATAGTGAGAAGAACATGGGTTGTTTATACAGGTGCTCTTTGGGAGCTTTATTGGCAGCTGGAGTGGAGTGAAAACAAAGCCTTGTCTTGAAAGATTAAAAACAAACTTGCTTTAAATTTAATAAAAAGTTTTGAATGCCAGAGTAAAATTTGATAGAAAAATTGAGGATGTTCATCAAATGAAGAAAGTGGAGGACAGAGTTCTAAAAACTGAAGGGAAAAATAAACAAAGAGACAAGAAAGTTGTTGATACTGACAGTGAACTAAGCGTGGTTGGAAATGGAAAGAGTGGAATATGGAAAGGGGAGATAGATGGACTGGAGCTGTACCCCAGATTTCAAAGTATAGAAGAAGAAAAGAGAGAAGAATTGATGGAACTAAGGAGAGAAATTTTGTCAGAAGCACTAGTGATAACCAAAGATAAGCTGATCAAAGAAGCAGATGGAGAGTTTCGAGCTTATATAAGATATGCAATAAGCAATAAGTTGCGAAGAGAAGTCCATACAAAACTTACTAAGGAAATAAACAGAATACTAATGCCACAAATGGCAAGAGACATAAGATTGCACTATTACTGGAAAGACATAGGTTGATGTAATGAAAGCTTATAATAAAAAACTAAGTCAAATTTAGTTAAATTTAGAGCATTATGTATAAAATGAAGTGATAATGAATATAGTTAAATAAATGATTGATAATGATAATAATGCATATACATGTATTGGTTTGATAAGAGGAAATTTGATATAAATTGCAAATGGTGACTACAAAAGGAGGTTTAGAAACTCTGTTATTAAATATAACCAATTTTTATTTAGAACATGTTATAAAGATATAATATTACTGGATCATATTGGGAAGAGCTAATGAAATGCCATTATGTGGTTTTGCTTTAAAGCTGGAATATTTTATATAAAAGGACGTGAAAACAATTATAGTCAAATGAAGGTTAATGTATGATGATAGTAATATATATATTTGATTTAAAATATATGATTTGATATGAATTGTAGGTGATGACTGTGGAAGGGATGCACAGAACTTTTTGTAACCAATCGACACACTTTCTACAATTTGTAATGGAAAAAAAGATTGTTTGCAGGGCGTACTGATCTGGTCTTCCATTCTTCTACCTCCTTGATTCCCTCAAAAACCATTTGGCCTTGCCTAAAGACCCTTGGATATCTTTGATCCAAGAATGATCAATGTTCCAATAATGTGAATGCAGTTCATAGCCTCAGAGAACACTTTTGATCTATCTAGCCCAGAGGTGGTATTCAGCAGGTTCTAACCAGTTCTGGAGAACCGGCAACGGAAATTTTGAGTAGTTTGGAGAACCAGTAAATACGAACTCTTGATTGGCTCCACCCCCATCTATTCTCTGCCTCCTGAGTCCCAGTTGATCAGGAGGGAATGGAGATTTTACAGTATCCTTCCCCTGCTACACCCACCAAGCCAAGTCACGCCCACAAGCTAAGCCATGCCTACCAAGACACTCCAACAGAACCAGTAGTAAAAAAAAAATCATCCCACCACTCATCTAGCCAATACTGGGAGAAGTTTTTCAGGATTTCAAAATATTGTCTTGTAACTGAAACTCTTGCTGCTAATATTTCCATATGAAGCTTGAACTCTGTTCTGGCCAGTAGTATGCCAGGTATAGATTAGGACAAGTCTTTGACCCATTTCTCCAACATAATCTGGATGGTGTGTGTGTGTGTGTGTGTGTGTGTGTGTGTGTGTGTGTGTCTGTGTCTGTGTGTGTGTCTGTGTCTGTGTGTCTGTGTGAATAATGGTTAAGGACTATTTTTAGAAGAGCATTCGATCAGGTCTCTCCAATGAAGATTGATGTTTACATTTTTGGCATTTATAAAGCTTGTAGAAAGCCACATTAATATGGACGACTGAAAATATATTCCATTAAAAAGTTACTGATTCTTATTTTTAATGAATGCATGTGCAAAGAATGCAATGGCCAACACGCACATGGTCTGAAAATTCCCATAATATGGAACATCCATAAATTTCAGAAGCAAGTGACAAAGTACTTATATATTAGTACATATATTAGGTAAAGAAGATCTCACAATCAAAAACAAACAAAATCACATAAACTGCTCTAAATATTGAATCCATTGCCCAAAATGTGATCAAATCCACAAGTGCTCAAAATATACAGTATAGGAAGAATCATTTTTATCAGCTAGATGTATACAAGACTTTACATACTCAGAATGTATAATCATGCAAAGCAGCATTTGATACAGAAATTGTTGAAACTCTGTTTCAAATCTTTACATGGGTTTATTGCCCATAAAGTCGATGGCTTTCTCTTATCTGTAATAAAATGAGCAAAATCTTCATTGAGCTTTCTAGCATTCTTTTTTATAATATATCTGACAGTTCCCAGCAGCTATGCTCTGTCCCTGTTTTCCATACAATGTAATGTCGTGCACCCCACAGATGTATTCCAGTTGCAGGATAGTTTGGAAATTCTGCATGGATTACTATAACATCATTCCACTGAATTTTTAAGTCATAATGCCCCAACCCTTTGTATAACTCTTTCATCATGACATTTAACACACAAAAATTGACTTGTGACCAAAATAATTTACAAATTTCCTACCAGTAGTGGTTTATCAAGCTGGAAATGACATTTTGCTGCACATTTCAAAACATGATAGCTAAAGGATGGGAAACAATACGCTTTTGCTTCAAACTTGTATTTTTGAAACTTAAGTATTCACCTTTCTCCCCAAATGCAGGGAGACAATGTCTTATTCAAACTGGAGCTACTTCTCCACCTGCCCCATTAAAGCTGCTCTTAGTGTTGGTAATGTCATGTGACACTAGGTGAAGGTCTTGATCTTCTACAAACCAAATCTGTATCCCATCACCGATGGCCTCTCCTGTAAGAAAGGGATTTATGGAACCCAGATCCTTTTCCTTTCCCCCAGAACCATGTTTTCTTCAGCCACAAAGAATAATCTGCATTGGTCTCCCTAGCCTTTTGAAGTTTCTAGACCAGGGACAAATAACTTGTAACATTCCAGATGCTGATGGACAACAACTCTCAGCAACTCTAACCTTATGTAAGCTGGAAGGTGTAGTTCAGCAGTATCTGGGAAATGGTACCTGTTCCTGGTCCCTGCTCTAGATTCTAGCACCCTATATTCCCACAGATTTCTGGGTGTCTTAAATCTTATGTTGATTTAGAAATTCATATTCCTTCATCGTCATGATTATCAAGCCATTGTTCCTATTCCTTCCCATTTCATGATGTACATATGCAACAGGACAACAATGCAACTAACTCTTTCGGCTTTATAATCTCATGATGGCTCTGGTAATTCATGCTCCCATGGGAAGCATGAATGGCTTCCCAGAAGCCATTCTCGCAGCCAATTTTCTAGCTGTTTAACATTCATAGGTAAAGGTTCCCCTTGCACATACTGTATGTACTAATCGTTCCTGACTCTAAGAAGCGGTGTTCATCTCTGTTTCAAAGCCGAAGAGCCAGTGCTGTCCAAAGACATCTCTGTGGTCATGTGGCCGGCATGACTAAATGCCGAAGGCGCACGGAACACTGTTACCTTCCCACCAAAGGTGGTCCCTATTTTTCTATTTGCATTTTAATGTGCTTTGGAACTGCTAGGTTGGCAGAAGCTGGGACAAGTAATGGGAGCTCACTCCGTTATGCGGCACTAGGGATTCGAACCATCGAACTGTTGACCTTTCTGATCGACAAGCTCAGTGTCTTAGCCACTCAGCCACCACTAACATTCATAGCATCCCTCAAAGAACTCTGGAAGCTCCGTCTGATGAGAATATAAAGAAATGTGCATTTGAGAACTCTACTCCTCAGAAAAACTATTGAATATTTAAGAATAATACTTATTTGTTCATGTATTTTTTGAAGATTTCCAATGATGGTACTTCAAATACTTCCTGCAGTTAGCAGATTGGAGAAGACTGCTTAGAGTTTCAGCACATGAAACTGAAACACTAAAATTATATTTCAGTTTTATGCATTGAAAATACATTTTCTCAGCCTTTTCCAACAGGATGCCCTCTAAGTGTGTTAGGAATGGAGTCCTAAAATTTCCCTTCACTTGGAGCACAGCAAACCGGTTGAAGCTGCTGCATTAAATGTTAAAAATCTAGTATTGGTATTGTTTCAGCAGGTGGCAGCACTAGTCAACCTAGACTCAGAAGCTAAGCTGGATCAGGCTTGTTTAGTTTTGGGATGGGCAAATGCCAGGGCATAAGTAGGCTACTGTATAGGCTAGATTGGGAAGAAAAAAAGAACACTTCAGGAGATGGTAATGACAAACCACTCTTATACAACTGCCAAGAAAACGACAAGGAAGAATCTATAATGGTGCTTCATGATTGTTGGGTAATCCTAGGAATTGAAGTCTGCACATCGTAATGTTCTTGAAATTGAGAAATACTGTTGTATAAAGTCGCAAGGAGACAAGTTCAACCTGAAGGAGCTTTTTAATGGGGGCACTAACTTTTATCCCATCCTTTCCTAAAATATGCATACATGTGCATGCTGCTCATAGCTTCCATATCAAGTTGCCTTAACAAATCTCATCTAATTTTGAGGCACAAAGTGAGTCCAAAGTATGTGGCCATGGTTCTAAAAACATGAATCTGGATCCAAAATGCAAAATGTAATTAAGATTTCCCATGGATGCTGACATTGGAAACATGTCACAAACCCAAGATGATATCCAATCAAGATCAATGCACATTGTTAAAAGAAAATTAATTCAAGGCATTACAATCAATAAAAATCACAGCACAAATACTGTTATTCTCTCCTTGCCATATTTGTTAAATATTCTATGAATGGCTTTGTGAAATCAGCATAGGACAAGTTTTAGCTCTCTGTTGATTGATTGATTGATTGATTGACTAGCGGACTGACTAAATTTCATTGTATTTAAGTACAATGACAATAAAGATTATACTTATACTATGTGCCAGTAAGTCATTTTTTGACTTCTGTATGTATGTGTGTGCCTTCAAGTCAATGTTAACTTCTGGAAATTTTCTGGACAAATTCCTGCTGATTTCTTGGCAAGGTTTTTTCAAAAGTACCATTGCCTCCTTCCTAGAACTGGAAGAGAGTGACTGGCTCAAGATCAGCCAGCTGGTTTTAGTTTAGTTTATTGTCATTGTACCCTGCACAATGAAATTAAATGCCATCTTCAGTGTACATTATAACTATAAAAATAAAACATAGATACACATCCTTCACTTTCTATATAATTGAACTGAAAACCGATATTGCATTAATATTGCACTATACAGTAGAATTCCTTACAGTTACTGTTTTGTGCCTAAAGCTGTTTCTAGCCTGATGCTTTAACCACTACATTACAGTGGTTCTCATTTTGACTCCTGGAGACACATAGATAGAGCTTTTCCATAGCAATCTGTCCCTAACATGTTTTTATATGTCTCCCAAGAGTGCATTCACTGACACTGTAAGTTGGTTCCTCCACCTTGCTACTGGTCATCTTCTTCTCCTCTTTCCTTTCAACTTGCCCAGCATTTGGGAAGTCGCTAATCTAGCCATTCAGTCCTAGTTCATTAAAAAGATTCATTCTTCATTATGAGACAAATTTTACCTTTGCAACTCAATCTGGAAAATATATGCAGTCAAAAACCTTTCTGTATATGGATTTTCCTCCATTAGTCAACCATTTACTGTCTGTCCCCTTATGGATTTTACAGTCATAGCAATAACAAATACACCACACAATATAGAAGTACACATCTATAATCCAAATTGGGGATCATTGGAATCCCTTGATAAATCCCACTCTTAAACACTTTCTTAGTGTTAAGAAAGGAGAGCAAATATAATTTGTATATTTGGATATATTTACTTCATTTCTCCAGATATAGGCTGTACAAGAGCCAACAGTTAGACTGATTATGTCCTTTCATGATGCACAGGTATGGTATTGCACATTTTGCAATGGAATGCTTAA
Organism: Thamnophis sirtalis; assembly: GCF_051295495.1. NCBI lineage: Eukaryota > Metazoa > Chordata > Lepidosauria > Squamata > Natricidae > Thamnophis > Thamnophis sirtalis. Next base: position 71,884,488 of record NW_028261387.1, read on the forward strand.
AAAAAACGATAGTTGTGAGAATTTACTTTAAACTGCAACTGTGACTATATACAGTATATCTAACTAGGTGGTGGTGCTGTGATTCGAATGCAGTATTGCAGGCTAATCTGCCTACAGCCAGAAGGTTGATACTAACCAGCTCAGGGTTGATTCAGCCTTCCATCCTTCTGATGTTGATAAAATGAGGACCCAGATTGTTGGGGGGCGTATGCAAATAATGCTGTCTTTGTAACTCTCCCAGAAAGTGCTGTAAAGCACTGTGGCGTGGTATATAAGCCTAACTGCTATATTGCTATTGTGCTATTTGTCAGGCTCAGAAGTCATCTTTTACATTTGGGCCTACAGGCCTGCCCCATTCTCTACTGTGGGAAAATGGGAGGGGGGATTGTATAGAGTGTGGGTGATATATAGTCAAAATAACATTCTTCTCTCAGGGACTCAAGGTTACCATGCCCTGCAGCTGCGATAAGGTGACTGGGAGGCATCTCAAGTTTTGGATGATGCCTGACTGGGCCAAGTGATGGACATGTGGTTGCTGGGCAGAGACTTGAACTTTCTTTTGGGTGGGGAAAACCTGGAAATTTTCAGATTTGGGTTTTCCCAGATGTGCCAATATGACATCTCCAATAAAGTGGAACTTTGAGGAATCTCAAGTCTCGGAGTCTTCTTTAGTTGGGGGTGTTATTTGGAACCCTGACACCATTGCTATATCTCCATCTTTCTTAGTATGGGGTACTCAGAAATTAATGGGGACAGTCATCTGTTTATAGGTTTGCCTGTCTACTCTCCAGAGACAACATTTAAAAATGCCATTTTAATATTTTAATATTTTTTTTAAAAACTGCAGGATTAAGTAAACAATAAATTAAGATGATAGATTCTTTGAAAAGTTGTCCTTACTTTAATCTAGTTGCTAAAAGCAGAAAAAAATATAAAATGCTACAGTGAAATGTTGCATCACTCTTTGCTTAAGCAATTATCTTTATATTCTTCATTTTAGTTAAAGTTGAACATTGATTATAGCTGTTTGGAAGACTGTCCAGTTTATTCCAATGAATTACAGAGATCTTTGCTGCTTCTCTAAGAACTGTTGATCATGCTCAGTATATAATAACTCTATGAACCATGGCTATTGCATTGCATGGATGGTTTAAGGTTCATTATTTAATATTATGCTCCAGGACAAACCGCAGATAGATAACCACCACCACCTTTGTCCAGCAGAGGTCACTCCATATCTCCAGGAAGGTGAGCCTTTTGAAAAGCAGGGTTAAAAATTCTCCTGTGCCAAGAAAGGGCAAATTTCTCAGCTTCAGTGTGGTACAACATGGAACCTCAACATTGCTCCTCAGAATGAACCATAGAAGATAATTATACAATTCTCATTTCAAAAAAGTATAATGGGTAAAATCCCCAAATCATGTGAAAAGGTACAACCTATTTACATTTCATTCAATGTTTTTTTGTCATTAGACAGAAACTGCCATGTAGCCAAGTCATTCTGCAAATCTGCGGAATGAGAGATCAGGCCTGAAGATTGTCTCCAGATTGTTTCCTTCCCTGTAGAGCGATGCTTGGTGGAATTACCTGTAACTGTGCCTAATAACAGTCCTCTGTTCCAAGACCATTCTCGTCTACGTTGGACAGTATTTCTTAACCTTGACAACTTGAAGAAATGTGGATTTCAACTACTCAAGGCTGGCTGGGGAATTCAAGTGGCCAAGATTGGGAAATTCTGGTTTAGGTACTAGGTAGTGGCCTTCCTCCGTACCTCCTTCCCTTCTTCCTTCCTTCCTTCCTTCCTTCCTTCCTTCCTTCCTTCCTTCCTTCCTTCCTTCCTTCCTTCCTTCCTTCCTTCCTTCCTTTTCTTATCTGCTGTAGGAATGGGCCAGCCTTTAGATCTTGTTTAATTCAACTTTATGGTTTTGTTTCCTAATTCTTATTTAGCCAGTTTTGATTTGTAGATAGTTTCCCTGGGCATTGAATGAATGTTTACTCTTTTTTTTCTCAATTTCTGATTATTGGTTTGTTTAAAAAAAATCTTGAAGCATTTTGTACTATAAGGCAATGTATATGTTCATCTTTTAAACAACTAGTCCTTTAACTAATCAACTGAATATAAACTTTCAGTGGAAACGTATGTGTGGAACACTACAAAATGTGATTATTTGAATTTCAATCTAATTCCTACTGGAGGGAAGTTTTTGATGTATGAATATTGTATTATATGAAGAAGCCAGATGTGGCAAACAGACAAGATGAAGGTCAGGGGAGGAAAAGTTATGTTTTTCCTGCCTAGCTTTCTACAAGCAGGCCTGTCATGTTCAGAAGTCTTGAGAGAAGAAAAGAAAAGGGGAAAAATCAAATTCTTTGAGCAGCATAGAAAAACATCGCCATTTAAGAATATAAATCATGCACATTGCTGAGGCTTTGCTTGGATTAAAGCACACATTGAAAATAAGCTGAAACAGATCAAGTGATTGGCTGTCCATCAAGCAGAGCTGCAGAATTTTACCAGACAAGTGAATTGAAGGGCTGCAGTGTTTTATTGAAAGCAGTAGTTTAGTCTTTGTGTTCATCAATTTTTATCCTTGCATATAGTAACTGCAGAATGGCTCCTTAAGGTTGATTGAAATGTCATAAGGTGATTGTTTTATTTTAATCTTATAAGCATTTCCCACTTATAATCATTCCTCTTTTTCTGTTTTGTATTTGTTGTTTTAGAGGAGATCATCCCCATTTGCTTTATTGCTGAATGCAATCTTAGTGTTTCTTCTAGATTCAGGCTTTGGAAAGAGATTGCTTATATTTGGTGCAACAAGACATCTAAATTTTATACGGTATACAATCTCTGAATTTACACTTACAAAAAAACAAAAACAAATGTTAGACATTTTCACTTACCCATCATTTCATTTAACATTATCAGCAGAGCCTCCAGTTGAGTTGAGAATCTCCCTTTTTGATAATATTTCCTGATCTTAAAAAAGCCAGATGGGAGATATTATCTCGTAGTGGAAGAATTCTTCCCCATTTTTTGCTGAGATGCACCCCCATATGAAAATGGATGATGATTAAATACTGGTGAAGAATGAAGCCATTGCATAAAGAAGAGCCAATGTGGTATAATCAGGGGCGTCAAATTGACACCCTGCGGACCGGATGTGTCATGCGTAAGCCACACCCACCCCAGCTGTGCAAGGGGGAAATGTCACGATACGTCACATGATGGCAATGAGTTTGACACCCAAGTAGTAGATCCGAGCTGTTCTCCTGAGGCCTTGCTCCCATGATTTAATTATTTATTCAAGTTATTGAAATAACTCAGTAAATCAGCTTTAAGTGATTAATCATCTGTTTTCATATGTTTTCTTACATTATGTGTTTTAGGCAGTTTTCAACAACTTCTGATATTCTTCTGAAAACTGTGTGGAGACTAAACTTTTAAAATCTCCTCGATTGTTTAGTTAGAGGCATAATTATGAGCTCTAGTAAAAGCTTCCAGTATTCCCACCTACCCAGAGGTGGCATTCAGCCAGTTCTGACATGTTCTGGAGAACCGGTAGTGGAAATTTTAAGTAGTTCGGAGAACCAACAAATTGTCGGGCCCCACCCCCGCTGCCTCCCAGCCTCCCTGCTGATCATCTTTTGTTGCCCTGAGCTGAAAAGCAGGATAGTGGGGTGGGGAGAGAATGGGGATTTTACAGTAACCTTCCCCTGACATGCCCACAAAGCCACGCTCACCAAGCCATGCTACGCCCACCAAATCTATAGTAAAAAAAATTGAATCTCACCACTGCACTACCCATACTCACCCCAGGTTCTTGAGGTGTGGTAGAACAGCAGCCTGGTCCTAAAGAAACTTGGCCATTAAGATCCATGAGTTCTATGTAACTTCATATAATTATGGTCTGGTCTATAGTTAGTGATGATTAACTAAGTGTAAGGATTTGAAAAGGAGTTTTGAATTTCTCTGAAATAACACCCATCCACTTAGAAACTAAAATTAACACATGGTTGATATCAAACTGTGACCTCTTCTCTTTTGCCTTCTTAATTTGCACTTGTGTAGAGTAATTGGCAGGATAAATGCCTTTTTTCAAGAGTCAACAAATCAGCAAATTCTGACCTGAATTCCCATCTGGGTAAGAGATTTCCTTGCATGTCTATGCTGAAGGTGAGGAGTTTAGGAACAGCCGAGTTGTTTGACTTACACCAGGTGTAGAAAAAGAAAAAGATACAGTTCAGGTTCCTAAATTCTCCTCCTCCCTCATTCCCTCAACAATATTCCTTATTTGTCACTGAAGAAGCATTGTTTCATGTCTGCATCCGAAGCTGAAGCACACCCAGTAATTCCAACTTCCCAGATAAATAAGGACTTCACTGAACAATTATGAAAATAATGAATTATGATGACAGATGTAATGGCAAGCAATGTTTAATCCAGTTAAATAATATTTTGTGTTCACCGTTTCTTAGAAGTATGGAAAATTGTTTGTAGTGATTTGTTGTGGGTTTTGTATATAGTAATCATAAAAGAATATTATGTACAAAAATCTTCTCCTAAAATGCTGCACATTGCATGGGGAAATTTCCACGATGAGTTACTTTGTTGTAAATGAAACAAAGAATGATTTCAGTCGTGTTTTATTTATGGTCAAGCATTAAATTTTGCATTTAATCTCTAGATACCGACTTCTAAATTAGATCTCACTAATTATGATACAAAGATGAGTACATTTAAATTGAAATTAATATTATTATGTAAATTTCCTTAATGAGATTTGTTTTCTCCGCAGTTGCAACTGCTAAAATTTCAAGAGAGATATTAGTTTTGCATCCTTGAAAGAATCTGTGGGAACTATATTGAATCCCCATCTCTCAAGGCATTGACATTTGGCAAATAAAAACAATAATTAATTCTTATGAGCTACTCTTTGGACAGTTAGAACTTAGTTTACTTATAGAAAATACATGTATGTATATGTATGTGTATGTGTGTGTATATATATATATATAATTCATGCAAATAAAGCTGCTACTGATGTCCAGCTTTGCAACTGACTACTGGGTGACATGCACCCAACCAGTAGTGGTATTCTACCGGTTTGGACCAGATTGCCCAAACCGGTAGCGGGAAATCGTGGGTGGCCCCGCCCACTCACTCCTGGCTCTATGGCATCCCATTTAGGCCCTTTTTTGCCAAATTGCATGCATAGAAGGCTGTGCACATGTGTGCACACTCACATTTGTAAACCAGTAGGGAAGGTAAGTGAACCTCTCTGGATGCAAACATGGTTATAGGTAGTGGGAGAGAAAAAAATATTCCAAGTCATTTGCACCTCTGGTTTGAAAACGTGGAAGAAACATTCTCAAGTTCTAGACAAAAGAAGGATTAAAACAAAAGCTGAAGGAAGAATTTGTGGCCAAGTTCTGAATGTTTTGTTTTGTTTCTCAAGAATATACACTGTCACAGTCATCTACAAAGCTTCCCCGAGCAGCTAAGTGCAGAATGTCTGCCTCTCCCAAGAGGAATATTCATCTTATGTCATTTGCAATGGCATGTAAGTTGGTCCAAGAATCACAGTAGTAGCTCATTAGACAAGTGAAGTCACTTGTCCCTCAAGTCACTTGTTCGTGGGAAAACTATTCCTGCTTAAAGTGGTCTCCCATCCTTATCTCTGGCTTGTCAAACTCTCCCTTTGTTATCATATGTCAAGATTAATTGTCTGTCCTAATAGGGATTGAGCTTTTCCAAAGTAATATTAAAATCCATTTGCAGGTCTTCTGGTGTTTAAAAAAAAGCGAAAGTAACAGCAGGCAGCAATTGAATTGATGAAGTAGATGCAAACTATCACTCCAAATACTGATTTGGAAGACTTCTCCTCTTGTCTCATACATATTTTGGTTCCTTGGGAATGCTTTATAATTGTGTGCATGTGTATAATTTGTTAGATTTACTATTTATTCTTTCCAAAGTCTTAGGAAGCTGATGGGACATGTGGATCTTGCCTCTCAAGCACACCCAGAAAATTGGCTGCAACTGTGGCTACCAAAGTCTTGGTATAAACCATCCTGGAGACAACTCTTCATGGAGATTTACCTGTGAAAGTATTAAGACATCACTAGGTAGATAGATGTTGGGAAATACCCAGGCAGGCAGGGAGGAGGAATCAAGTGAGGAGTTAGCCTTGAATCATTGTGCAACCGCAAGAAATCCAGGAATCACCTCCCCTCCCTCCCGCTCAAGCTTCATGAAACCTACCATATTTTTTAGAGTATAAGATGCACCAAGATTTTGAAGAGGCAAATTTTTTAAAAAAGTTTTTGTACTCTGCAGACCTCCCAAAAATGACCCATTTTTTTGTGAAAATGGACCCACTTTTTATAAAAAAAAAAGGCATGCATAGCCTTTAGGAGGCTTGTAGCTCCTGGAGGCTGGGGGGGTAAAACTGAGCAAAAAACAGCATGTTGTTCACTCATTTCTGCCCTTCCCAGCCCCCAGGAGCACTCTGGGAGCCTCCTAAAGGCTATGCACAGCCATTTTGGTGAAGGGGATGGGGTTTTGGAAGGCAAAAAATGCTGTATTCAGTGTATAAGACCCACTCAGATTTTCATCCTCTTTTTTTGAGGGAAAAAGGTGCATCTTATACTCCAAAAATACCTGTTCCCAAGTGAAGGCAAGCACTCTGGAGAGATTCCTGCATTATAGGTAGAATTGCAATAAAATACTCAACTTGAACTCTTCACCTGTTGATCTATTGCTTGGGTCTGACAACAAATTACCATTTCATAACTGAAAACTGCTGGCGTTGACTTTGAATTATTGATAATTCATCAGATGTCAATTAGGTTTTCTCCCTAAATCTTTATCAGAAAGACTGCTAATGCATAACATAGCAAAGAAAAAAGAGGAGAAAGAGCTAATCTTTACACAATGATATGGATGGTAATAAAACCACAGCATCAGAAAGAATAAAATTAGCTTTTTTAAAATTAAAGGAATTGTTAAATGGACAAGAAAAAACAGAAGTATTTCATTTTCAGTAGAAATATGGATAGCACGAAGTATATTGGAATGCATCTGACTGAAGTCTCAAATTTTGTCCCCAAAGCTAGGTTATTACCATTGGTGAGGGGAATTGAGGGAAGTAAATACATATACTGTTCATATACTGTTTTTCAGGCACAGTGAAGAAATGATCATATGCTGATTTTACCCTTGCAGTATAGAAGACTGTCAAAGAAAGCAAGGCAGAGCAGGATTAGCAGTGTTTATGAAACTTCCATGAAGCAGTTTTGAAGAGGACAAACTGCAAAACATACAGCTCTTGGATGCCATGGAAACATCTGTACCTGCACAACCTCTACAGCCTACAAACTTTTTATCTGAATAGTGCCAGAAATTCTGCATTACCTTCAAGCAAAGTACCTGAGTGCCAACTCTCTGTGCCAAAAGTAAGACCAACTGCCAAGAAACATCCTTAGTTGTGTCTTGTTTAAGATTTTACTTGGAACAAGTTCTGGTTTCCTTGCACGTCTTATTTCTATTTCTTGGATTAACAATTAGAGGAAGAGCTATTGCTCAGAGGCAAAGTGCATATGTCAGTTGCAAGAAGTTCAAAGTTAAATCCACAGCAACTCCAGCTATGGCTGGGAAAGGCTGCCAGAAATCTTGCAGAACTGATGGTGAACAAAACCAATGGCGGCTTAAGACTGATCCTTCACTAAGATACATATCAACTGATTCAATTTTGATTTTAAGGTGTATACATTAGGTACAGTCTCCATTTTGCTTTCCTATGTCATTTTTGAAGCAGTTCCTCCCAGACTACAGGATGAGGCCACTTGGCAGAAGAGCCTTGGTTTCTTTCTCACCTTTTCCCTTGTGAATAGAAGAAAGAGGATTTTTAAAAGAATTTTTTATTTTTGAATAAACACAGACAAACAAAACACAAAAAACACCACAAAACCATCTTCCATTACAAATTGTAGAAAGTGTTTCAATTGGTTACAAAAAACTTTGTTGCATCCCTTCCACAGTTATCACCTATACTTCATATCAAGTTAAATATTTTAAATTAAATATATTTATATATATTACTATCATCATACCTCAACCTTCATTTGATTATAATTGTTTTTATATCCTTTTATATAAAATATTCCAAAATTTAAAGAAAAACCACACAATGGCACTCCGTTAACTGTTTCCATTGTCATCCGGTAACGTTACATCTTTATGACATGTTGTAAATAAAAAATTGATTATATTTAATAACAAAAGTTTCTAGACCTCCTTTCTTAATCACTGTTTACAATTTCTATCCAATTTCCCTTTATCAAACCAGTACATATATATATGCATTATTTTTAACTAAATTTGACTTAATTTTTTATTATAAGCTTTCATACATAACAGAATTACTAAACTTCCTTTCGTAGTCACCATTTGCAATTTATATCAAATTTCCTCTTATCAAACCAATACATTTGTATACATTGTTATCATTATCCATTATTTATCTAACTATATCCATTATCATTTCATTTTTTTACATAATGCTCTAAATTTAACTAAATTTGACTAATTTTTTATTATAAGCTTTCATATATCAATCTGTGTCTTCCCAGTAATAGTGCGGTCTCATGTCTTTTGCATTTGTGGGATTAGTCTTCTGGTTGTTTCCTAAGATTTGTATGGACTTCTCTTCGCAACTTGTTGCTTGTTGCATACCTTATATAATCTCGAAACCCTCCATCTGCTTCTTTAATCAGCTTATCTTTGGTTATCAATAGTGCTTTTGACAAAATTTCTCTCCTTAGATCCATCAATTCTTCTCTTTTTTCTTTTTCTATACCTTGAAATCTGGGGTAGAGCTCCTGTCCATCTATCTCTCCTTTCCGTATTCCACTCTTTCCATTTCCAACCACACTCAGTTAACTGTTGGTATTAACAATCATCTTGTCTCTTTGTTCATTTTTCCCTTCAGTTTTTAGACTCCAACCTCCACTTTTTCCATTTGATGAACATCTCAATTTTTCCATCAAATTTTACGGTTTTACAATCTATGTATTCCAATCTCTTCTCCATTTTCTCTGTTACTTCTAATAATTTTTGAATTTAAAACATAATATTTTGCAATGTTGAGGTTTCTTTCTGATGTTGTGCCATTTTTCCAACTGATAAACACTGCCACTCTAGCATTCAAAACTTTTTATTTGATTTGACGCAAGTTCATTTATAATCTTTCAAAACAAGGCTTTGTTTTCACTCCACTCCAGCTGCCAATAAAGCTCCCAAAGAACACCTGTATAAATAACCCATGCTCTTCTCCTTATCACTCTCTATAAACAAGCTGAAGAACCTTGAAGTGCAAAGTCAAAATGATCAAAGTGAAGAAAGAAAGGGTAATGTTTCTAGGACTTAAGCCTCCAGCCTCCAAGTGGCAGTGTTACTTTTTTCCCCTCTGATATTACAACCCTCTGTATTCCTTTTATATCTTCTTTATATTTCAGGCTTAAAAGAAACAAAATTCTTAAGTGAAGCAAAATAGGAAAAAAACCATCCAAACCAGTATTATACAAATAAAGAAAAAGATTTTAGTCCATAGGTAAAAAAAGTAGTAGAAGAAAAACTAATCCATTCACTTAAAAAAATAGGAAATATTTGCAAAAATTCCATCCATAAAAGAAATTTTTTAAAAAGGATAACACACTGTCCAATGTAGCTTAATTTCACCGCTTATTTTCTTTTGTTTTCAAATTTAATTTAGCTTTAATTTTTTTTTGGGGGGGCAGTCTTTTTTATAACAATAAGATTTCCTCACCAGATGGACACACTTGCTCTTTCCGTTTCCTCCCGTTCCGGAGCTGTCCCAACTTCAGCAGCTTTTGGCTGTGGTTCTGTCACCGGGAAAAAGAGATTCTCTTGGATCAATCAGGGACTTTGCAGTGTCCCTGAGATCAGCAAGACATACTCTTCCCTGTCACCATCTCTTCAGGATGGTTTAGGTCCAAATGGACCATACAGCGGCAAAAGTATTGACTGTGACCTCAGAGCTCCAACAGTGCACGTTGTGTCATTGTGACATCAGCTCCTGTATCAGAAGAAAGAGTTTTAATATTTCTCTCATAGTGTTGGCCTATTTTTCCTTCCTTTAACTTCTGTTTCCTTTCTCTGAAATGGTGATGTCAAGACCAGTCAAAACAAGGAAATGATCCCATTGGCTGGCTGGAAAAAGGTCTGGATGGCAATAATGAGAAGGAGGGACAACTGTTGAGTTCGGGGTTTTTTTTTATATAGCATGAAAATAGTTATTAGGATATGAGGGGAAAGCTGAATGACCATATGGAAATAATCATGCATGATTTTCTCTTTCAATGCAGAAATATGAATTTAGGAATGAGATTGGGTTTAGTGGTGACTTCTCAGCCATGGCCCCTTTTCATAGTATGCAGACAGCAAAAGAAACATTTCACACCACCCCTCAATAAGCACAGCTTATTTCTACTTCAAAATGACAAAAGCCATGCTTTAACATATATGGAAAATATTTGAATAATTCTTTGTAATATTATGGCTGTCCAAATTTGTTAACAGTTGAGGATTTATCAGTTATACTGCCAGAATTACAAACTAGGAAGGTCATTGCACCATGTCAGGAATGCACATACGATACCATTTTCCATGGCTTTACATTTTATTAAGATTTGTAATGAAGATATATTGAAATAGGCCAAATGTTCAGCTACCCATTGAAATGAGTTTTTCCAGAGCTGCAGAGAAATCTGTGTTTCTTCAGGGAAATTTTACAAGTTTGATATTAAACGAACGTTATCTTTTGTAGAGTACGATGCTCTCTTCAAACACTTTATTTTGGTTTATTGAATGCCATGATGTGGTTCTTATGCTATGAACGTTGACCTATGATCTTGATTGTTTACTAGAATCTAAATACATTATTTTCCATATTTCAATGTTGGAAATGAAACTTTGTTTTCAGAGGTATTATTTTTCTCTAATTGAGTTCATCCATTCAATACTTTAAAAAACACTTCTATGGTACAAAAATATGTGTGGAGAATAGGGATTCAACATCTGTGCTGCAGAAATTAGAAGATCACTAAGTGGTAAAAAAGAGATGTAACTAAATCTCACTTTTTGCTGCCTTTTAGTGGTTGCCATTGGTGACAATAGTTTTTCAAATGGGGCATCACTGACTCTGCAAAATGCATCTATAACATAGGAATGATTTGGAAAGGCTGAATGTGTCAAACAGGTCAATTCTTTATTCACTGCATGTTAACCCACTTTCTAAACTTGCTAATTGAATGGGCAATATCAAAAGAGGGCAAACTCCACTCTCTTCTAGTACTGATAAAGTTACCTAGTTTGGTAATGAAATATCTGCAAGAAAACAACCAAGCCCAGGACCCCACACTTAGCAGTTAGACTTATATACTGCTTCATAGGGCTTTCAGCCCTCTCTAAGCGGTTTACAGAGTCAGCATATCGCCTCCACAGTCTGGGTCCTCATTTCACCCACCTCGGAAGGATGGAAGACTGAGTCAACCTTGAGCCGGTGAGATTAGAACCGCTGAACTGCAGATAACAGTCAGCTGTAGTGGCCTTCAGTACTGCACCCTAACCACTGCGCCACCTCGGCTCACTTGCCAATGTGTGTGTCTATCCTCAAATTATATGGGTCTTTATGTAAACCAGTTAGTCTCTTTGAGACCAGCCAGAGAGAAGGACAATCAGCAGCAAACCTACAGTTACCGTGGTGCACTATTGAAAGACCCAAAACACAACTTTAGAGATAAATCATCATGGAGAAAAACCTACCTTTGTAGCTGCTAAGAATGAACAGTGACTTGATGACATGTAATCATGGCCATCATGTCAAGAGGTGAATGGTATTCCAGTTGATACTGACAGGTGTATCCGTGCGAGTACATCTGCATGACTTTTTGATACCTCTCCTTCCTATTCCTATAAAGCAGAGTTCCAGATCTTCCATAAAACTGAACTGAGATTTATGGATATGAGTTGTAAAAAAAGCTATTCCAAATGTCTGCAATTACCTGGTTAAAGCAAATAGCAGCTGTACACAAGCCAGATGGGACCCTGTTGCTTTTTTGTTAGCTTTTATATACAAAGCCATTTTCTGTTCTTTGTCTTCAGCCAATTTTTTTCTCCCCTGTAAGATGTTAGAACCAAGAAGTGGCTGCCTTCCAGCAGGAAAATATGATGTCATATGTTACAGAAATAATTTCCTTCTTTCCATACCACTTAAATAGATGAAGCTCCTCTTAACACCTTGCTGTTCAAATATATCTCTCCATTCTTCTTATGCCAGAGTTTCTATTTACATATTGTGTCAATATAGCAAAAAATAAATAAAAAATCAGTTGTGCAACCAAAATAAACATCTTTCAAGAGGGGGTGGATTCTGGATGGGGAAAATCCTACTGTCTGTTTTTTCCTGATACACCCAACTTCCTCAAAAGTCTAAGTAATTTTAGTGTGACAATGAGGACCATGCTTTGTGAGCTGTACTGGTTACCAGTTTGCTTCTGGGTACAATTCAAGGTGCTGGTTGTTATTTATAAAGCCTTTTATGGCATAGAGCTGGTTATCTGAAGGACTGCCATCTTCCATAGTTTCTATCTAGTCAATTCATCTGGTGCTTCACCAGGCAGGGCTGGTGCATTCTGGATTCCTTTGCTTAAACAATGTCATATAAAGGGGCTCCAGAAGCCCACTTCTCTGTAGCACTGGAGTTTGGAGCACTGCTGATATTGGAATGATGTTCCCCCACATACAGTATCCAAATAGTGCACCCCACACTTGTGTTTTGAATGGGCTTGAAGACCTGACAATCTTATATTGTTCCTTCCTTCCTTCCTTCCTTCCTTCCTTCCTTCCTTCCTTCCTTCCTTCCTTCCTTCCTTCCTTCCTTCCTTCCTTCCTTCCTTCCTTCCTTCCTTCCTTCCTTCCTTCCTTCCTGAACTGCTTTCAGAATTGTTGAGATTTGAGCTGCCAGCATACAAAGTTAAATAATTAATTAAATACATTTTCTTGGAACATGGGAAATTATATAAAGTTACACCAATATTCTGTGTCCCATGTTTTCCATAATGAATTTACCAGGCAGATAGAAAACATAAAATATCCATTGTATGAATTATCTAGTCTAAAAGCAAGTTTCATATCATGAAGGACTGCTCGCTTGTTTCTGGAATTAAAGACAAAGGTTGCAGTTAAGCACACCCTGGTTACAACCAGACAGACATGTTAAATTGCTGTTATCAAGTCTATAAATTGGCACAAATGTATGTTGTCATCGATTGTATCCTCATTACTGATCCCTTTTTTGCTTCACCAACAAGACTTGCAAATTATACTATCTTTACTTCTGTAATGTGAGACAAGTTAGAGTGTCAGGCCTGCAGCCATCTTTCGGATGCTATTTGGAACACTGACATTGAGAATGAAATTGGGGAATTCCTATGGCATCACATGCTCTCTCACCTAACATCATCTGCCAGCAGTAAAAACAACTACAAGTTGCTCTTTTTCACATATGTGGAATATGAATGAGCAAATGTAGATGGGATTAAGGATAGCTGGTTCCAGGAGTGATATTCAGCTGGTTCAGGTGAACCGGTAGTGGAAATTTTGAGTAGTTTGGAGAACCGGCAAATACAATCTCTGGGTGGTCCCACCCTCCCATGCCCGTTGTTCCCTGTCCTATATTCCCATGTTTTTTAGCTCAGTTGATTTGCATAGCAGAATGGATTGCCGCAACTCAGCTGAGCTAAAACAACAGCTCAGCTCACCAGCACTGACACCGAGGGTGGTCTTTGAGTGCTGGATGTGTGCGCAAAGCACTCTTTCATAGAACTGGTAGGAAAAGATTTGGAATCCCACCACTGTAGAGTGCCTAAAAGGCCAGCAGTGTGGAACATTCCACAAGCAAATCTTAGCTTGTGGAATGACACAGAGTCCTTAATGTGGAAGCTCTGTCTTCAAGGGACAAAGAAGCATTGATGAAGTGCTGGGAAGGCATAATAAGTGGCCACAGTTGGCAAGATGAGGAGTAGCCAATAGGTTATGTATGTCCATATGAAACTGTATCAACAGAAGCAGGGGAAAATATATAAAGTACATACTAGTGGCAGAAACAGAAATGTCAAAATCTTGCTGTCTTTCCTGATCTAAAAAGTGGGTAGTTTTGTTTTTAAATACTAATCTAGTGCTCTGTACAAGAATGGCTAAAACCTTGGTGGTTTTTGTTTGGTGATTTTTCTTTAAAAAAAAAACAGGTTTAGTGCTCTTCCAAAAAAGTATCAAACCTTCATCAACACGGCTCACACTAGCAAGCTTTATCCAGGCATTATAGAGGGTTTCTCCTGCAGATTAAGCCAAATGGCCATGAAGAACTGTTTCCCATCTAGTAAGAGAAAAGAAAGGCTCTTCAGCAGTCTCCGGTGGCCCATAAGTGCTGAATGTATTTCATCACTGACACACTTTCAAGGAAGGAACCTAGAATATGTCCTATATTGGTGAAGAGAGAAAATGCTACTCTAAAACTGAAATTATTAAAGACAACTTTAAGTCACTTCATCTACAGGCTGGAGATGAGGCAAAGACAATGTCATGAGCATAAAAAATAATTTCATGAGAATATTTGCATCATGATTAGGCAGAAGTGAGGATGAAGTGAGTATTTGAATAAGCATTGCAAATTGTATTTTTTTAGCAGGACAGTTAAGTAGAGACCCAAGTCCGATCAGAATAGGTGAACAGTGGTTCTATAGAAAGCTTATGTGGAAGAAAAGCATTTGGTAACTGTAATGAAGGAAAACAACTAAAATTAAATTTTAACTTTTAGGTAACGTTTCCTTTGGTCCTTCAAAATATTCTTCATGCAATTCAGCCCTGTTCTTTGTGACTGTGGAATTCATTTCTTTCTCAATGTGTCCCCAAGAGATACAACTGATAAATGAACTGATTCTCCTGTGAAAGCAGCTCTTTCATTAGGTAGCACATCTGCTCTGTTTTCTCTGTGTGTTTTTTGTTAAAAAATTCCATTTTGTTTCTGTCAAGAAATAGATCATCTCTATAGTGAAACATACACACCACTGGGTAAAGAATAACTTTGGTTGAGCTTTGGAGAAGCTCCCAATTCTCAAGGAATTTCCTGATCTAAGGAATATGCCAAATATAGAATTTGTTTCACATTGGTCATAAATATCATTGGAATAGCATAAATTATTGTAACAGAGGAAACAATTTGGACTGGAAAAAGTTCTGTTCTCAGTGGTATCAACATTCTTAAATAGCTTGTTTTAGAGCAAACATTGGTTTCAGCTGCATATTTAACATGCACTATATCTACAAAGTTTATAGGGCTATTGGTTGATTGCATATTCAGTGTTCAAGAAACCTCACCCAAATATAGTTGTAGAGAAGCAAAAATTGAAATGAAAATGATAAACCTTTTGAGTATTTCAGAGGATGACCAATTAGAACTTAATTCAATGGTTAGGCAATTGTCTGTCTCTAAATACCAGGACTAAAATCTCACTTTAGGCATCCATATTTACATTCATTAAAATGAGAACATTTGTATTCTGTATGAAATAACAGCCAGAGCATCTGTACATTGGGAGCTTAAACTGCAAAATAAGGAGCGTAGCTTTATCTGAAGAATGCAACCAAAAGGAAATAGTCATAAAACAATAGACTAGTTGGGCTTCCGTACTATTCCCTGACCTGCATAAAGCTTTCCTCAGTCCAGGTGCACTTAATGGACAATGTCTATGGTTCTGCTCACTCTTCTTATTGTTAACCCAGACATGCAGATGGTCCCGGAGAGCCATAGCTGACTGTCATCTGATTGTCAGAGATATATAAGGCTTCATTGCAGATACCCATGTCAAATGACTCCAGATTTGGACAAAACACCGCTTGCTCTTATCAAGACACAGTCATGGTAAATAAACAGACCAAGCTGCTGCCTCCTCCTCCCACCATCACCACTGTTAAGTAAGCTCTCTGTTGGGAGAGCGAGTGCGTTCAGAGAAGCATTGTGAGAGTTGTGTTGGAGAACACACAAACCAGCATACAGAGACACTGCAGTTTAAATAGGCTTTTATTTTCATGGAAATAGAGGTATCAGAGTCCATCAAACAGTCCAAGTCATACACGGATAAGACAGTCAGTCATCAATGTCTTTCAGTTAAGGGATAATCCAAATAAGATACTCCAGTATCATATAATCAGGTCAGTACTCAAAGTTTGCTAACAGTTGGAAAACTTACAATAGCTCATGACACTTTCCAACAGCCAGCTTCCAAAACACTCAGATCAGATCAGCCCATCATCTAACGAAACAGAGAGCTAACAGTCGTTCTGGCTCCCTCTTATGGCCAATTGAGGAAAACAGCAACCAATCACATTTTACAGTATGATTTAAAGAAACAGGTATAGCATTGTTACATAATTTATATATTGCCAACCCAGCCGTTAGATTATATTCCTAACAACCACTATAGTACTTTCTTGCTATTAAGAAGACAGAGGAGAGGCCTTGATTGGTGGAGGGGCAATGGCAGGATCTACAAGCCCACTTCAGGGTAATAGCCCAAGCTCAACTCTGCACTACCAGGACTTCCACATCACAGGTGAGGTCTCAGGATCTCTTCTGCAGAGACAATTTGGATTCACCACCACTAGTCTATGCAACTGTCCTCCACCATACCTACAGCAGCTGTGTCACGGCCTAGTCATCAGCATAGCCTGAGCAAAGTGATAGGATGAAAAACAAATATGTTTTGTTAATCGCGTGCCCTGATACTTTGTTTTCTTCCCTTCGGGCATACTAGAGGCCTCTACAGTATGTATGAAAAGCCTTAATGTTGCCACCCTTGGACTACTAAACCAGTAATTGTGCAACACTTGTGACCTTTAGGATGTGAGACTCCTATGCCAGACTGATGGGTGTATAGAAATTTGTAATTAGTTGATTGTTTGCAAATCTCTTTAACAAAAAAACAGGCTAGGGGGGAAAAATCTCTTCTTTTTTGATGTGCCATGGATTTTTGTATTTTGCAAAGCATTTGCAAGCCTTCACTATATGAACTAAAACTCTGCCATGCCCTATTGAAAGACTCGTTATTATGGGCTTCATCTTTTAAAAAGTGACTTTTAACTAGACATGGAAAGCATGACTGTCCTATCCTGGGGGAAAATTCTTCTCAATCTAGTCAGCAAAGGTATGTAGGCATCTCTTAATTTCATTAGGCACACAGTTACACAGACAAAAGCAATCAACATCTTTGCTCCTGGCAGTTTCTTCACTTTCTCTCAGCTGGGCCACATTTTATCCACGCACAAAAAAAATGCAAACAAAATTGAATTTTGAGCCAAGATTTCTGGATAATGTTAAGTAAAATGCAAAGGACTAAAATGCATTTGCACATAAATACATCAGAACACCCTTGCAATGCAATCATTTAGCTTACAGGAAGATCTACATAATTCAAAATGTTTATAGTATACTATTTCTGTGAGTTTTGAAAATATTAGCTGAGGGCCATGCCTTTTGTGTGATTTGCAGCTATAGAGATTGCTTAGGCATGTGCTATTTATATGTTGGCTGGAGTCAGACCTGAAAGTTATTTCGTTGAGATTAGGAGCAAGGTTTTCTATCTGCTTTCATGCATTCACTAAGATTAAGGAAAATATTTACTAATTTCAAAATACTGTGAGAAATTATGGATTTGGGAGTGGGTGGGAAGGACCATTGGCAAGAATTTTTCTGGCATTTCTGGCACATTCGTATAATTTTCTCTTTTTCAGGGACATCACAAATGCTTTTAAAGCTTTGAAAACTGAACATTGCAGAATTAAAAAGGGGGACGGCTGTTTAGAAGAAAGAAAAACAGTGTGAACACATGGGGGCAAGCAGGGAAATTGCTGCTTTAAAGACACATTTGTCTCTGACTTGTTTAGTTATCCTCTAGGTAATTTTGCAGCTGGTGAAACCAAGGGTGCACAATATCTTCCCTGTTTCAGCAGCTCTTGCTCCATTGCTAGTTGCTAATCTGGACAGACGGTCGAGAAAACTCATTTATTGAAAGTTGAGAATGTCTCCAGTAAATGTGACAGAAGAGAGACATCTGCATTAAAGCACTGCTTCAAAATGTCAGATCAGGCTATCACTTAAAATAACATTTGGATTTTTGCCTTGAAGAAAAAAATTCTTTACTTGGATCTACCCAAGATGTTAGTCCCTGAACTGTCTCTCTCTCTCTCCCTCTCTCCCTCCCTCCCTCCCTCCCCACTCTATCCCCCCTCCCTTCCCCTCTCTTTTTGGATGTTTGCTTTTATAGGTTTCCCAGTTTTGGGCTATTTAGTATCAATAAAGAAGAATATTTATTTATTTGTTTTATTTATTTATTTTGTTTGTCAAACATGTACGAGATAACAGGTATAAGTATAAACATGAACATGAATACAGGAACTGGATACAAATAAATGGGGACAATAGGACAGAGATGGTAGGCAGGAATGCATGCCCCCTTACAGACCTCTTAGGAAAGGGGTGAGGTCCATGGTAGACAGTTTAAGGTTAAAGTTATGGAGGTTTGAGGATGTAACAACAGAGTCAGGTAGTACATAGCAGGCATTGTTGCTCAGGGTTGAGATTTTGTATATATTATATTTTGTAAATTTTGAAATATTTATAGCTCAGGGTTGAAGTGAGGGATCCTTGGTGCTCTCTGAGCTTGGTTGTTTTCCTGCAGACTTTTCATTAGCCAAATTATATAATATCATCAGATGATGTTACCTTGTTTGGGTAATGAAACGTCTGCAAGAAAACAATCAACCTGAGAAAGCACCAAGAGCCATTTAATCTTTTATCTAATGAAATACATGTGATTTTGGCAAAGGAATGCTACCAAGTGATGAGTTGGTATGATGGTTTCATCCAGTATCCGAACTTGATAGCCTGTGTCACCACAACTGGGTCACCTTGGGCCAGTCCCTCTGTCTCTAGGAAAAAGAAGGCAAGGGCAAACCATTTCCAAAACACGTTGGCAAATAAACTGCAGGGACTTGTCTAGGAAGTTGCCAGGAGTCAAGATTGATTTGAACCCTCTCTCTCCCTCTATCTGTATGTTTGTGTAATAATAAGTCAGTTCTGCTATACAACCTGCTATACTGCTATACAACCATAGGAAGTAAACCTCAACCTGCCCTTATGTGCTTTACTTATAATGAAATGATCACAATCCAACTTTGCAATAGTTAAGTCAACTGAAATCAATAGGATTCTTCATCTTATTTCTATGCTGGATTATACTAATCAAATCAGTTTAAAGAAGTGAGTCCAGTCTTACTGGGAATACTGAGATGAATAATGGGCACTACTATTAACAATGACAAACTGGAATGCATCTGGATAAGATGTTTGGGAAGTTATTCTTATGAAGAAAATGTGAACATATTTGCTGCGTTTAAGCTGGAGAAATGATAATGAAAAGGACAGTTGTCTTCAAATATTTATAAGATGGTCACATATATAAGGGATGTGATGGCTCAATGCCTAAGACACTGAGCTTGTCGATCAGAAAAGGTGGTTTGCATCCCTAGCGCCGCATAATGGAGTGAGCTCCCATTACTAGTCCCAGCTTCTGCCAACCTAGCACTTTGAAAGCATGTTAAAATGCAAGTAGAAAAATAGGAACCACCTTTGGTGGGAAGAAAAAGTTGAGGTTGAGGTTGAGGTTTATTTGATTTATATGCCGCCCTTCTCCCAAGGACTCAGGGCGGCGTACAACATTAAAAGAAACACACACTACAAAAGTTAAAAAGAAATTAAATAGGATATCCCCCAAACCCAATTAAAATTAACAATGACACAATTTTTTAAAAAGAATTCAAATTAAAATTAACAATAATCAATTCTTTGATTTGTTTTGTTCAGGCCAGGCTGGCTTCCTGGAAAAGCCAACTTTTTAGGGCGCGTCGGAAGGACCGGAGGTCGGGGATTATACGAAGCTCCGGGGGCAGCTCATTCCAGAGGGAAGGCGCTCCCACAGAGAAGGCTCTCCCCCTGGGGGTCACCAGTCGGCACTGTCTGGCTGACGGCACACTGAGAAGGCCAACTCTGTGGGATCGCACTGGATGATGGGAGGCTACCGGTGGCAGTAGGTAGTCACATATGTGATAAAACAAGTGGATTCTTCCAAAAGATAAATTTTGCTAGCAAAAAAAAGGGGGGGGAGAATGAGTGACTAAAACATGAAGAATGTTGTAACCATATGGATTGTTTAATAGTGAAGCAACTCATTTGAAAGTAGAACAGCCATTATGAGGAGCACCATAGCTGGAGATTTCCTGCATGAGGAGACTGGATCATCAAGATCACCTCTGAATTGACTAGTGAAATCTTTTTAAGCAAACAGAATGACAGCAATATAGAATTAATGAGCAGAAGGTGATGACTTATTCCAAAATTAGCTATGGGAATAGATTGCATTTTTCTTTTCTAAGAGACATCTATTAGGATCTTTTCAGTATAAAGATAAAAAAATATTTCACGGCCAAATCCATATTTATTACACATTCAATGTTACTAATGAAGAAACATAAGCATTGTTTACACTTTGGAAATGGTTTGGGAAAAAAATATTTTGGAACTGATAGGAATGTGAGGACTTCCCTGAAATTTATTAGAGTAGCCCCATGTTCTTTAGCTTCCTTGCAAGTCTCTTGTGACCAATTTTTAAAAACTCACTCATTACATTTAAGCGGGACTCTTAATGGAGCTTAATCATTTTTCTGGGAGGGCAGAAGCTTGAAAAAAGTTATTCTCAGACTTACATGAAGTCCAAAGCACTTCGGAATCACTTTTGAACAATGCACAGCCCTACAGAGTAGACTATGAGGTGTAAACTGGTTCTGTAAACTAACACAGGTTTTATTGAATAGCAAGCAGGGATGGGTTCCTGCCAGTTCTAACCTCTTCTATAGAAGAGGTTCCACAAATCTACAGTGCCATTTAGAACCGGTTCCGTCTCTCTCCCTCCGCCCGTTCGCACATCATCAAGATGAAGAGTGAGAGGACGAATTCTGGGAGTTGAAGTCCACAAGTCTTAAAGCTGTCAAGTTTGAACAGCCCTGGGATTTTTTTTCTAAAGGGTTAGAGGTGCAAGGGTCTTGTAACTTGACAGCTTTAAGACTTGCATGCTTCAATGCCAGAGTTTCTGACCCAACATTTTGGTTGCTAAGCAAGAGCAACTTGTTAAGTGAGTTTCACCACATTTTACAAGTTGGCCACGCCCACCCAGTCACATGGCTGGCAAGCCACTCCTACCCAGTCACATGGCCAGCAAGCCACTCCCACAAAACAGGCCACACCAACAGAAGAGATTCTTAAAAAAATTGAAACCCACCACTGATAGGAAGGCTGTAAATACATTCACATCATAGTTTACATATTGTTTTGGGTAGCATTCCTAGCACTGGAGAATGCAGTATTGTACACAGAATGTCAGGTATATATAAGTAATAAATGAAATAATTTGTTTTTCCTGTTGAAAACTAGTTAAGGAACTACAATGGCTAGACACAATTATTGTGTGAGGAAAAAGTGCTATAAAAAGCAGTCTCAGAAATGCTGCTACTGTTCTGTGTTTGCCAAAGTTCATTGGTTCTTTGGCTTCACGGGAAATTTTAACTGCATCCCTAGGAAATTCTGTTTCTAAAATATGCCCCCAAATTAGAAGGTAAGCCCACCATGTCTATATGCTATGGGGGAAAAACCCTGCTGGAAAGTTCTATGTTCAATTATTGTTCTAAACCTTTCTGAGACATTTAAGCTTTCTAATTTCTGTTTTTGAAGCACTTTTGCCTGAATTCTTATTTTTAAATTTGCAGTGACAGATAGATATCTTATTGCTGTCTTACCCTGCTTCTAAATTGTTTTCTGGAATTACCTCTCTTTGGCAGTTATTTTGCATGCTCAAGTCAAATATGTGGAATCAATCTTTCCCTTTCCCTTTTTGTGATATAAAGAGAGAATTAAGTCAATGAGATTATCTGCATCAGAGAGCCTAGCTCTATATGCAATCACTGCTATGTACACTTTAATTGTGACAGATTCCTACTCACATGGAAGAGTGCACAAAAAGTCTCACCACAGCAGACAAATTTACAATAAATTACAATGGATCCAGAAATCCAGAAAGGACTCAGCTCCTAAAACAGTCTGATCATACAGGTGTGGAGTGGAGCTGATTCCCAACTGTATAGGGCAGGGGTATTAAACTTGATTTCATGGAGGGTTGCATCAGAGTTGTGTTTGACCTTGGGGGTGGGATATCACTCATGTAGGGAGCACCTGTGGTGGCCTGAGCGCTCTGCCAGCAAAAATGGCGCTCATGAGTCTGTGATGGCCTCCTGCAACCCTCTTCCAGTGAAAATGGAGTTCAGGACAGCCGTGTACTGCCTTCCTGAGCTCCGTTTTCATTGGCAGAGGGTTGCAGGAGGCCGTCACAGCCACCTGAGCTCTGTTTTTGCTGGAAGAGGCATCGCGGGCCAATCCTTTGCTGTTTCCAGGGCAGCCCCGTGGGCCAGATGTTTATTTAAAAACCTGTTTACTCCCATATTTTTCGGATTATAACCAAGGGTTTGTATAAAAATGGGTTTGAAGAGGCAATTTTTTTAAAAAAAAAAGGTTTTGCCCTCTGCAAACCTCCCAAAAATGGGCCCGTTGTTTTTTTTTAAAAGGGCATAAATAGCCCTTAGGAGGCTTGTAGAGTATTCCTGGAGGGGGCAAAAAAGAGCAAAAAACGGCCCGTTTTTTGTCAAAAAAAGGGCATTAGGAAGCTTATAGAGTGTTCCTGGGGGTTGGAAAGGGGGCAAAATTGAGCAAAAAATGGCCCATTTTTTTGCTCATTTCTGCCATCCCCAGCACCCAGGAGTTCTCTGAAAGCCTCCTACAAGCTATGCACAGCCATTTTGGTGAAGGGACGGGGTTTCAGGAGGCAAAAAAATGCTGTATTCAGTGTATAAGACACACACAGATTTTCAGCCTTTTTTTAATGGAAAAAGGTTCATCTTATACTCTGAAAAATATGGTATGCAAAATATATAAAAATGCTCAGCTCTGACTATAAAGTAAAAGCTGTTGAGGAATGTGCAGTTAGGAACATAGTTGCTCCTTGTTGAAAAACTCAGATCACGAGGGATGAAATAGAGCTTCTGTCTCAAATGTAATCTTTGCAATAAGAATAATGATAGGTGGAACATTTAAAGCTGAGGAGCTGTTTTGGAAGCAGCTTTGCTGCATTTAGTCCTACCATAACTTGCTTCTCCAGGGTAAAATCCACAAATAAAGGATTATGCCTGCTTGACATTAGCTTTTGTCATTCCTTCCTTTGACATCATTAAAAAAAAAGCTCCACCCTCAATCTTCACAGCTGGTTTGCATTAACTATATATATATATATATATATATATATATATATATATATATATATATATATATGTGTGTGTGTGTGTGTGTGTGTGTGTGTGTGTGTGTGTGTGTGTGTGTGTGTGTGTGTGTGTGTGTGTGTTTTATTTGTGCTGATAAGTATACATACATACATACATACATACATACATACATATATACATACACACAGAGAGAGAGGTGGGGGAGGGAGGGAGGGAGGGAGGGAGCCAGTTTGGTATAGTGATATCATGGTGTGTGGAAATGACCTTGAAAGACGGGGAGGAAAAAGATGCTGCCTAAGGAATGATCAGATAAAAGAGTGGGTGGAACCAGCAGCTGCATAAATGTGTGGGACACGTGTACTTTCAGACTTTCAAGATTCTTTTAGTGTTGTCTTATAAGAAAGTAGAATTAACTCACCCGTCTAGACTTCCTGGGTAGATTGACAGGTGGTTAAAGCACTTGGCTATAAACTGGAAGACTGTGAATTCTAGGTCCTACCCTAGGCACAAAGTCAGCTCAGTGGCCTTCACCCAGTCACTTACTTTAAGCCTTAAGAAGAAGACAATGGCAAAACACTTCTGAAATTTTGCCAAGAAAACTGCATGGACTTATTAATCAAGAGTTAACACTGATTTGAACACACACACACACACACACACACCAATCAGTGTATACTGAAATATAATATTGGCAACTGAGTAAAAGTTTCTTGAGATATGTGCTTTGAGTTCTTCTTTACATAATATCTGTCTTAATTGTTAAAATTGACTACCATTCATTTCCACTGAGGAAAATTACCATAAATGAGTCTTCACTCATAGTAACGTTTTGGCATCATTCCCATGAAGAAAATATATTTGCATTCACACTTAGTGAATATTTGGCATTAATTTATATAGAGAAAAATAACTCAGTTCCCACTTGCCATTCCCTCCTATAGGGAAAATACTTTTGTCTTCACCTTTCATGACTGTTTTATCATTCATCTTAGGAAAACAGATATCTCACCTGCTCATGCTTTCTATTCAGTCCTTAGAGAGAATGCAAAGTTCAGGTTAGTGCATTGTGGTTTAAATTCTTGGCCCTCTTTGCTCAGGTTATCTCACTGCATCTTTCAAAATTCCTTAAAATTTACAATTCTTTTGTTGACATATTACCTGGGTATTTTGAAAGCAATCTATAAAGGTGAATGAAATTTCTGTTAAAATATATACAAAATATATACAACAAGACAATCATATCTGTTCTGGAATGCATATTAATGCCAGAACAAAATTGCACACACATTCCATCACAGGCATTGTCATGTTAAGACAAATAAACAATGCACGAAAAGATGCTTAAAAGCGATTCATGTACAATTAAAGGCATATAATCCCAAATCTGTAGAGAAGTTATCAGTCAAAACAATTTTTCACTGTCATGTAAGAAACAAGAAAAGGAAAAAAAATCCTTCACTCTTGGCAATGGGAAAATTGTATTTAAATTTTATAATACCTTTGGAAGACATACATATATATTACTCATGGGGAATATATGGTCTCTTATTGTCTGGATTGTTGAAAGAGCTCGGAATGTGACCAGATGTCTAAATCCATTTATTAATTAAACACATACACAGTATAGTGGGAGGCTTCAACAACTGATGTCCCTCAAGCTCAATCTGTCCACCTCCCCCTTAAGGATTCTTCTAAAGTTTTCTCCTCCAAGTACAGTAAAATATTTGTTCATCATTTTGCTCATCTGGAAAAGAAAAGGTCATTCAAAATTTAAAGTATAGCATGTTTAAATGTTAAATACTTCCTGTGTATTTTATATACTGTATGCAGTGAATTAAGCTTAGAAAACAGGGAGGCATTATGAAAATACAGAAGTTGGCCAATCTTGTTTTATTCTCCCCCTCTCCTTATATCAGCTGCACAACAGGCAACCTTTCAAGAGTCAAATCCTTTTTCATTTTCCATCCCCATGACAGGGGCTGCATCGTGTATTGGACTTCTGCCTGTCACACAGATTTGAAATGTTTAAGGGTTGTTGATTTCCTGCTCAACATGGAATGCTGGCCAGACTCCAAGCTGAGACACAGCTCAATAGCCCAAAGGGTCTGAACTGAAATAAAAAAAGATCAGGCAAGTCAGTTGGTTATCTTCACCTCCTCCTTTTATCAGTTCTCAGATCAGGAAGTTGCCTTCCTTCTCCAACTCCACTTTTTCCAGATATCTGCTTCAAAACACAGCCCCAGCAAACAGGGTTTCCACGATCAAGATGCTTTCAATAGAAATGAAATAAAATAAAAAAGCCCTGATACATTTCTGGCAAACTTGATTCTCATCTGCTACAGCTTCTGGGACAAATGCTTTTTATATCACTGTTTTGGCTCTGTATTTTTTCACTCTACTCATCCCAGCTCTCTGTCTTATATGAGATTCTCAGCCACAGGAGCCTCTGCCAATAAAAATATAAGAACTCAAGAAGCATTTTGATAAAAACCCACAAGGTGGCAGCTATTCACAGTTGTATGTTCCAGGCAATGGCTCCTATTGTTGTTGGTACCATCACCGCTATTATTACTGTACTGTTACTACTGTATTTGTATGCCATCCAACTATCCCAAATATTTACAAAAATAGGATGAACAACCCTCAAAAACTTTCAGACAGTTCACCTTCTTCCATAATTGGGCACAAACATAAGAGAGGAACAAAAGGGTTGAACAAGAAGCTGCATCTTAATCAAACAGTTTACCTCTCTTCACAGACAGAATTTTTCTCTAATGTAGTCTGCAGGCACCAATATTAAGTTCTAAAAACGTTTGTAGAGATTCTCAGTCATCCAGGTCATGGTTGTCCCAAAGATGCTTTTTCAGGAGGCAACTGGACTTTCTTGCTTTTTCTTTTGAAGACGTTTCGCTTTTCATCCAAGAAGATTTGTATTTCTTGCAAACAGCTGGTAAGTGGGGAATCCTTGCATTCCCCACTATCCTGTCAGAGCTGAAGAAACTTATTAGATGAGAAGCGAAACATCTTCAAAAGAAAAAGCAAGAAAGTCCAGTTGCCTCCTGAAAAAGCTCCTTTGGGATTTTCTAAAATGGTTCTTGTGCCATATAAGAAAATGACTACCATCATCTTGGACCACATTGCAACTTCAATATTAATGTATTCAAAATAAATTCCTTTGTGTGAAGTACATACTACAGAGTGAATCTACTATCAGTTAATATTTTGGAAGATAGACTCAAGATTCAGAAGGGTCTTGGCAGACTTGAACATTGGACCATATCAAACAAGATGCAGTTCAGTGGTGAGAAAAAGTAAAGTCCTGCACCTAGGCAGGAAAAAAACCCATAAATGCACAGGTACAGGGTAAGGCAGAACCTGGCTTAACAGGTACTATGAGAGGGGTTTACTATAGGTTTCTCAGTGTACCACCACTTAACTATGAGTGAACAGTATGCTGTAGCAGGAAGTGATAGTACCAGTCTATATTGCACTAGTGAGGCCACACTTGGAATTCTGTGTCCGGATCTGATCACCATGATACAATATATATATATATACACAAATACTTCACAAATGTAACAAAGGCAACAGTAAAATATTGGGCTTTCTGTCTGGATGGTCTATTGTGACGAGCCGATGGACAGAGAATGGAAGCAGATATATATATATATATATATATATATATATATATATATATATATATATATATATATATATATATATATATATATATATATATATATATATATATATATAAAACCCTAGAAAACGTGCAGAGAAGAACAAGAAAGGTGGCAAAAGTCTGGACTTTTAGATTTACTGGGTCAATTAAAATAGTTCACCCCAAGAGACTGATGAATCTGAATGGTTTCCTTTAAGTCTTGTGAGAATTCTTGATAGATGATTGTGCTGAAATTACAATTTATCTCTGAATGGGGAAATGGCCTCTGCAATGGCTTCTGAGCAGTCTCTCCCACAGAGTAAAGGCAAACAAACTTTATTGCTGGTAGCTGTGATGTAAAGAGAATGACAGGGCACTCCAAGCAAACCCCACAGAATATAAGCAAAAATTTCATTGGAGGGCTAAGACTATGGGAGTGACAGTAACACATAAATACTTCTTCACCACATTCAGTCTTATCAAAGAGCTTTTTTCGGTGAACAAAAGGCTATTATATTGTGAAAGGTCAGTGAAAGGAAAGCAAAAACCACTCAGATGGTATAATATTTTTGAAATAAAAGTGCTCATGTATATGCTGAAGTGAATGTTATGGTTTGTTGAAACCCAATGATTACCTGGCCCATTTTAACTCATATGGCTCCAAGACAGAGGTGGGTTGCTCCAGTTCGGCCCAGTTTGGCTGAACCAGTAGTGGCAGCGGTGGTAAGCTCCACTCACCTGCCCAGATGCTTCTGCACATGCGCAGAAACATTGCACGCTCGAGCATGCAAGCAAGTATGAGCGAACCGGTAGTAAACCAGTTAGGAAATCACCACTGCACCAAAATATGAACTAGGAAAATGGACGCAAATAATCACAACCCCATTTTGAAACCATTTTTTCATACTACAAAATGCAATTTTGCTTTTGAAAATATTTTCCTGAAATCTATCATATTATAGAATTTATGACCAGTTCCAGTACTGAAATGTATGGCTTCGATTACTTTGGTACCAGAGAAGGTCTAATGCTTCTATAGTGCCATTTAGAACCGGTTCCAGCTCCCTCCCCCGCCCGTCTGCACATCATCAAGATGAAGAGCGAGAGGAGGAATTCTGTGAGTTGAAGTCCACAAGTCTTAAAGCTGTCAAGTTTGAACACCCCTGGTTTTTTTTTCTAAAGGGTGAGGGGTGCAAGGGTCTTGTAACTACAGCTTTAAGACTTGTGTGCTTCAAATACCAGAGTTTCTGAGCCAACATTTTGGTTGATAAGCAAGAGTGTTGTTAAGTGAGTTTCACCACATTTTACAAATTGGCCATGCCCACCCAGTCACATGGTTGGCAAGCCACTCCTACAAAGCAGGCCACACTTACAGAAGAGGTTCTAAAAAAATTTGAAATCCACCACTGCATCCAGCTCTTGCTTATCAATGGAGACCAAGTGGAATAAGTAGCCAGTTTTATGTTTCTGGGTGTAATCATAAAAGAGGATCTGACCTGGGTGCTCACATTGCAGCATTGGTCAAAAGAGCCCAGCAGAGATGATACTATCTGAGACTTCTCAGGAAACAACAACTGAATGGAAAACTGCTAGTAACCTTCTACTGCTGCACCACAGAGAGTGTTTTAACTTCCTGCACCTGTGCATAGTTTGCCAATTGCATAGTGGGACAGTGCTCCAGAGGGTTAACATCATTGCCCAGAGGATCATTGGTTGCCCTCTTCCCGCTTTGGAAGAGCTTTATAGCTCCCGCTGCCTTAAGAAATTTCAAAACATTCTTAAAGGTCCATCTCATCCTGGGAACCTAATTTTATACTATTACTCTCTGGCAGACAGCACAGGATAATAAAAACAAGGACAAATAGGCTGAAAAACAGCTTCTATCCAAGGGCAGTAGCCATATTGAATTCTACTGTATAGTACAATATTAATGCAATATCAGGAGTTTTTAATTCAGTTGTATAGAATGCAAAGGATGTGTGTTTGTGTTTTATTTTTATAGTTTTAATGTACACTGAAGAGGGTACATTAATTTCGTGGTACAAAGTGCAATAACAATAAAGTAAACTAAGTTGTCCTATCACTCAGTTGGGCTATGTAGCAGGCCTACTCTGATAATTGCTTGAGTTATTGCCAGGTTTCCATTGTAATTCAAAGTGATGGTTGTCACTTTTAAAGCCATATGTGGCTCAGCATCTGCAGTTTCTTCAGGATTCCATCATCTCATTAGTTTCTATTGGATAAAATCTGAAAGGGAAGGCTCCCTCTAGATTCCTACCTCAGGCTGATAGGGGGGGGGGTTCTTCTCAGTCACTGTCCCCTTTTCTCTGGAAAAGCATTTTCTCTCCCCTCTGAAGTCGGATTAGTTGCAATTCTGCTAAGATTTCAGAAAGCCATCAACATTTTTGGAAGCTAACATATTTAGAGTTGTGATTCTTCCTGCAGGGGAAGTGCTTGCTAATTACTTGCTTGACTGAGCCTTGATGCATTGTGCAATTAGTTACTTTGAGTACTGTATCAGAGGTGTATCAGTACTGTATCAGTACTGCAATCAGAGGTGGAATTCAGCCGGTTCGGACCGGTTCACCTGAACCAGTAGTGGAAATCGCGGGTGGGCCTGCCCACCCACCCCAGCTCTATGCTATCCTATTTAGGCACGTTTTCAAGCCACGTGCATGCATGCAAGCCATGCACGAGATCAATGTGCATGCACAAAAGGCCGAGCGCATGTGCTCACATTTGCGAACTGTTTAGGGAAAGTAAGTGAATACCACCCCTACTCATAATTTTAAGTCACATTTCTGAAATCAGAAGTATCGGTCATTCAAAGCCATATCTGATTGGACTGACATATAAATCAATAGATAAATGGAGTCATAGATTTAGACTGGGTTTTAGAGTTTGTAATCAGGGATTGAATATAGTCTCTTCTAGATATAAACTAAGTGTTCTGCTACTGATCTACAACAATTGCTTCCAAAGGTTTTTTTTTCAAGCAAACTCTTCCTTCTGCTGGAAACTCTACTGTTATCCTTACATTGAAAAAGCCCTAAAAAAGAAATACTGTTGAAGTCTGACATGCTAAATTCTATCATACTTTCTCCATATTGAGTTGCTCTTGCCTAAACAACTTCGGTCTCCATTTATACACATACTGTATGTCGCACAAGACCAATAGGCAGCCATAACCAATGTCGACAGTACCATTACTATTAAGAACAGTACTATTAATTTCCATGTCTTGCATGATATGTGTTTGTTTTTACAACTCAAATAGGCTTTTGGATGACTCATATTCCTTTTCTCATTGACTGCTGTTAAATAGATACCTCCAGTGACAGTACTGTATATTTAATCAATTTTGACTTCATCTATTAATTCTCAATTATTAAAAGGGAATGACTTTGATTAAAGTAAAACAGACATCCCTCTGCCAGGGCATATGGATCACATATTTAAACAAACACAACTTACATAAAAATATTATATAAACCATCTTAGGAATTAAGGAAAGCATGGTAAAGTGTTACTTAATAAAGTATACATCTATGAAAGTGCAGATGCCAAGTATTTTAACTAAATATATATTAGAAATTCTTTAGAATTCACATTACATTTTTTTATTGAAAACTGTGTTATTTCTCATGCACTTGACTATACCAGTTTAGATAATTTTACAAAGGAAAATCATGGTGAATTAGCTTTCAATTAAATAAGATTTTATGTGGGATGAATAAACACATTATGGTGCAAGATAATGAGATATATGTGCTAATAGTTTTCAAAATAAGTAAACAATTCTAACATATACATTTATATTCATTTGTCATCTATTAAAAAGTTCTAGGTGGATGCGCCACAACTGCTTCTATGTTAATCTGAAAAATGAATCAATTTAACACGCATCTGTTATACATCTGAAAATTAATCCAATTCTGTCTATATATTCCAAAATGCTAAATGTATCTATCAACATGTGTGTGGATCTCTTCCAATCTGAATTGGACTCCGACCATTTTCACTGGTTCAGGAATTAATGCAAGTAATGTGAGGTTTTGAAAAAGTGCTATCAACAGATGACACAAACTAATAGCAACAGCAATAGCAGACTTATATACCGATTCATAGTGCTTTACAGCCCTTTCTAAGTGGTTTACAGAGTCAGCATAACCCCAACAATCTGGGTCCTCATTTTACCCACCTCGGAAGGATGGAAGGCTGAGTCAACCTTGAGCCTGGTGAGATTTGATCTGCCAAACTGCAGGCAGCCGGTGATCAGAGGAGTAACCTGCAGTACTGCACTCTAACCACTGTGCCACCACAGCAAAGTTGATTGCAAGACAGGCAGTTTTATAAATGTTATAAACAAACAAACAAATGTGCAATGCTTATGTCTAAACAGCAAATATTTTGACTGAATTCTCTCCAGAAGGCAAGAGAATTTCTAGAGAAAGAGGAATTGGAGGAGATTCAAATACCTAGAAGTGTCAGAGGAGACTAAACAAAAACAATGTGCAACTGTCAGGCCTGCAGTTATATTCCTTTTAGGATCTTTGGCCTGCCAAACTCTCTATTATTTTACTATGCTGTTTCATTAGTGTATTAATTGGGAGGGGGAATAGTAAGGAGTAGAATTGTAGAATGTGTTGTTGTCATAATAGAACATTCCTTTCTAAAAACCCAAGGTCATCTTTTGTCTCTGCACCTCTGCACCTGACCAGAACTAGATGGGTGGAAATGGTAGCGTGGCAGAGAAAGATTGGACCATGTGATGGACTTGTGGGTGTGGGGCAAGATTTTGAACTTTCAACTGGGTGGGAATCCGACGAAGCTTTCAGATTTGGGATTTCCACAGTTGTGCCAACATGTCTCTCTTATTAAATTGGAAGTTTAAGGATAGTTCTGCCTTGGACTCTGATTTATTTCTGGATGATATTTGGAACGCTGACAGGAAACTGAAAGGGTTGATATTGAATTAGATGCTACAAATACCCATTTTTCTAAATTTTTGTAAATGCTTAACATGGAATATATATGGATGATTTTATCAAATCATTATTTGATAAAAATCAAACAAGATAGAATTTGAAAGCCTATGTTACCCGAGAGGTATATAAAATATTTGATTTATAAAAAGCTGGATAAAGAATTGATTTCAGCAACAAAAGGAGTTGTTTTGTAAATAATTCCCCAATTAAAAAGAAAACTTATATTGACTGATGAACATGGTAGATTTCTTGGAAGTTAATTTGTATGTAATTAAGATTTTCATACTGGGAATTTATGTCTTAAATGAGGACAAAGTGTTGTTTTATAAAAGTCTTGGGGGAAAATTAATAGGTTTCTCTTATGTGACTTGGTGTTTGATGGGAGATTGGAATGCAGTGATCTCCCTATGACTGGATAGAAATCTGAGAAAAAAAATCACTCAAGGCAAATTAGCAAAGGTTTTTTTTTAATTTGATACTCATTTTGTGATTGGTGGATATAAAACAGAAAAATGGAAATGAAAAATAAGTGTATTTACTTTTCTGAAAGACATAGATCCTTTTCAAGAACAAACATGATTTGGATTTAAAAGAACTTGGCTACTCTCTCAAGTATTGAGATAGTACCAAAGACTTTTCAGATCATGATTCTGTGATTTTAGTTAATACAGTCTATTTTTTTTTGATGGAGATTAAAGAAAATGTTGCCACAGAAAGAAAAAATAGTAGATTTTAAAACTTATATTAAAATTATTTGTCTGGAAAACATGGTGAATAATAAACTAATCTGCAAAGAAGCTTAGTTTGGATAATTAAAAACAAAGAGATTTTTTCTACAGGGAGAAAACACCTCAAGTACCACTTTGGAAGAAAAATCAATTCCTCATTTCTTAACAGATAAGTGTTATAGTGCCAGATATTCTTTCTTAAACACTTAATTGAAATGGAAGGCACACTAGTGTAAAAAGCAGAGGAATGTTTCATGGGTATCTGTGTAGAGAGAGGCAAGTGCTAATGGGACTTACTTGGCACACATGATGCCATTGTACCATATACCAGATTCCTGTCATATAATTATTGGTGGATGTTTTGTGAGTTTGAGTATAACATACTACAATTTATTGTGATAAGCTACTTAGTATGAAAAAGGAAGAAAAAGAGCATCCATGTATTAAAAAGCCTAATTTAACCATACTATAGAACCTCAGCATTACCAATTTTAGTTCCATGTGATTCCACAGAAGAATAATTTCAGATTTCTTGAAAGAGTGGACAATTTAGGTGACTGAAATACATATTGCACCAACAACAAATTAAGTGGTGATTCAATTTTACTGCTGGCTAGTCATGTTTCAAGTGTGTTGTCTTTTTTAAAAAAATGTAATTATCATTAATTCATTCATAATCTTTTTATTCCATGCAGCTGAGGAAATAAAGTGGGTTAATTCCAGATCTATCACGCTTGCTTATAATTCTTCAATAAATTTGCAGAAATACAATGTGTTTGTTCATGTCCCTGCAGAGCAAAAAATGATGTAAGCTTATAATGGTGGACTTTTCCACTCCAGTAAAATTTCTGCTTCTCAATCCCTTCAAAGCGCCTTGAATGCAAACTGAGATCATCTTCGCTTTTGTAAGCCTTGAAACATGGAGAACACCATGAGCTAATCAGTGCACTGTCCAGATGATAAATAGTGGAATGTAAAGAATATCATTCAGTCAGTGTCCAGGTCAAAAAGCTGTTCATTCTCATTCACACAAATATTATTAGCCCTCCTCTGTTTACTCAGCACATATTGTAAACATTTGTTTGATCATTCAAGCAGGAGAAATCTGAGTGGCTGATAAGAGAGGAAGCTTTCTAGCTGTTAGGAAAGTTGACCTCCTGTGTATAAAAGGCTTTTGCAAGTTTTGCTTTCCCAATAGTTGCAAGTATAGTTGCATGATTTTGCAGTAGCTGGAGTAGGAGAATTAGATGTACTTTATATTATAAACAATGCTTACAGGGAGGGTGTAAGAGTTGAAATTCTGTGAGTAATCCTAGAGTCATATGGCTAGAAGGGATTCTGGAGGTCTTCTAGTCCAACTCCTCTGCCCAAGGCAGGAGTCCTTGAGGACTTGGTGGTCATAATGCAGTACTGCAGGCAAACTCTGCCCACAGCCTGGAGTTCGATTCTGATCTGGTCAAGGTTGACTCAGCCAGACTACATTAACGAATTGGTAGTCAATGACAGTTGGCAGCCAGACATCTTTGTGGAACTCCTGGCTCTCCAACTACTATAAGTCCATGTATTTGCCATACACTAAATAAATAAATAAACTGCCTAGAATCACTGTGTTGAGATGAGCAGCCATATAAATCAGTTTAATCAATCAATCAATCGCCTTAGTGACAATACCTTTTACAGTAACATTTGATTCTTTTTGCTTTTTTTATAAAATGATTAATGCTTAAGTAGTCCAGAATGATCTTATACAAGAGATCGTTTTCAGTAAGTCCTTATTCCATTTAGTTGAGCAAACGTATTATGGCATTTGACAAAAAAGAAAAATAATGTTCTAAAGACCTCATATGTCTCCTTAACTTCTTGACTTGGGAATTATGCTGGGTCACAATAAAGGAATCCTTCAAAATTAATTGTCATCTTTTGGCTTTATCCTTTAGTCAGTTTAATTCTACATACAGTTAAGTGTCCTTAGTGGAGAATACAGCTGCAATGCAATTAAGGCATTTGGAAAACTTCTTGGGTAATATTAAAATAATATATTCAAATATATTAGGTGTGCTCTTTTTGAGAATGAAATGAACTTAACAAATATGCTTTTGCACAATCTCCTGAGAGAACACCTGGATGTGTATGACACAAGACACATATGGTCTCACACTACTACCACCTCCTTAATGCCTCCTTAACTCAAAATACATATTTTCTTGGCACTGAAAGCTACTGTGCAGGAATCCAAGTTCAGGAAACCTGGTGAGCTCTAAGACGTCTAATTGCAGTGTCCTAACTTGTTCCTCTATCTGTCCCATCTTCCTATGACAGACAGGAAAATGTAGTCAGTAAATTTCCAGGTCCCTTTCTGAGACCGTACAGAGTGGTGACAAGTTGCAGTATGAAACAAACCACATTTTGAAGAGCAAAACCAGATCTGTAGGTTTATGCTTAAAACCTTTTTCCTTTTTATCAATTCTAGCAAGAATAGGCTGATCATAACAACATGGTGCACTGCATACAATTCCAATTTGGCTTCATGTTTTAAGGAACATTGTGGCCTAATGCAACTAAACCCAACTTAAGCATGAAAGATGAGATGCTCCTGATCCCTTCAGTGCTGTTGGAAAGCAACAAACAATTCAGAGGCTTTTTCAGACTGTAGCGATATCTGGTTGGTGATAATAAAACATATACCCTTTAGGTTTAGATTAAATTTTCATTAGCAACATTTATTGAATGGTGCTAAGACACAAAGGAGATAGAACGGACTGATCTCCCTCCTTTCTCCCCCATCCCCAGTCATTGTCACTGAAATTTGGAAGAACTTATTTTGTTTTATTGAGCTTCCATATACCTCATATATAGCGCACATTCCACGTATCTTTATTGAGTTTCCATATGTTCCATGGCAGAGCAATTCACTTTAATGTACTATATACAACTGACATATTCATCTATTTTCATTAGAGAAGAGAAAATAATTTAAAATAAATGAGATGGGGAAAGTTGTCTTTTTGAGAATCTCCTTTAGGCTGAACAGATCAAGTCTTGGGAATAGAGACAGCAAGGCATGACTAACATATATACAGTAAGTATTTAAGCACATACAAACAGACATGCAAACTTCCTGATACTAATAAATGTAGAAAATGAAAGAGCTCATAAAGCTCTTTCATCCTGCATCCATAAGGTCTCATTGCCCTAATTGAACAACTATTCCTAAGCAATGCTTATGTAACAGATACATTCTTTCATTTATTAATGAAAGATACATTCATCCTTTATTAATGACTACCTTTATGTGTTCCTGCTTTATGATTCAAGAAATATTAGTTCTGAAAAATGGCAGATACATCCATTGTAAGCATATTGTCTTCCTTTTAAAGCAATTCCTATCGCATTCTGTAGATCAGTGTTTTTAAACCTTGGCAACTTTAAGATGCGTTGATTTCAACTCCTAGATTTCCCCAGCCAGCATTCCATAATGCAGGATTTCTTGAGCTTAGTGTCAGCCAAATGAGGCTTCTACAAAACCTATATTGCAAGTATTACAAAGTCCACCTTACGTGGCCCTCATTAGTGTACCTATATATAAGTGGTCCTTGAATTATGACTGGGATTTTGATTGCTAAGCCATGTGATTGTTAAGCAAACCATCACATGACCAGATCCAATTTTACAATCATTTTTACTGTGGTCATTTAGCAAATCACATGGTTGCTAAATGAATCACACTGTTGTTAAGCAAATCCTGTTTCTCCAATTGACTTTGCTTATTGGAAGCTGACTGGGAAGTTTGTAACTCATGATTGTGTAATTGTGAAATGCTGCAAATATCATAAATGTGAAACCGTTGTGAAGCGCCTGAATTGCGATCATGTGACGGTAGGGGGGGTGTACTCACTTTTTAAAAAGCTGTTGTAACTTCTAGCCATTATTAAACAAACAATTGTAAGTCAAGGACTACTTGTATGCACATAAACACAACAAAATTGGGAGTGAATAAACATCAAGAAATGTTCTGACTTTGGAATAGGTTGCTCCAAGTATATCCAGGAGTGATCTGATCCTGATACATTCTGAAGTATGAATGGCTTATTCCAAACATGGGTAATTTCTGGAACCAATTAAAGGCTGGCAGCTCATTTGGGGGCCAGAATATTCCATAATTAAACTTTTGTATACCCTTAATAAAATACTCCTGTGTGGCTTTTCTTTCATATTTTTTGCTATATTTCTAAATGTCTTACAACTGCATCACTTTTATGAACCCAAATAAGAGTACATATCCAGTGAAACATTTGTGAGCCTTCTCTTTAATTTGATAAAAGCCCTAATTATAGACAATTTCAAGTGTAGAACACACTTGCATAATTGGTGCTGGAGCACTAAAAGCAAACCAGGCAATTATTGTAATTGTACAATGCTACATATCAGATTGTTTCTTCAAACATTTTTTCTATTTATTACAGAAGTTCATTGGTAAACTCAGAGTAGAGAAACTTGAACTGGATAAACAGACCTTAGTTAAAAATTGTCTGTAGCTACAAACTCAGGTAGGTTGGGACTATGACAAGCATGTTCAGGGCTACTAGCCTTGCTGCTAATTTTTCCCACCCATTCCCTGGTGTGCTTCCATTGAAAAATCCTGAATTTATCATGATCAATTTGCACCTTCCTTTAAATAAAGGAATTGGGACCACAATGCCGTAATTTTCATTTGAGCGAAATTGAATGGTATATTAACTATTCTCACATATTTTTTAATGTCACTCTTTTTTCTTTTCACTTCTTCAAGTGTACTGTCAACTCTGAGCAGAGTTTAAAGAATATCTAAAGAGTCCCTGAAGGGATAAAACATTTAGTTTCAGAGAAGCCTGTGGCAACTGGAAAATGAATTGCCTTCCCCCACAGTGAAACTGGATCTGTTTCTTGGGATCACACGTGGTGACTTAAAGAAAATATTTACAGAATTTATATTCACATCCCATTTTCCGCATAATATTTTCCCTCTCTCTATCTTGATCTCATACAATACCCTCCTTTGTGAAGAGAACAAGCTTTACTCTTAATTGAGGGGTGAGGATGGAATGTAAGTGAGTAGGCCAATCTTCTTTCTTTCCTCAGTCCACCTCTTGGCTTGGTAACACAGTCCCACAGTCAGTTGGGTAAAAGGTTTGTTGTTCAGTAGGTGAAGAAGGCATGCAGATTTCTTCTGTGGGTTGGGATCAGACAGGACAAACTAGTTCAAGGCTTTTGAGAAAGCAATCTAAATTCAAATGAACCTAACATGTACTGCACTCTAACTACTGCGCCACCGCAACTTCCTATAGGGAGATTGACTTCCTCATCTTTGTGATAGCCCCTCAAATATTGGCATGTCTCTCCTAGTTCTTCTTTTCACTAGACTAAACATACCCAATTCCTGCAACCGTTCTCCATATGTTTCAGCCTCCAGCCCCCTAATCATCTCTTAGTCTTCTCTTCACTCTCTCCAGTGTCTTGAGATCTTTTTTATATTGTGTTGACCAAAATTGGATGCAGTATCCCAAATGTGGTCTTACTAAGTTTTGTAAAGCTGTACTAATGCTTTACATGGTTTTGATTCTAACCGTCTATTAATGCAACCTAGGATTGTATTGGAATTTTTTGGGCCAGTGTTGGACAACCCACTGTTGTCTCATATTCAAGTGATTGTCCACCAGGGCTCCAAGATCCCTTTCAGAGTTATTGGTATTGAGCCAAATGTAACATAGTCTATACCTGTACAAAGGCATTACATCAGAATAACCTTCCTGTCACAGAGTCAGACAGTATAAATAGACCTTTTTTAATGTACATTGCCTTGTCCTGCTACCAATAGAACCAAATTGCATTCACAACTGGAACCAGAATTGCTAAGCAAGGCAGCTATTAAAAGAGTCATGCCCAATTTTATAACCTTTTTTCCAGTTGTTAAACAAAGCACTCCAGTTGTTAAATGAATCGTGTGGTAGTTAATTGAATCACACAGTGGTTAAGTGAATCTGGTTTCCCCCATTGACTCCTTGTTGCAAGCTAGCTGGGAAAATGGTGATGCTGCAAAGGTGTGAGGACCAGTTGTAACTCATTTTAGTGCCATTGTGACTTTGAATGGTCACTAACTGAATGACAATAAGTTGAGGACTATGCACCCATGCCTAGTATATATAGTGAATAGAATAGAAAAGAAAAGAAACCGATTTGGAAGGGACCTTGGAGGTCTTCCGAATTGGAAGGGACCTTGGAGGCAGGAAACCCTACATCACTTCAGACAAATGGTTATCCAGTCTCTTCTTAAAAACCTCCAGTGTTGGAGCATTTCCAACTTCTGGAGGCAAGTCATTCCACTGATTAATTGTTCTAACTGTCAGGAAATTGCTCCTTAGTTCTAGGTTGCTTCTCTCCTTAATTAGTCTCCACCCATTGCTTCTTGTCCTCATCTCAGGTGCCTTGGAGAATAATAGCTTGACTCCCTCTTCTTTGTGGCAACCTCTGAGATACTGGAACATTGCTTCCATGTCTCCCCTAGTCCTTCTTTTCATTAAACTATACATACCCAATTCCAGCAACCATACTTTATATCGGAGCCAATAGCTGCATCTGCATTGCTTTCAACTGAATTTGCTGTCTGTGGGAGATGTAGGGACCAGGAATCCAATGCCTTTTCCCATATGGTATCTCATAATAGAAGAAATACCTGAAGATTGTTTCTCTTTCCCCTCTCTTTCTTTACAGAAATTATATCAAAATGACAGGCAAATTTCCTTTGACACCCCAGATTATAAGCATTCTTGAATATATGCACGGAACTTGCTTTTTTTCTACTGTGCTATTTCTAAGCACGGACGTCTTGAAGATGGCTTTGTGAAACAGGAAGAGAAGGTTATAAAATGTTTGTCTCAAATGCAAGGATGCTGCAGTTGGTTCATTGCAAATTCACTCAAATTTTCTTCTCTTCCGGAAATATTTTGGTGGCAAATTCTCATTTATCAGCGGAAGGAAAACTGGTGGCAATAAAAGTATTAGTGGCACTATTTTAATCTTTCTCACTTTGTAGAGGAAAGGTTTAAAGAATGCATTAATTCAACACATTACCGCAAAATGAAACTTACTCTACAATGCCTTAGCAAGGTTTATGAACCCAATCAAAGATTCAGAAAGAAGATCCCTTGGTTGGCCATTTATCACTTAACTTATAGACTACAAGGACTTTCTTCACAAAAGACGCAGAGCAGGTATCACAAATATCATTGACACAAAAGCATTGACACAATTTTTATTATTATATACTTTATTCATTAAACATAAAGCTCAGCCAACCGAACATTCAAAAATGCATCACAAATACCATTGACTGGTGCTAATCGTTGATACAGGTTGCTGCCAGCATCCTAGGTATCAACCAAATACCTTCTTAAAATATACGATGTTCTGAGCAGTGCAGTTTTTTGCAGTTCTGCTGGTGTTATTGCAGGAAGCTGCAATTTGTTGTTGCTTCTTATAAAATTCTTTTGACATGGTACCAAGTGCCCCAATGACAATGCGTATCACTGTTACATGTTTCATCCATAGCCGGGTAGTTTTGATGGCCAGGTTGCGATATTTCGTGATTTTTTCTGGTTCTTTTTCTTCGACTCTGGCATCTCCTGGTACAGCTATATCAATAAACTGTACGCTTTGGCCCTCTACAACTGTGATATCTGGTGTGTTGTGTTCCAAATGATGATCCGTCTGTATTCAAAAATCCCACAAGAACTTCACTTTCTTTTTCTTTATCTTTTTGGATCAAAAATGTCCTTCCAGTTGTCATCCATTCATCATTTTCAGGTGTTTTTAAGATCTGGTTCATTTGGGCTGCCAATCTTTTGTGCACATTTGTAAGTGCCTTTAACCAGAAACCACGTAACTTATCTGGTCCAGGTTCATTCCAGTTCTTCACTTTTCTTGACTGTCTGCACCATTTCTTTTGTTATTTTCACATCTTCCATTTTATGCACTTCAATAGAATCCTCAATCTGTTTGATCCATTGCATTTCTGTTGTGCTTCTTGTTGTTTTCCCACAAATTCTTCCAGAATTTCAGAGCTTTCTCTTTATCAGGCTTTCCATTTGTTGTTACTCCATCTCCACTTTCTAAGCTCTTATAAAACTGGTGCTGATTTGCTCTGAACTGTGAGTTTTCTTAAATTGAGTTACTCGGTTTTCATATCTTTTAATCTTTTTAGCAATGGCAACAACCCTCTGCTTCAACTCTTCAATTATTATCGTAATCTCTTTATTCTCCAAATTGTATCTTGCTTCCAGGCTGCTTTTGACCTGCTTGTTTTTTAGCTGACCTTGCCTTAGGTTCTTCAAGTTGCTCAAGTCTCCATGAAATTTTTTAATCTTCAATATATGGTATACTCAGACCACTAGTTGCTTTCTCTTCGATACCTATTAATTCTGCTGTAGTGAAAAATTTGTGGCTTAGAATTACACGTCGTTGGCCAATTAGCCTTTGTTCATTGATATCACAGTCCGTGTAGTTCACCTTCCAAATCTGATACATTCCTTTTTGAAATCCACGTTTTGCTGGCTCAGACTGATAGTAAGCCTTCATAATAGAGATGTTTTCTTCCCTAGTCCAG
Source organism: Thamnophis sirtalis (assembly GCF_051295495.1). Lineage (NCBI taxonomy): Eukaryota > Metazoa > Chordata > Lepidosauria > Squamata > Natricidae > Thamnophis > Thamnophis sirtalis. The sequence goes on from NW_028261387.1 coordinate 71,926,024, forward strand.
ATTTTTCGCTTTTTCATTTTTTCTTCCAGTAACTTGTCAGTTCCATGCCCTGGTTGCCTAGCAGAGGGAGCTGAGCCCTGTAGCTCATTTTGCGCAGAATGCCCAGGAGCCATAGCAACCAACGGAACCATTGTTAATCCGGGTGACGGTTCAGCCGGCATAAATTTCCTTTTTTTTTCTTTTTCATATTCACCATATTCGTATGGGTTGTGGAGCAAATTTTGTCTGGCCCTTCACCTAAGACCTGTCTGATATGGTTGTACCTGCGTGGCACGACAAAACCGCGCTTGACTAAAGCGCACCCGATTAAACCGCATCGCTGACGTCATCAACAGGGCGACAACAGCGAGCACGGAGAAAGAAGGGCACTTTAAATAGTGCTTTGAAAGCAAGCCGATTCACGTTAAGGTAAGGGTTAGGTTTAGGGTTAGGTTAAGGGTTAGGATTAGGTTTAGGGTTCGGTTAAGGGTTAGGTTTAGGGTTAGGGTTAGGTTTAGGATTAGGTTTAGGGGGATTAGGTTTAGGTTTAGGGGTTAATTTTAGGTTTAGCGTTTACAGCGTGCTTCTGTCTCCGCGTTGTTGTCGCCCTGTGATGATGTCAGCTACGCGGTTTCGTCGAGCGCGCTTTAGTTGAACGCGGTTTTGTGGTGGAACCTTGTACCTGTTCAGCATATCCCTTAGGATCATTAGAGCGTGCAAGCCCCCCACCACCACCACGACAAGGCAAAGCTCCTCGGAGAGGACATTATTGTTGTTGTTGTTGTTGTTGTTGTTGCTGCTATTACTTTTTGTCACTGTTACTTTCCTATACTTTCCCACTAGAAGACAAGGGTAGAAGCTTATTTGACACTGTCTGTATTTAAAAAGCATATGTATCAGTGGTTCTAAATGCTTTGGGTTCTATTATAAGACTAAAGGTGTGGAAGCAAACAATATCTATTGCTGTTACATTTGCTTATCCTTCCAAATGGACCTGGTGTTCTCCTCTCCAAATGGAATGCCACATCGGCATTCTGTTCCAGTAAAAGTTTTCCCCCAACAGGATAGGTACACTATTTTGGTCCCTAATTTAGTTTCCTCGATTACCTTCCTCTGACCCTTGAAACAAACACTTTGGAAAACTAGCATATTTATTGAAAGATGGAACAGGATCATCTGAATTCTGCCAGATCTCAATGGGAACTGAGAGGAGTTCAAATTTTGTTGAGGAAACACAACAGCTGCAATGACCCCCGTGAATTAAAACAAATGATCAAGACGAAATAAGCAATCTCTCATGATGATCACTCTTCTGAAATCAACACACAGCAGCCAATATGTTTCCTCTGTTAGTGAAAGCATATGTTGCAGAAATCCGCTTAAAAAGGATTAGAAAGATGCTTTGGATGACAATGTTTATAATCCCTGATCATTAGCCGCATTAGCTGGAGTGATGGGATTTTTGGTCCAAAACAGATCAGATAAACCACTTTGCTGCTCCATGTAATAAATATTACAGTAGTTAGCCATATCTAAAAGGAGATAAGGTTTCTGTATTATTAGTTGGTATAATTTTAATTGCCTATTAGAGATACAGAAGCCCCACTGACTTTCATATATAGGACTTTCTGAATAACAGAGAGCCAGGGTTGATTTTATAAGACATTTAATAAACATGCATTATTTCTCATTTAGTAACACTTTAATCATTGCTAAAAGTGTGCTGAGTAATATAGCATCACTGTCAGAAGCAAAGTTTATTAACCTCAATAGATACTTCAACTTTACTGTTGCACCTATGAGCTAACCTGTGAATCTATTGAGAGAATCACACTGATTACAGTTTGACTTAGTTCTAAATAAATGAAGATGATTCTTCTTTCAACTTTAACAAAAATATTAATGAAATGTATTTCATATCTGAGTAAGTAAATAAATAAAATTTAAAGTGATGAAGTTCATTCCGTAAAGAGGAAATAACTGCAACTGTACTATAATAAGTTGAAGTAAGCATACAGGAAGAAGAGAAAGAAGGTACATGTGGGGAGATATGAAAAAGATTAAGCAGCATGCAAAACAAGTTACAATCTGATCTAAAATTGGTTTCAGGATAAATTTACCTCTCTTTTTTTATAGTTGCATAAGACTGTTAGTAGGAAATGAAGAGATGTTCAGCCTGTGTGATGAACATTGATGGGTTTAAACCAGTTGTTGGTTAGCCAAAGAAAGGACTGCATTTAGCTGCTACAGTACTTTTGAGTAGACAACTCCTTGTTCTCATTAATTGCTTATTACGGTACTTAAAAAGAACCAGGAGACATAAATTGCAACCATCTTTTAGGTAAGCAAAAAAATTGGAATTGAACACAATTCATTTAAAGGCCTTATAAAATCTGAGATCCCTAATATTTTATTTTGAAAGGGATCCTATTGTTTGACTGGAACAAAGCCTCTTCTCCTCTACAACAGGGAATTAGAATTTCAGTAGAAGCTATTCTGTATTTGGCAAGTCCCACTAAAATCAGTTGATTCAGTGTCTGACTAAATGTGGCTAAGACAAACAAGATGGATGGAGTCCCCAAATTTAGAGACACATTAGTAAGCTTGCTGAGCAGTTTCACTAAACAAATTCTGCAATAATACCTTTCTGTCTCTTTCACTTTTCTCACTCCAAAGAGTGCTCTTCTTAATTACCTGAAATAAACCTTTCTAAAAAGGTTGTTGCAAGATTACTAGAATATATCTGAAGTTTTAAAAAGACAATTTCTATTGTTTAAATTGAGTTTGAGTTTGAGTTGAGTTGCGTTTATTTATAGGCCGCCCTTTTCCCTGAGGGGACTCAGGGCGGCTAACAACTTGTGGGAGGGGAAGACGTACAATAACATAAAAATACAATATGTAGTTAAGATCAAACAACATTCATTCAACATTCGGGCGGGGGCAAACTATGGTCTTTACCCCCAGGCCTGGCGGGATAGCCAGATCTTGAGGGCTGTGCGGAAGGTCTGAAGGGTGGTGAGGGTACGAATCTCCATGGGGAGATCGTTCCAGAGGGTCGGAGCTGCTACAGAAAAGGCTCTCCTCCGCGTAGTTGCCAGCCGACACTGGCTGGCAGATGGCACTCGGAGGAGGCCTAATCTGTGGGATCTTATGGGTCGAGAGGAGGTAATTGGCAGAAGGCGGTCTCCCAAGTACGCAGATCCACTACCATGAAGGGCTTTATAGGTAGTAAGAAGCACCTTGAAGTGCACACGGAGGCCAACAGGTAGCCAGTGCAGCCCGCGGAGGATAGGTGTTATGTGGGCGAACCGAGGTGCACCCACGATCACTCGCGCGGCCGCATTCTGGACTAGCTGAAGCCGCCGGATGCTCTTCAAGGGCAGCCCCATGTAGAGCACATTGCAGTATTCCAGCCTAGACGTCACGAGGGCGCGAGTGACTGTTGTGAGAGCCTCCCGATTCAGGTAGGGTCGCAACTGGCGCACCAGGCGAACCTGGGCAAATGCCCCCCTGGTCACAGCCGACAGGTGGTGATCAAAGGTCAGCTGTGGATCCAGGAGGACTCCCAAGTTGCGAACCCTGTCTGAGGGGTGTAAATTTTGACCCCCCAGCCTGAGCGTTGGAACACTAGCCAAATTTTTGGGAGGGAAACACAACAGCCACTCGGTCTTTTCTGGGTTGAGTACAAGCTTGTTAGCCCCCATCCAGTCCCTAACGGCTTCAAGACCCCGGCTCATCACGTCCACCGCTTCATTGAGTTGGCACGGGGCGGACAGATACAGCTGCGTATCGTCCGCATATTGGTGGTATCTTATCCCGTGCCTCCGAATGATCTCGCCCAGCGGTTTCATGTAGATGTTAAATAGTACGGGGGACAGGACCGACCCCTGCAGCACCCCATATGATAGGGGCCTCGTGGTCGATCTCTGACCCCCGACCAACACCGACTGCGACCTGTCCGAGAGGTAGGAGGAGAACCACTGTAAAACAGTGCCTCCCACCCCCACCTCCCGCAGTCGTCGCAGAAGGATACCATGGTCGATGGTATCGAAAGCCGCCGAGAGGTCGAGGAGAACCAAGATGGAGGCGTAGCCTCCATCCCTGGCTCTCCAGAGATCATCGGTCAATGCGACCAAAGCGGTTTCTGTGCTGTAACCAGGTCTGAAGCCGGACTGGAAGGGGTCCAGGTAATCGGCTTCCTCCAAGGACCGCTGGAGCTGGTAGGCCACCACCTTCTCAACAACCTTCCCAATAAAGGGGAGGTTGGAGACTGGACGATAGTTGTTTAGTACGGCTGGATCCAAAGATGGTTTCTTCAGGAGGGGTCTCACCACCGCCATTTTAAGTGCGGCGGGGAAGTGCCCCTCCCGAAGCGAGGCGGTAATAACCGCTTACTTCCCCGGAAGTAACATCCTGAAACTCAACCCAGCGATGGTCAACCAAATCGTCCTCTCGTGCCTCGGCTGGCTCTGCAAAGGTGGAGTCCAAATCCGACCGAAACCGAGCAACTTTGTCCGCCAAGAACTGGGCATAGTCCTCAGCCCTACCCTGCAAGGGGTCCCCCGTATCCCTCTTATTTAAGAGGGAGCGGGTTATCCTAAACAGGGCGGCTGGACGAGACTCGGCGGACGCAACCAAGGTGGCAATATAAGATCTCTTTGCTGCCCTAAGTGCCCTGATGTAATCCTTGGTGCAGGTTGTTAAAAGTGCTCGGTTCGGTTCGGATTTATCGGACCTCCACAGGTGCTCTAGGCGTCTCCTCCGGCGCTTCCTCTCCCGGAGCTCCTCGGTGAACCAAGGAGGCCTCCGGGATCCGCCGCCTCGGAGGGGCCGTAGTGGCGCAATCCGGTCGAGGGTCTCCAATGCTGCTGAATGCCAGGCGGCAGCCAGAGTCTCTACCGGACTGTGGGCGAGAGTATCAGGAATAACCCCAAGCTCCGTCTGGAACCTCAACGGGTCCATAAGTCACCTGGGGCGGAACCACTTGGTCGGTTCCTCCTCCCTACAGTGGGGGTTTGGTCTTCGGAAGTCAAGCCTCAGTAGGCAGTGGTCTGACCACGACAGGGGTATGATCTCATTACCCCTCAGACCAAGATCACAAGTCCACTGCTCCGAGAGGAATACGAGGTCGAGCGTGTGACCCGCAGAGTGAGTTGGGCCCCGAATTATCTGGGTCAAGCCCATGGCTGTCATGGAAGCCATGAACTCCTGCGCCCCATCCGAGTGTTCACCGAGCGTAGGCAAATTGAAATCCCCCAGGACCATAAGCCTGGGGAACTCAACTGCCAGCTCGGCTACCAACTCGATGAGCGAGGGGAGGGCTGCTGCAACGCTGTTGGGAGGCAGGTACGTTAGCAGCAGGCCCACTTGACCCTTGAGGTCCAGCTTCACCAGCAGGCACTCACACCCGACAAGCTCCGGAGCAGGGATCCTACGAGGAACCAAAGACTCCCGAATAACAATAGCCACACCCCCACCCCTTCCCTGAGCTCTCGGCTGATGAAGCACCTGAAATCCTTCTGGGCACATCTCTACGAGGGGGACTCCTCCCTCCGGGCCCAGCCAGGTTTCAGTAATACATGCCAGGTCTGCCCCCTCGTCTAAAATTAAGTCCCGGACGAGGGGAGCCTTGTGAACAACAGACCTGGCATTTAGCGACAACAGCCGGAGACCAGGGTCCTGACTACTCGCGCCATCTGGCCTCGGAGTGGGACCCATAGGGCCGGAAGGAGGGATCGCTGTGACATAGCGAACCCTCCTTCCCCGGTAATGGCCAGCCCTAAAGTCCCCGCCATATCTGCCCCTCCCCGTTATGACCGTAATGCTCCGACCCACTCCCGTGTCCGTGGTTCCCCCAACCACACCTATAGCTCCCGCATTCCCGGTCAGGCCCTCCGAATCAGACACACTCATTCGTTCACTCAGACAGTCCCCACGTGATAATTAAAAACACACAAATACAACAATATAGGATAATAAAAGTGGGCGCTTTCACTCAGTCACATGCAGTCTCATACACTCATCATACCAATTTAAAATAAAAATTTTAAATTTAAAAATTAAAAATTGCGCAGCGTGCAAAAAGCGTATAAGGCTTGTATAAGGTCTTAATTGTCTTAGTCTTCTCTTCTACAAATCTGGTGGGAGTTCTGGCAAGAGTTCATTGAGTTCAATGGGGGGGAGCAGTTCAATGGGGGGGAGCAGTCCAGAGAGGGGTATTCTGTCCCTCTCCCTTCCTCCACGTCCCAGAAACTGTGCCCTAAGCCGGAAGGGTTTCCTCTGAAAGGGCTGAGATGACATCTCTGGGCCTCCATAGATGATAATAAACCCACTAGGTGGCCAGATTGCAAGTCCAGGCATCCAGCTACTATAAATAGAGGGGGCCAGGTGGCAAAGAGGCCCCGAAGCCGTGGAAGAATCACACAGGACAGGCCACACCAAAGGGAAGGCCAGTTCAAATGGGGCGAAGGGGGGGCATCCAAAAGGGGCCACGGAGGCAGCAAAGACAACTCCCCAATCTCGCCCAATATTCTGCCAAGCCAGCCCCTTCTCTGGGATAGTCTAAAGTTCGTATAGCATAAGAGAGCAAACGAAGATTGTCAAAAGGAGCCGAGGGCGCCGCGTTTCGCAAGCCAGCAGAGCCGATAGAACAGGGGGGGGCGCTTAAAGAGGCAGCGGTCGCAGCAAGCAAGCCGACTGCCCAGCTTCGTCCAGCGCCGTTTCAAATCACCTACCGCCTCCCCAGAATTAGAGTCACAGCTGCCAAACACCTTCCAAGGCTCCTCATAGTCGACGGAGGGAACGGGGCTAAACTTGTAAAAAGAAGCCTCCAAAGACGGCGCCGTCAGCGCGCCGCCGCCATGATCTTGGTTTATGCCGCCGAACGTTGTCAAAAATGCTGCGGGTGATTTCCTGGCCCGGAGGCTGCTCAGTCAAAGCCACAAATTTGGAGTCCATAGTTCTTACAAAACCTGAAACAATAAGCTAGTAGGGACATTAAGCTTTTAATGAAAATATAAGTAAACTTTAGTTGCTCTGTGATATTATAAACATCTGAAAATACTGATAGAAGAACTGGGGTCATTCAAGGGACATTCCATTTATCTATAAAGTAATTGTGGAAAAGATCAGGAAGGAAGGAATCTGCACTAAAAGTATTTCTGGATGCAAATTTAATCTGTTATTCTAAATATCTAACTGTTCTGAGCTTAACCTTTTAAACCTGCTCAATCCAAATTTGCTTTAGAAAAGTCTGTGTGGATTCCACAGAAATGTCTAGGAGAAAGTTAAGTTTATATCATTTTAGGCTAATTTTAATGACAACTTTCTTGATAGTGTTGTTATATTATCATTCTTTTCTCTGCTAAACTAATTTTCCAGTTGTTAAGCAAAGTTATGGTCTGGTTGAATTTGTCACTGATTGACTGATGGTCCCTCATCTATCAAAACCTTTTCTCATCACGAGAAGCAAGAATAACATCAAAGCAAGATAGCAACTTATTCAGCGTTTTAAAAGGTCAGGATGGAAAATTTGAGCAAAAAAATAAAGTGAAGACAAAATGGTGATCATGGCTCATCTCATTTTTTCCCCAACACTGAATTCATCTGCTGATATGTATTATGGAATATACTATGTATGCTAAAACAATTAGCAATTGAAATACATTAAATTGTGAGGTTGAAATAAAAAGAGTTTAGAGAGAAGCAACCTCTAGTATAAATTGATGATCAATTTTTCCATAAGAACACTTTGAGATGTGTTGAAATGAGCAGAATTGCTCTATTGTGAAAGCTTTCAAAAGACAGAAAAGAAAAAAAAATTAGGAATATAAATATAATATAAATATACAGTATGTCTTATTTACCAAGCTATCTATCTGAAGTCATCTTTTGCTTAAAATGTGAGTAAAGTTAAAGAGAAATAACTAAGAAAATAGAGCACTAATTCTAACAAACAAACAAAAAATATAAAATTTTCTTTAAAAAATCTAAAAATTCTAAAAAGACTGTCTGGAATTGCCCAGTTTTCCAGAAGACCATCATGAAGGGAGCTAATGGGGATGGTTGGTCCTTTCATTAAAATAGCAATTTCCTCTGGGAGGCTCATCTTGGATGGATGGACCCTGGTAAGTACAGGTGATCCTAAAGGTACTTTGGTACCAAATCACATCTAAATTTTTCCTGGAAACTTATAGTTAGTCAAAGGTGAACCCACAAATAGACTGTAATATTATCATGGCAGTAAGTACCAGTCAAGAAGTTGGCAATTATATTTTTAAGAATCTACAGCAGTGGTTCCCAAACTTTTTCAGTCCACCTCCCCCTTGGTACAAACTGACCCTCAGTGCCCCCCACCCAGTGGTGGAATTATTATTTTTTACTACAGGTTCTGTGGGCGTGGCTGGGGGAGTCATGTGACTGGGCAGTTTGCATGACGGAAGGAAGATAGTAACAGTAAAATTCAAAACTGTGACAATTAATTGCACATTTATTCAAAATCCAATTTAAAAACATTTTTAGTTAATGTTAATTCAACAAAATTGTTGAACATGATCCAGTGATACCAGGTTTTCAAAGTCTGATAGTCATTTATCAAGAACGTTAGTAACTAGTAACTTAGTAAACTCAGTAAAATTTAGTAACTACTTCACTGTTCAGTAAATTCTGTGTAATACAGTACATGCCTGATCATTCACACACGCACTACTGCCATTTGTTTTTTTCAAAATAACAGGTGGGGTGAGGGTAGAGAAGGAAGAAGACTTTGTTCTGTGGTATCTGCCATTTCAGAAATGCTCATTAGACTGCCCCATGTGACCAGTCTTTCCGTATTCCTCAATATATTGGTGCCCAGCAGCTGGTCAAAACCCTAGTAGTACTTATAGAGCTGTAGATGATACTATGACAAAATACAAGCCTTGCAGCTCATGTATACTCACACAACATAAGAGTGATGCCATTATCCAGATTTATCTGTGACAAAGGTCTCACTGTGCATAAATATGAAGATAGGAAGGGCACTTTATTAAAAAAAACTGCAGTGTTTTGACTTCATTTGGTTATAAAACATCTTCTTTGGCATACTGAAACATTTAGACAGCATTTGCTTCTAATATGGGACGTTGTTCTATCATAATTTTGTTTTGCTTTGCTTTTTTCTGTATGTGAAAATATCCAACTTTAGACAGTAATTAGACCACTTTTTTATTTACTTTTTTAAAAACAGTATATATTTGAAATGCTTATCCCTTTTCCACAACTTCCCTATATTTCAGCCTTCAATGACATTACTTTGCAACTCAAAGTTTGAGAAACCACCCCAAGTGCCCTTCCTCTTACTCCTCACTTTTTAAGGCCACCTCTACGAATGGAGTGAGGAGGCAGAGGGGGGGCTAGCCTCTCTTCCCCCCGCTGCCACGTTTATCTGTGTTGCATTTCTAAGGTGGGAGGGGTAGAGATAGGCAAGAGTGGCACATCGAGAGCGGGTGCAAGAGGGATTGGGGGGGCATTGCCCAGGCGCGCCGCGGCGCAATCCTCACAGAGGGGGGTCGCAGCACAGCCCCAGAAAGGGAGTCAGAAGTAAAGCCATTTATAAAAGTGCGAGAGGCAGGCAGGCAGGCGAGTGCTCTTGTGTAGTGACCTCGGACTCACTGTGTAATGCAGTGCCAATTCCCAATCCCTGAAATGCAGGCTCAAGGACATCCCCGTTCAGTCCCGCATCTCTTCTCCATGCACAACACATGCAGTATCAGAGGAGAAATGCAGGCAAAAGGCTCTTCTCTTCTTTCTCTTCCCCACCTTCCCTCCCCCCGGCCTGACATGCTTGTATGCCTCCTGAATGAGCAAGCGAGTGAACGAAAAATTCTTCCAGTCTTTGGGACGGTAGACTGAATTTCACCCCTGCTGGAAGTGCTCAGCTGACTGGTGGCCAACAGAGCCCCAGGCAGAATTGCGCCCTGCGAGGGGGCCATGTCCAGCACTCCCCTTGCCTCTTAGCACCCCCCTAAGTCATCCCACTACCACCCAGGGGGCGGTACCACCCACTTTGGGAACCACAGATCTATAGCTTCAATGTTGTTTTCAAAGATAGCACCATGCCTTGCAAAAGTCCAACCAAAAGTAATAAGAATATGACTCAATGTAACCAGGTTCTCCCATTCCAAGAGGACTGCTACCAGTACCATAGCTGCTTCACATCCAGCAGTAATAATGAACCCAGAAAGACCTCAAAGTCTTGGACCTGTTCCTTCAGGGACAGGGGCACCTTTTCAAGGGGAAACACTGGAACTAATAGAGGACCACGATGAACAAACAACAACTCTATCTGGCTTGAGTTCATCTTTGGCATGGTTTGTCCCACACATCAAGTCAAGAGATTTCAAAAGCACCTTCAGTTGTGTCTATTGTTGAAAGCTGAATAAAACTGAGTATGCTGAAAGTTTACATTGTAAACCATTAGATGAGCATTTCCACTAATTCAGGAAATGAGGCAACTAGTACCCTAGACATAACTACGCAAGAGTGCCCTTGCTATTGTTGTGTCCTGATAATCCAATGACAGCTAAGCATCAAGAAGCACCCTCAGACTGCAAGTCTGGTCTTTCAGGTAGATTGCAGCTCTATCCAAACTACATTGAATCTCTGTCCTTAAGTCCAGTTTTCTATTTGCCAGAAACTCCTCATCTTTATCTTAATTTAATTTCAGTTATACTCCCCCATCCAGCCCAAAATTAGACAATAAATAATAGGACTGATTATTTTCTTACAACTAGATGGTAAAGAACAATAGAGCTGGGTTTTATTGGTTGATTGATAGGACCCAATCCTAGACATTTCTTATATCATTGACTTCCAAATTTATCAACTGTGACTGACTTTCACCCTAAATTATTCAATGCTCAATATTTTCCACACAATGCAGATTCCACCGAATTTTGAGAGAATTCTGGGAGGTTAGCTTATTTGGCATGTATTTTGGTATGGCATCTTAGATTGCATGCAGCTGTCTCTTCTGGTCATACATTGCAGTAGACAATAGACAAACTGTTAATTTAAGGAGGCATGCTCACTATGACTGAGCTCTGGGAGGAAGTGCTGAACTTTCCATAAAGTCCCAGCATTTTTAGAAAATTCTTGTTATGAATGAACCAGTGGTGGGTTTCAAAATCTTTTAGAACCTCTTCTGTAGGTGTGGCCTGCTTTGTGGGAGTGGCTTGCCAGACATGTGACTGGGTGGGAGTGGCTTGCCAGCCATATGACTGGGTGGGAGTGGCTTGCAAGCCATGTGACTGGGGTGGGCGTGGCCAACTTGTATAATGTGGTGAAACTCACTTATCAACGCTCTTGCTTAGCAACCAAAATGTTGGCTCAGAAACTCTGGCATTGAAGTGTGCAAGTCTTAAAGCTGTCAAGTTACAAGACCCTTGCACCCCTAACCCTTTAGGAAAAAAACCCCAGGGGTGTTCAAACTTGACAGCTTTAAGACCTGTGGACTTCAACTCCCAGAATTCCTCCTCTCTCTCTTCATCTTGATGATGTGCGGACAGGCGGGGGGAGGAAGCTGGAACCGGTTCTAAATGGCACTGTAGATTTGTGGAACCTCTTCTATAGAAGAGGTTATAACTGGCAGGAACCCACCCCTGGAATGAACATACCTTTACAGTTAAATCTCCTGCTCCCAATACAGCAAACAAAACTCAGAGAAATGGGTAATCTGGAACTGTTTAGTGGGGACACACAACAAAATACCTGCCCTCTCTAATGACCCAAATATTTGGCTTATGATCAAATAAATGTTCTAATTTTGCCTCTCTTGGCTACAATTTTATAGAAAATTCTAATATTGTTATTACTCATAAAATGTCCTTCTGTGGTCCTTAAGGGCCTCCCTGAAGATTTGTCTTTTGGAACTTTATCTCCCATCTCTCTCTCTCTCACATACACATATATACACATACATAGACAAACACCTCCTTTCACATTAACTGTTTCTAAGCATGTAAACTATTTTGGAGTTGAATAAATAAACAGTTGGGCCTCCTTCAGACTACCCTTGTGACTTTGCTAGACTGAAATATTTTGAGTAAGCAGTTACTTTAAAATGTTAGTCCCATTAGTTAGATGGGGTTTAATCAGAGATATGCAGTCTAAGCATCTGAAATATATTCTTTAGCTATACAATATATCCTTGTATTGCTTCTATTATTTATGTTTCTCATAGCTCCAATTTCTCTTTCCCTCTCCCCTTCTTTGATATTTTTTTTCTTCCAGATGCAAAAAAAGAGCCAGAACAAGCTATTAAGTCTCCATTTCTGCCACGTACAAGGTGACTAGTGAAAAGGAGGCAATTATAGTCTTTGTTAGCTGTGTCATTTGAACATTTTGAACCAAGTGTTAGATGAGGGAAATATCCCACAAATGCACTTAAACCATATCCAAGTGTAAATAACTTTCTTTAAAAAAAAATCAATTTAGCATTGAAACAGAAAGGAACATGCAGTTAAATCAGTTAGCATTTGCAAATAAACAATGCCAGCTAACCCTTGGCAATGAGGAAAACCTACTACTTTTAACTATTGGCAAACCACACAGAAACTTTATAAAATCTACAACATGCAGCCCTTTTGTTCACTAATACACAATTAGATGTTTTGATTTGAATTTGGATATTGGTGAATGTATAGCCAAATGCTCACCATCTTGACTTATCCTTAGTAATAATTTAAAACACTTACGAGGCCATTTCAGTGATCAACTTAATCCCATCTATTCATCTGATCACTCGTCATCCCCTTCTTATAATTCTCTCCATCTTGACATGCACAATTGCTTTTCATAGCACAATGTTCATTCACATCACTGTTATAGGTTTAAAAAGTTGATCTATGATACGTAAAGAATGCAACTTTTCTTAAATATTATCATTTTCTTCCCATTCTTATCTCTAAATTCTTCTTGCTTTCATTTTTCAACTCCTATTAATCTTTTTCTTGCTTCCAGTTCCTCCTCACCACTTTGGAAAGTTCTCTTAACCCCCAGTGAGTTCAACATGCATTTGTTTCCTCCCTGTGGTTTTTCTCTATCAGTTTCTCAACTTAGTAACTTTATAAAAACATAGTCTTGCCAATTAATCTCCTTTCTTTTCCCTTTTCACTTCTGGATATTTAATCATCAGATTTCTGAACAGCTGCAATCCTCTTTCAGGAAGTCCTCCTTTCATGCTATGAACCTTTCTATCTTTTCAGTACAGATGTACCATTGTGCTTTTCTCTTCTGATGAGCAGCATTTTCACTCTCTCCAACAAATATCTGTTTTTTTCATCTCCAAAATGCACCTAAAATACACCTCCTAATGGGACCATGTCTCTAAACCTTCTCAGCTCCACCTCTCAGAAAAATTTTCAGTGCAGTTTATGCCCTATGGGGAAGACTTTAGCTCCTACAACTGATGACCTTGACATGTCTTGTCACAATTGCATAGACCAAATATATGCGTTTTTAATTTCAAAACAATAAATTAGTCTTTATTTAGCCCAGGGATAACTTGGGAGGTTCTTCCTGCAGAGCTCAAAGTAAGTCCATTTTCTCAGGTTTTTTTGTTGGGGCATAATTACTCTTAATATTTAATCTGTTTATGCCCTGTGTTTATGCCAGCCTGATTCTATACTTGTTTTAAAATATCCTATTTGGAACAGAAATGACACATTTTTGGCAATAGCTTGCAAGGTATTCAGTCTGGCAGGCACCACATGATTCCATTCTCTTCCGTGAAAGAAATGTTGAAACTTTTTCCTTTGTAGATTTTACAATATTCTACACTGATATCTGAGATGCAGGTGCATTAGAATCAACGTTGGAACTATTCAATATTAAACTAATATTTTGATATTGTATTTCCCCTAGAAGCCAAAGACTCTTCATGAGTATTCACAATCATTTCATCTAAAACACTGTAACATGTTTTTCTCTTCCCTTTCTGACTTGCTGAACTTGATCCATAGTTTTGTAGTGGTGGAACTGATCGTTTGTTTTTTTGATTGTGACATAATAAAAGTTCTCGACTGACTTTCTGCTCCACTAAATATGGCTGCTTTACAATCACTAAGTTGGAGACATTTTGATTGCTTCCAGAAATACTGTCCACCATCTTTATTCTTTAAGTAAGGAAGACTTCATAGCTCATGGAATCTTTGCAGTTCCTGGCAATGTGCATGTATGTATTATATACATACTATACAAGAGTGATGACCATATCCAATAATGCTTTATATTCATCCAGCCAATATAAACAAGTGACCGACTTAGCTAAAGTGCACTGCATAAGCCTAGATAAGTGGACTTGCATGGTCCACTTATTAGTTTTTTTAAAAAATCCATCCTGGTTATTATTGTTCCATTTTTCCTTTCAAAAGAACTTTGCAATATGTTTAAATGAAAACCAGATTTTGAAATATGAGGCTGAGTATAAGCAGCAGTAAAGAGATTCCAGATTAATAGGAAAGAGTGGAGTGACTGCAGGGCTATGTAATAAATGAAGGACAGAAATGAGTTATGCTATGGAATATCATTTGGATTGAATAATCTGCGGATAGACTTGCATTTAAAGGTCAATAACTGGAAAGAGAGAGAGAGAGAGAAAGAAGAAAATAGTTCATCATAATAATGCCTCTCAAAAGCATTTAAGAAATGAATTGTCTTGTGAATGGCTGTTTGGTTAACAGTTTCTCAGAAGAGAAAACAGGCATAAAACAATAATATTATGAGATACGGTACATTCCAGACTAAGTTAATTTAACTTGTATCCCAGTGATACCAATGAAACAAACCATTGCTAATCTGGCACAATGATTTAAACAAGAATTAAATACTGTACAGCTAGAATTATTTGAGATTCAGCTTGGACAGGGTTAACATAAGGCTCTAAGGTATAGATTCTATAAAATGTTTTGATTATAATAATAATTTATTAAATTTATTTATCAGCTATCTCCCAGTGACTTGTATGATGATGATGATTGAGCCACAATTTACTAGGTTTTCATATTACATTAAACTATAAATCATGATAGAAAAACAATTGTTGAGTTTATAAACAAGCTATGGCAACATCAGACATTTATTTTACAGCATAATACAATTTATAAACCCAATTACTAATTTTATCTACATAGATTTTATAAGAAAGGATTGGCAGGAATTTCACATTACTTGTACTTTCTAGTTAAAGGGCTCATTCAAACTTATAGTTTGTACTGAAGTTCTATGCATTTCTATTTGGTTCTAGAGGAATTTTACCATCTTCTGATATAAATCTTATGAACAGGTATAAATATTAAGAAATTCATTGAGTATCAGGATATATTGAACAGAACAGAATATATCTGAATAAGCACAAGTATGCAGCAAAAATTAGGATCAATCCCATGACTTCATAAAGACTTAGAAACCATTTTTCTCAGTGGCAACAGAATAAAAAAATTGGAAAGGACCTTGGAGGTCTTCTAGTCAACTCCCTGCTTAAGCAGAAAACCCTATACCATTTCAAATAAATGGCTGTTTAACAGATAATTGTGCAGTGTATTTGCTTCATGCCCAAAGGAATATACACCATATCTATCTGTTAGCTTCATCGTGACCACTGTTGGATTCAGAGGTGAGATAATTGTTCTGAGATACACCTTTTATTCAGCATCCAAGAAATTAAATGGCAAAGTAGAAATCAAAAGTGTGGATTCGAACTTATGCCAAGTTGTTCTTTTTCCTAGAATCTTAGAGTTGCACAGTTATGGCATCCTTCATTTCAGAACATCACAGGTATAGTGAGCATTATTCTGAAATTTTGATCTGCAAAGTCCATATGAGAAATCCCAGGTCTTTTATTTCGTAGAATAAACCAATGACTTCAACCAATGTTGTTGACATTTATGTGCAGCCCTTGCCAATTCTTCCAAGGTTCTTAATATGATTTCTACATATTTATTAGATTAAGTGCTCCATTTATTTTATTTTTACATTCTTCGTTTACCCATTTAACATGTACTTTATTTATGTATTTGTATTCCATCTTTATTATTTTTATAAAAAGCTCAATGCAGCGAACACATCCAACACACCTTCCTCCTTTATTTTCTATTTTCCTCACAACACAATTCCGTGAGGTGGGTTGGCCTGAGAATGAGTGACTGGCCCAAAGTCATCCAGCTGGCTTTCATGCCTAAGTTGGACTTAAAGCAGGGGTGGGTTCCTGCCAGTTCTAACACAAATCTACAGTGCTGTTTGGAACCGGTTCCATCTCCCTCCCCCCACCCGTCCGCACATCATCAAGATGAAGAGCAATAGGAGGAATTCTGGGAGTTGAAGCCCACAAGTCATAAAGCTGTCAAGTTTGAACACCCCTGGGGTTTTTTTTCTAAAGAGTTAGAGGTGCAAGGATCTTGTAACTTGACAACTTTAAGACATGCGTGCTTCAAATGCCAGTTTCTGAGCCAACATTTTGGTTGCTAAGCATTGTTAAGTGAGTTTCATCACATTTTACAAATTGGCCACACCCACCCAGTCACATGATTGCCAAGCCACCCCACTCGGTCACATGGCTAGCAAGCCACTACAACCTGGTCACATGGCTGGCAAGCCACTCCCACAAGCAGGCCAGAACCTACAGAAGAGGTTCTAAAAATTTTTGAAACCCACCACTGACTTAAAGTCAGAGCCTCCTGCTTTCTCGCCTGGTGTCTAGTCTTTCTATTAGGCCAAAGTAGCTTTCTTGTATTACCTTGAGCTGTCCCATGATCTATAATAAGAAATTCTGTAAGTGGCCTTTTGCTACATGGACAAACAGGAGCTGAATTAAATGAACATGTCAAAAGATCTGTTATCTAGGATGTAGGAATGCCAATTATTCTACATCTACCCATTCTAATACATCCATTGCAATGAGTACCAAATGCATTCAATTAAAATGTTTCTCACCATCTTCTTGAAAGACTGTACCACATTTATATACAAAGAAGTACAAGCCTTCACATGAAAACCTCACAGTGGATCCAAATTTAGCAGTTGAAAGAGAAGATCATCTTTAAAGCACTTCTCTGAGGTGCTGGTTTTCAATGTAGGTTGCAATTTTCACATAAGGATGTTTTTAAACAATCTCTTGACAATGTGAAAATGGAGTTGGGAAAGTCCTACAAGAGGACTACACTACTTGAGAAGGTACATACTTAAATCAGCAAAGCATACTCAGAGTAACTATTTTTAATCAATAATAAAACTGTTGGGCAATTGTATCTGAAATTTAGATCTTAAAAATTATTAAGGAACATTTCTTATTTCATAGTATTATCCAAAAGCTTCAAGTTGTTTTTTCATTTATTCAATGTTGAATTTAACTGATTACAACAAATAATGCATATCATTTTCTAATGTTTTTTTCAGGATATTTACCATGTTAGAAAAACTGGTAATATAAATTAAGTAAGAGAAGATCAGAGACAACTCTCTCACACACAAATTTGGCACTGATTCCTAGGAATGGTGGATCAACCCTTCTCTCCTTCTCTTGAAATACGATTGATTACAGTTTAAATATATGGGTACAATCACAGGAAACATACTTGTCAGGTATAATGTCTGCATAAATGTACATCAATAAATCAATGAATGCGGGTCATTTTTTTGAAGTGCCCCCCCCCCAAATCAGGTAAAGAACTTGCTTTTCTGCACAAGAGTATGGTTTGGCAGAGCAATTTAACCAACCAATGGCACAGAGAGAATCATAATACACTCTATGAATAGAATATGTTGATTTGGGGCTTGAGGTATTAAAGTAGATTGCAAGACTGAAGATTGAAGGATGCTCTGGAATATTATATAGTATTGGATCCAAGTCAACATTGACCAGAAAGACTAAATGCTATTAATCAATAAACATGTAAAAGGAAAAGCATGTTATACAATAAATCCTGTGAGTTGATGTTTTGGCTTCCTTTATTATTTCCCCATATTATTTTTTTAGTCCTGTGATAAATCTTCAAATAACACCATAAGTGAATATACAAATTTATCTGACAATGCAAGTACATTTCTGAAAATCAAAAGATCTTTAGGGCCTAGTGACAAAATCTATACACTGTTCAAACTTCATCTTCTTTCACTTTGAGTTCATCCATCTACTCTTGAACTAACCTAATCACTAAGTATTGCCTTAGCTGGAAATTGATCTTAACAAGTTTCATTTTGGTTATCAGAATCTTGTCCAAAATGTTTCTTAAACTCCTTTGTAAGTGATATATTCTGAGTAAGCATTTTCAAGAGTCCATTGAAGTTTGCTTCTCTGCCTTTCTTTAAAAAAAAAGCTTTTATTTCTTTTATGGAAAAGATACCCAGGTATCTACTCTTTCTTTCAACTATAGTTTAGTTTCAGAATAGAATAGAAAGGGACCTTGGACGTCCTTCTAGCTCAGCCCCCTGTTTAAACAGGAGAACTATAACATTTTAGAGAACTGCCTGTCCAGTCCCTTTTTAAAGAGATATAAATTAAATATCACAACATCTTATAACACATGTTGCCTTTCAAAAACATAGAATTATTAGACTTAAATTCTTAAACTAGGTGCCTCCATCATTGATATTTGTGTGTGGCCTGGAAAAAGATGAGATAAGGCATTCAGATATTAATGTATTTGTTAGTCTTATTGCACGATCAACTGTCAAAATCTCCCCCAAAGCTAAAACCATATGTCTGTTGTGCTTCTTGGAGAAGTAATTGTCTCTTTTATGATTCAAGACAACAAGGGTCAACTTTTGGAAGAGAGCAGCAAGAGAGCAGCAAGATGTTCATATATACATTTAGACAAAAATGTATAGTACTAATTGCAGAAAATAGCACTTCCATGTGCCGGGATGGCATTTTTAAAACCAGCATATTTCCAGAATTGACAGTTGAAAAAACATGGCTTTCACAATGTCTAATAATCTGTCCAGAGAACTTTGATTGCTGACTGGATTCTAAAATTCATAAAGAGTTAGTTAGAACTATTATTCATAATTTAATCATGAGTAATATTTAATTGCTAATAGTTCATAAATATTAATTAATCCTATAGAATAAAAGTTTGGGACCTTTGCTCAATTTCTAGTATTCTGGACCAATAGGATCAGAAGATCAGAAACCCTCCTAGTTCAGAAGATGTTCTAATCCATCTCGGGTCATCTCTAAGATTTCCTATATAACATTTTCCCTTCTGGTATCACAATCCTTGCAACTCAATCAGCCTTTGCTTGCATGACTGCAAAATGACATTTATTAGATGTTAGAGGGAGGGCTCTGGCACATAATCCCTCTGGAATGAGGCAGCCATAATAAGTTATTGTTGTTATTGTTGCCTATGTCAACCTTTACCAAGGAGTAATTATGTTCAAGAAGGATCATGCACCAGTAGATGTTTTTGGCTTAGTTGTGTGAAAGTCCCTGATATCAATAGACTTTACCTTCTGCAAATAAGGAATAAAAATTGGGGACTTGGAACATATTAAAACTAAACTAAACTATGAAAATAATAAACTGGATTTAGGAAAGATGGTCCTATATGTCACAAGTAGATAACTTAATCTGATGATAGGAAAATAGTAAATCTAGGTATAGAAATAATATTAACATCCCTACATTATGGAAACTAAAGTAATGAGGTCCTACTTTGCAAAAACAAAAACAAAAATAATCGGTGTGTGTTTGTGTGTGTGTGTCCATGATATATATATTAGAAATTGATATTAGAAAGCAAATGTACAAGAATGATTTCCTGAAAGAACTCTGATATTCTGAATTTGATTAGGAAACTAACAATTCCTTGTGAGCAATTTTGATCCATGTATAAAGCTGTGTTTCTCAAAGTCACCCAGAAATAAGGAATTAAGATTGTGTTTATTTCTGTCGCTCAGAAATAAACACAATCTTAATTGCATACATTAGGCTGTAAACGTCAATCCATATAGCAGGAGTTATTTGGGAAGAAATAGGCATAGAATTAATTTCAAAAGTAAAATACCTGTGGACATCAATGTTGCTGCAGATTTTTTGTCTTGTGCCCATTAGGCCCAGCTAACTGGGATTCTTAAAATATTGTTTGCTCTACGGATGCATGCTAGGGCCCTTAGATCTTCCATAGAAGATTTCTATGGCTTCTACAACATGGAAAGTCCCTACTTAGTGATAATGCAATGTCATTTTGGAACCAGCAAACATATTCTTTCCTTCCCCAAATCTGTTAAATTTTCAGATCTGACTTAATGTATTTTAATTTAGCTGAATGCTGTAATACTGTTCCCTGACACTGCAATTGCTTGTTCGCTTGATTTTGTTTTTTTGTTTGTGTGTGCAGACTCATTCTTCACTCAAACTCATTTTCAGTGTTGACCTTTTGTATGCTATTGCAAGGTCCTGTAAAAGAACGACATATGACTTCAATAATTACAAATAGATGGGCTAAATCTTCAACATTATTCTCATTGTGATTTGCAGCTCTCAAGAGGCACAAAATAAAAAAGGAAGGCAAGAATTACATCGCAATGCTCGAGGACTGCCTATTACTTGCTGAGTAGTGAGTACACAAAACCAAACAGCACAGACAGATATTTAGTGCTCAAGAATGTTGTATATTTATGGCCAATAGGACTGAATGAAAAGGGGGGGATGAGGAGATGAAATGTTTAGTATCATTTTGAGGCCTCCTTCAGCATTTGCAAATGATGCTTCCAGATGCTGGAAATACTGGATGAGGCCTTAGAGTGAAGTAGAGCGTAGAGAATCATGGAAAAGGTTTTAAGGAAAATAGGCAAGAATAATTATATAAGCAAAGAATGTTGCAACATTCCTTATGTCCTGGGAAACAAAATAATAACTGGAAGAACTCAGACAGGCAAGCTCCTCCCGGATTCATTGTGATATAAGAGGGAGGGGAGGTAAGACGCAATCCGGCTTATAAGATTGATATCAGCCCTTTGAGGTAGACATAGTTTTCAAAGGAAGGTTAGAACTATATTTTATTGAGAATCTTGCTGTTGCTACTAAATGCAAGTGTTTTGTGGTTGGTCTTGGATGAGTAGTGCACCATGCTAATCGTCCTTGATCTCTAGCATATTTCTAGACATGTTAAAGGGGTTGGGTATGGGGGTATATACTTTGTCAGGGGTTGGTTTCTGTCAGTTTTGATGGGGAAGAGAGGTCTAACCTCTGTGGGGTTCTGTAGGGGTCAACTTTCTCCCCGCTACCCATGTTCAGCAATTAGAAATACCTGTTTGGTAAGATCAACCATTGGCATGGTGTTAGTTTCTAATCCATATTTCTAAATTTCTTTTAAATGCTGAAATGTTTACTTTGAAACTGATAGCATTACATGGATATAAGTTTCATATTGTACAGTGGATTTGCCCATTAAGATTCTTTTGGGATTATAAAAATAGGTATAAAATCCATTTAGCTTTCCTCCCCCCCCCCCCCCACGTTTGAGGAAATAGATGATTCAGTAGTTAAAAATGCTGAGCTCGTCATCTGGAAAACTGACAGGCCAGATTTGAGACTCGAGCATCGCATGACAGAGTGATTTCCCATTACTCACCCCAGCTCCTGCCAACCTAATAGTTCAAAAGCATGCAAATGCAAGTAGAGAAATAGGTACCACTTCGATGGGAAGGTAACAGTATTCCATGCACCTTGTCATAGAATCATGCTGGCCATATGATGATGAAAGTGTATTTGGACAATGCTGGCTCCCTTGACTAAGAAACAAAGATGAGCATCTCCCCCTAAAGTCAGACACAACTGGACAGGAGGAAATTTACCTTTACTTTTTGAGTACAGACCAGGTTAATCAAAATAAGATGCATCATCTGAAGAGTAAGAACAGCCAACTTTGTGTTTCATCTCCTTCTTTCAATAAAAGATTCCTTAAATCTTATTTGATTCGTTCTTCAAAATCAGCATTTTTGAGGATGCTAATGTTTTCCCCCCACAATTCTAATTCCAATTTAGGTATCTTCATGTCCAACACTTCTCATGGTATATTTTGTAGTTAAATTCAATAAAAAGGCAACACTGTAAATCCTTGAACACTATCTTTCCACTGTTAAAATATTTTATTATTGTATTTTCTGGTTTAACTGTTTTTCTGGTTATTGTGCAAGTCTGTGCATAATTATCTATATTTGTTTTTAAAAGAAGCTGACTTTTTAACCTGCAGCTATGGTAACTGTATCTTTAATAGCGTCTGATTTGCAGATATTGGCATGTGAATCTCAATACAATGTAAATTTCATCCACTGATCAAAAACAACAAAAGAACTTAGTTTATTTTATACAACTGCCAACTCAGAGCATGGCCAAGCTTCATTTACTTAGGCAAAATTACATTTATATATTCATTATTGATTGTTTGCAACTAAGGCATTTTAATTAAAGCAACAATACTGCCAATGGATTGGCATGGGAAGTAAGAGATCACGTGTCTCTTACCCATGTGGATCCATTTGTAAAGTGAGAGATCAGTCTAACATACACTAAATCTATTTATTATACTGTATAATGAAAAGATGGCTTATTGAAAATGTGTTTGATTTTGAGCCAATGGATAGTATCCAGTGAATTTCAGGAGAGATGCTGCCAATAGTTTCCATGTAGCCATTGTATATGTGTATAAATATTGTCAAACAGGAAAATATAAAATTGAATGAAACTTTCAGATATCTCTCTAGAGAGAGAGAGAGAGAATGGAAAAAGAAGAGAAAACATTAGAGAACTGAGTTAGAAAAATATACATACTACATACATACACCCATAATCACCCATCAGACTAAGAACATTATACAAAGCATAGAGGAGTAATAAATAGTAAGATAGAGAAATAAAGGAGAAAAATGAGAAATGTAACTACATCATATCTTTTTCTCTTGCAACTAGTCTTTGCTTCTACCATAACATAGCATTGGCATTCTTCAGTATCAAAAGACTATCATGCTCTGGAAAGAGGTCCTAAAACAGCATCTGGTGTGGCTGAAAAGGCCAATTCAAGAGTGGCAATCCCTTCCACATTGAGGGCAGATACATTCTGTCTCCTGCCCAGCCCCCAGATTTCGCTGGTTCCGGGACTACCTCTTTGCCTCAGCCCGCCGAACAAGTGTCTCTTCGAATTGGAGAAGGCCAAGCTGTGTCTTTAGCCTCCAAGCTGAACGATCAGAGGTCAAGGTTTCCCAGCTGTTAATGTCCATTCCCAAGGGCTTTAAATCCCTCTTGCAGATATCCTTGTACCGCAACTGTGGTCTCCCTCTGGGGTGTTTTCCCTGCATTAATTCTTCATACAGGAGATCTTTCAGAATCCGACCATCAGCCATTCTCACGACATGCCCAAGCTAGCGTAGACATCACTGTTTCAATAGTGTATACATGCTAGAGATTCCAACACATTCCAAGACTGCACTATTTGGAACTTTATCATGCCAAGTGATGCCAAGAATATCTCGGAGACAGCACATATGAAAGGTATTCAACTTTCTCTCCTGCCGTATGTAAAGCTTCCAAGACTCGCTGCAGTACAAGAGTGTGCTCAAGATGCAGGCTCTATAGACCTGGATTCTTTGCTTTTACCACATATATGTGTGTGTGTGTGTGCGCGCGCGCGCATATCCTCCTCCTCCTCCTCCTCCTCCTCCTCATTTTAGCCATTGTCTATCCCCTGCAGGATAAAGGCCTCTTCTACATGTTTCTAACTAATATGGTCCTGAACTCCCTTTTGCCAATTGGGCCCACAATGCTTGCGGATGTTGTCGATCCATCTTGTTTTAGGTCTCTTTCATGGATGCTTTTTGTCAAGTGAAATCCATTCTATGACTGCCTTGGCCCACCGGCCATTATTTCTTCTTGTTATGTGACCAGCTCATTTCCATTTCAAGTCTTTTACTCTCTTGATGATATCAGATACTTTAGCTTGTTCTATAATTCATGTGCATATCCTTCTATCTTGCCTTGCAATGCCAAGCATGTATCTTTCCATGGTTCTTTGTGCCACTCTTAGCTTTTGTATCGATTGTGATGTTAGTGTTCATGTTTCAGCAGCATATGTTAGAGCAAGTAGCACACACTGATTGAAAAGCTTTCTCTTTAGGCTTAGGAGGAGGTTGTTCATGAAAATTATGCTTAGCTTGCCAAATGCCTGCCAATCACATGTAATAATTTCTTTTATTGTATCACCGTCCATTGAGATCCTTTGACCAAGGTATATGTAGTCGTCTACTACATCTAGTTCTCCAGATATATTTCTTTCTTTCTTTAGTGAACCTGGGTCTTTTTCAGGTTTATTTTTAAATCAAAGGGTCCTCCCACTTCATGCGTCTTGTATGTGTCTTTGTAGCTCTTCTGGATCTTGTGAGAAGAGAACAACATCATCTGCAAATCTGAAGTGATTTAAATAGGTGCCATTGATTTTTATTCCATCTTTTGCCCAGTCTAGTTTGTGAAATACTTCTTCAAGGCAGGCTGAGAAAAGGATAGGTGTTATTATATCGCCTACACACACACACAAACACACACACAATTTCATACATTGTCTTTATTTTTTATTAATTTCTCAACTCTGTCTTTCTGAGAATCTTTCTGAGAATCTCATCAAGTCTACCTAACCATAACTTTCTCAGTTTTCCCTTTCTTCCCAACCCATTCATTATTCCTATACAAATTTGATCCACATTTATTCTCTGTTCTCTGCTCCAACTAACGAACCCAAGCAAATCAGAACTTTGAGACTAGGCTCCTTCCCAAAGGTCTTCTTCACTGAGTATATCCTATTGGCACAGCTTCAGAGGAAAACCAGTTTTAAATCTTTCCCGCGGTATCTGTATAATTAAACTATGAAATAACCCCATCTCCAATTTTCATAGGTCACAGTGGCTAATTAGGTTATTGGGAGGCACTCCTTCTCCAACCTTATCCATTGCCAGTAAAGATGACCTTGGTTCTTATGAGAAAGCTCTCTGTTTTGTCTAGTAAAGCAGTCCAATCTCCTTCCCCCGGTTCTCTTTCTGGCAACTGAGGATCAGAAAAATGGGTGCTGCTAGGCTTAGTTTGGTTTAATACAACCAAATTATCTCAACATATTGCTTTTTGTACTGGTCACTCATTTTTGTATTCTATCCTCATTTCTCCAATACATTTCTTGACTAGGAGAAATATGATGTTAGCATTATGCCATGTTGGTTGTTAAGAGTGCTTAGTTTGAAAAACCAGGCTGAATCATTTATGGATTAGACGTATGGAATTGCAGTTAAAGAACAGATGGTTACCAGCTGTTGTTCCACACTCTGTGCAGAAAACCAGTGGATACCCAGGAGTGAGAACTCTTTTGTCCATTTCCAAAGCCAACACTGAAATATAGAAAAAGATTATGACAAGATTCCCAGAAACTTCAGGAAACAAAAGAAAATTAGGACAGTAACACATTATTTTGTGCTCTTCATTTGCATCATCCCACAGTGACAAATCTCCATCTAGATACACACATGCACACATCTCCAAAATCAATTAAAGGTAGCCAATATATGAACATTCTCAGAGTCACATTTGTAACATGGGTGGCCAAATAAATCAACTGAAAGAAAAATAAATTAATAGAATCAGAAAAATTGTAAGGAATTAGTCATTAATAATGCAGGCCAAATGCTGATAATCAGCATGTATATTTATTATATCCCAATGATGATTTCAAGGAGTTTTTATTGTGGGGGAGAGAAACTTTGAGTCAGTATTGACTCCTGGTGACTATCTGGACACCTTCCTGCAGGTTTCTTGGCAAACATTTCAGAATGGTTGGCCCTTGCCTTCTTCCTAGGGCTGGCCCAAAGTGACCCAGATGACTTTGTACCTAAGGCAGGACTAGAATTCCTAGTCTCCCGGCTTCTAGGCTTGTGCTCTTGATCATTTCAAGTTAGCACCAGAGATGAATTATGCCTGTGTGTGCATGCATGTACGTATATTTAAATAGGTAAACAGACATATTTAAATAGATACACACAGACACACACAAATACACATTGTGTCTATGATGGAGAGCAGGAACTCTAGATAATTTTCTCAAAGAGCTTTAAACAGAAATGTTCCTAGTTTTTCATCTACCTTCATGCTGCTATTGAGTACATGCAATATTGGAATACTGGGAAGTGGGATTCATTGAAATAGCCAATAAAGCCATTGCTTATTATTGCTGGGTCTTTCATAATGCATTACATTTAAAATGCCAGAGAGGGTGGAAAAAAATTTCAATAATGGAAGAACTGCTTAGCATTTGTCAAGTTTAATTTGGCTGTGTAAGCACTTAGCTCCTTCCTTGCGGTATCTCTGCCTATTATGTCACAGGTTTCCTACAGCCCTCAATAAGTAGGCATGTCAGTTGGCCACCCTGAACGAAAGGACCCCAGTGACTTCCGGGTGTTGTCCCCACCAGGCACTGACCCTTAATGTGAGTTTTTTGGACAGAGCCAGCAGGAGGAATATGAAAATAAAAATAATTATGTTTGGGATTTTTTTTATACAACTCTTCCCATACCTACTTTTCCCAGAGATTTCTATCTTTGGAAGAGGGGGACTCATTAACATTCTTGCTCAATAGATGATCAAGTCAAATAGAATTAGCGCAGGCATGCAGTGTGTTGGGTGATTGCTCTTGGACTGGTTGGCCTGTCAGTAGGAGACATGGGAAATTCTTGGAACTATGAGCTGGAAAAGAATAATATATCACATATCCACTAATGTACCAGAGAAGTGAAAGCAGTGGAAAGGAAACTTCCAAGAGGTTTCCTACATTATGGACTGTTGAATTACTTGGCACAGTCTACAAACTGGAATAAATAAATAAGATATTCTCAATTATTCTATGTATGTCTGAATTTTGTAGAATGGCACTGAGGAACAGATTTGTTTTCTTTACATTTCATGTTAGACTACTATTGTACACATGACAGGAAAACATGGAATCTATATAGGGGTGTATATTGAAATGCTTTCAACATCTTAAAGCAACATTCATCTTTATTGGACTATACCTACAGTCTTCATAGCAAAATGGTAAACTGATGTTATAAATAAAGCAAAGATTCATACGAACCTGCCTAAAAGTTTCATAACATATATCGTGACTGTATTGCTAATTAAATAACTGCTTCCTACGCCATCGAACCAGGCCAGCTCTTAGCAATCAAAAAGATAGATTTTTCTTGAGAACAATCAGTTCTCAATCTGGCCTTTCAAACCTTCTGATGTTGCACCCATTGTCCCTGTTATTGACCCCAAATCAGTTTGTTGCATGTCATCTTCTTCTTCTTTTCTTTTCCACTTTTCTCAGCATTAAAGGCTTCTAGAGAGTGCTCAGTTTTCACATAATCTGCCAAAGTAAGATAATTTGAGTTAGTTACTTGTTCCTAAAGTGAGAATCACAGGCTGATTTGTTCTGTGCTCCATATGTTCATTTTCTTGAATGTCCATGGTATTCCTAGGAGTTTTCTCCTACCCTAAATTCTAAAGTCTGGTTTAATTCCATCAGCTGAGCATATCACCAAATGAATTAGAATGAATGTGTTTGTAGCATAAAACCTGATTCTAGATCAGGGATGTCAAACTCAAGGCCCACAGGCAGGATCTGGCCAGTGGGGTGCTTAGATCTGGCCCATGGGGCTGACATGGAAACAGTGAAGGACCAGCTTGCATGGCCCTCTTGAGCTCCATTTTCTCTGGCAGACAGTTGCAGGAGGCTGTTGCAGCCGAAAACGGAGTTCAGGAGCTTTTTTTCACTCAGCATTCAGGCCACCACAGGCATCCCCGACAAGAGTGACATCGAGCTAGCCATGCCCATACTCCGCCCTCAAGGTCAAACACAACCCTGATGCGGCCCTCAATTAAATCAACTTTGACACCCCTGTTCCAGATGATAGATTTTTGGTGTGTTCTGGGTAGAAGTTATTGCAGTCAAGATGGAATTTGATAAAAGATTCATTTCCATGTGCCCAGATGGTGAAAATGTCATTAATGAATGTTTTGTAAATAAAGATCTTCAGGGAACAAGAGAAAGAAAACTGGATCAATCCTGAAGATGGCCGATCCAGTTTTCGTTCTCTTGTTCCCTGAAGATGTTGGCATATTGATGGGACATGTATGCAGCCAAATATACATTTCATGTATATACTATTATCAGAGATGAATAATTTATGTCTGAATACAAAATCACACTGTCTGGAAGGCAGACATGCTATTTTGACTACAGTGGTGGAGTGCCCAGAAGTTTTGTCTCTTGAGATTTAATTGAAGCATGGGAAGTTAGGAAGAATACAGATCATGGGACATATTATTTACATTGAAAGACAAGATGTTTACAAACAATCTTTGGCCACTTCATGATTAAATAAGTTCAAGAACATTAAGCTCATTCCATGAGAAATTTGTAAAATTAACTTTTTAAAAATATATGCAAACATGTACATAGAGCTATAATAGGCTTCTTTTCATGGAAAATAAAGTTATAAGTAACTATGAAAACTGAGATTATAAAAGC
Source organism: Thamnophis sirtalis (assembly GCF_051295495.1). Taxonomy (NCBI): domain Eukaryota; kingdom Metazoa; phylum Chordata; class Lepidosauria; order Squamata; family Natricidae; genus Thamnophis; species Thamnophis sirtalis. Next base: position 71,954,583 of record NW_028261387.1, read on the forward strand.
CCAGTCTAGCACAATTCCAATAAAGAAGAAAAATAAGAGATTTCAAAACAAACAGGTATGGCTACACAAAGAACTGTCTGATAAACTGAAAGACAAAAAGGATAAGTATAAAAAATGGAAAGAAGTACACATAACTAAGCCAGAATATCATCAAATAGCCCAAACCTGCAAAGATGAAGTCTGGAAAGCTAAGGCTCAGGATAAAGTAAGTCTTGGGAGGAAAGTTAAAAAAAAAGAAGCTTCTTTCAACATGTAAAAAACAAGAAAACAGTCAGTGAAATGATTGGTCCATTAATGGGAGAAAATGGCAGGAAGGTGACAAGCAGCAGAGAGAAAGCAAAACTGCTTAACCTGTTTTTTGCATCTGTCTTTACACAAAAGGTAAAGAAACAAACCAAGCTATAAAAAAAGTACTGTAAAATGCAGATTAAGAATGCAAGTCAAAATAAGCATCTTACTGTTTATGTCCTCCCATAGTATGACTTACTATCTTTTGTTTATCACATCCCATCCCGCCAGTTTGCAGGTACCATGTTTTTCAATTAAATCAAGACTATGATTTTATGCCAATAACAAGTAATGCAATTCCACTTTTCTGCACTGTGTTACATGTCCAGCATGTCCCTATTAGTGGCAAGGATTCAGAAACTAGTTGAGACAAAGGTAAAGGCTCCCTTGTATTCAGTTCCACTCATGCCAACTGTATGAACTAGTACACATCTTTATAGAAGTAATTTATCATTGCCTTGTTCCAAGATGCTTATTCTGTTCTGCAAAATTATTTCAAAATAATCTCCCATTCAAATGTTTCTTAAACTTTTTCCAAGATCATCCTAAACCAGTTTCATCCTGCCTGCAGAACTGGGCCTTAATTGGGTATTAGCACCAATTAATATACAACTAGCAGTTTTGAATTTGAAAAATTGAAATAGCCACTAAGTGTGAACAATTTCTAACTCATTACTGTTGGTCATCTTGATATTTACATCCTAAGCTCTGGAAAATTTAAAATAATTGCTACAGCTTTTTGACTTTACTTTAAAAACTAATATTGGCTGATGTTGTGATTTGCAGGTGAGAATTCAATCCTTACTGGATGTTTTTTTAAAAAAAAATAGGCACTGACTTGGCAGCTTTTCACGCCAGGAAGACAAATAGATTCTTGAAATTATTGAAAAGAAATCTGCAGTTGACTTCTGCATCTTCCACGCTAATTTAACACTCTTGACTGCAACTAAGATCCAGATGGGTCTTGTTAACTTTGCAGAAACCATCATTTTAATTGGCTGACAAAGAAATGCTTCTAAGAATCAGCACACACCCCCAAATTCCCCCCCAAAAAATTAAGCCCCTCTAATGGGATTACAATGGAATCCTTGTTATTTCAACTCTGAATTGAGTCCCCCCGCTCTTCCTTCTCAAACTAAATTTCACTTCCTGTCCTTTTAGATTATTCAACTCAATGGGCTCTTTAGTAAATGCCACATAGTAGCTTTCATTCTCCTTTGTGGTTCTTCAATACATATTTTTGTTAATTCCCTCTTTTTGCAGAACCCATTAAGGCTTTTTCTCCTTTTCATGTCTTCTATTTTATGTCATGACTTCTCTCTTTTCTCTCTTTTCATTTTTTCTTTCTCTGCTTAGAAGTACACATTACAAAAGCTGTCAGAGAGCATGAGGCTAAAGCAAGACAATAAAACAATGTTTATATATTGGTTATCTTTCATCAGTATAGCTGAACATTACAACACACACCCAAACACACACACTATACACACACATATACATATGGGTGGGGGGGAGAAGAGAGAGAGAGAGAGAGAGAGAGAGAGAGGGAGAGAGGGAGAGAGGGAGAGAGGGAGAGAGGGAGAGAGGGAGAGGGAGAGAGGGAGAGAGGGAGAGAGGGAGAGAGGGAGAGAGGGAGAGAGGGAGAGGGAGAGGGAGAGGGAGAGGAGAGAGAGAGAGAGAGAGAGAGAGAGAGAGAGAGAGAGAGAGAGAGAGAGAGAGAGAGAGAGACACTAGCTTTTTGTAATATAAATTCAGCCAAGAAAATCCAGCCAAATCTGAAGCATTTGGGTCCTTCTGCAATGCACACACAGGGAGAGGATGGGGGAGAATCAAAATAAAATGGGCTTGGGGTTTGGAAACTACCAATGAGTTAAACTTGAGCTTGTGGAGTGTGGAGTGAACTTTAATTTGCTTGGCAGACAATTCTCATTCTCCTACTGGTGTAATCCAGTGTTTTTGCAGGCTTAGAGTTTAGTTGCATAGCAGACTGCTAAAAGAAATGAAGGAAAAGATACTCAAGGGAAGGATCTTGTCTAGTCTTGGGAACTTTGCTTATTGTTCCAACCACTGCTTCAGCCAGGAAATGTAGAAAAAGTGCATGATTTCCTGGCCTGTAGGTAGGATTTACAAAAGAGGGTTGTTAAAGCCTTGAAGAACTCTGTGCAATAGAATGAAGAAGAAATGAAATGAAAAAACAATTAAATCTTACAACAAATTTGACTGAAACCAAATTAAGATGTTAGAAATAAAAGAAAAAAAATATAAAGTTGGTTTGTTTGATCAAGTTTAATATATGCCTTTACTACTCTTTATAGACTTTCTGATGACAGGACTGAAAATATAATATTTTATGCATATTTTGCAGATAAAAGGAGAATAGGATGAAGAGCTACATATTTGAAACTTTAGAGAGACTAATGCTAATACATTTGTTTATATTTGTGATGGCTAGAAGTCACTTCTTTATATATTCCTAATCTCTTTCTTTTTCCTTCTTTTTCCTTGTATTTTTTACTCCTTCCAGTCTCTTTTCTTTCTTTAATGTGCATTAGGTTTTATTATAATTTTGAATAAAAAAATGATATATCCTGGCCCAAAAGTGGAAGGCAGAGTAACATCCTTTAATATTGTAAGTAAAATTGTCTTACCTTCTCTGCTCTTTGAGAAATAAAAGAATTTCTTAAATACCTACAACTGGTGACATCCAATAAATATGTAAATATTTGCAGTTTTCCTTTTTTTCATAAAGCTCAGGAAGTTTTACCATGTTAAGGCCCATCTTCTCATAATTTTGGTGGTTCTTTTTAATTCTGTAAGGAATATTTCTCATAAGGAAATACGAGGAAAACATTTAATTTAAATGTACTGGTTTTGTTAAGAGAATATAAGTATAATATGTTTATAAGTATATAATGATATGTTTGATATATTTATTACTCAATATGAATCTACAGAGATGTCTTGTTTCTGGTTCTTCTAGATTACTGTGAGAACAATTCAGTAAAGCCAAAGATATTTGAATTTTGATTCTAGTGAACACCCAAAGGTTAACAATAAGAGTGAAATTTCTCAGGAAAACAAACAAAACAAATGCATATTCTTTTTCTCTTCCCCCTCCCTTTCCCGTTTCCTCCTGAATTATTAGAGAACTCTATTTTTCTCCTGGAAAAGCATTCAGCACAGGGACAGCTTGAATTTCACCATTTGTGTATAGAGTCAGAAATTTTAGTGAAGTCCAGGATGTTTAATGCACTTATTTTATCATCATTTTGGATCACTACCCAGCTCCGATCTCAAAAATCTGCAGAAAAATAGCCCACAGCAAAGTCGGCCAAACCATTCATCCCACTCCTATGATGTCACTCTGTCATTGGCCATGTTCCTTGCAGCTCTGTGAAAAAGTAAGGAGATAATGTAAAGGTGCAATCGTTTGCCTTCCCATTATCTAGACCAGTGTCCTTCAACATTGGCAACTTTAAGATTTGTGGGGTTCATCTCCCACAATTCTGGGAGGTGAAGTACACACATCAAGTTGCCAAAGCTGACAAACACCAATTTAGACCAAAGCATCAAATGGCTGCTGAAATATCCAATATAGATGATCATACAGCCGCTGTGTGCACATTGCTAGCTATTAGTCAAGATTTTTACACGGTTGTCTGTTCTACTGCCAAAGAGTTCAAAATATCAAAATGTTTTCCTTCATATTAGAATGCCCTTTTTATTTGATCTATTTTTGGAGTTTTCTGGAGCCACTGATCTCCATGTATAATATTTAATGGAAGAATTAAGAAATAAATCAGCAACGGCCCTGCAATTCTCATAAACTAGGGCTGCACAGATTTTCTGGGCTGGGTGCCATACTTGGCCTGAGAATGACATATGAGGGCTGCACTCTAAAAAGTAATGGGATGCAGCTTTTGACTGAGCAAATGAAATTGGATTTGATTTCATTTACTGGCAATTACAATTAAATAACATTTGTATTTATTTTACACCATTTTTATGCTACCACAATCATGACTTTGGGTGATTCCCAAGACAGAAATAGGAAAATCATAAAAAAAATACCCATAAGAATAGAGTAAGTGCGCCCAACTTTTTTAATTTTTCAAACTAGACCAGTAGCCTCTACATGTGCACTATGAGTCAAAAGAAGGGGACTTCATGGGTAACAACTAACACTTCTAAGTGCTGTTAGGATTCCAAATAGCATCCTCAATAAAATAAGTGCATCCAAAACCCTATACTGTAGAAATGGTAACCAGTGCAGATAACCAAAGAAGAGGTTCTACTCAGACAAACTGAAGATCAAGAAAAGACAATCATGACCATGAACAGAGGAGGAACATCTGGATTGAACATCCAAGAAGCAGACATGGACAGAGGTAAAGATTTAAGAGAAGAATTTGGAAGGCAAGTCAAAATAAGAAGCGTGCAAGAAACGATGGATGGATGTTTTTTCTTTTTTGTTGTTCGGATTTGCTTCTCCCCTCTTCTCTCTTTCCTTATCACTTTTTTTAGGTAGGTGACACAATTAGAAGTTAGGAAAGAAATGAAAAGTCTTTTAATAAAGGGTGACATGATTAAAAGCTATAAGTGATAGAAACAAGATAAGGGGGAATATCAGTGTATACATTTTTATATAATAAAATGAAAGTAATAATAAGAGAAAATGTGGAACAACTGAACAATGATAAATTGCAACCTAATATAAATGTGTATTATTATTAGAAATACATAAATTGATTGAATGTAATTATAATTAACTTTATTAGTTTTATTTATATTAGAATGTATGACACCCAGGTGCCACGCTGTTCATACATTGATTTGATACATTTATAAAAAAAAACTTGGGGGGAAATCATAAACAGAGCATCTGGGCCCTGATAAGAAGAAGACTGATTGATCTTAGGATTCACTACTCCTGACCTAGAAGTGAAGCAGGGGTGGAATTCAGCTGGTTCTGGAGAACCGGTAGCGGAGATTTTGAGTAGATCGGAGAACTGGCAAATACCACCTCTGGCTGGCCCCAGAGTGGGGGAGGAATGTGGATTTTGCAGTATCCTTCCCCTGCCACGCCCATCAAGCCATGCCCACAGAACCGTTATTTTTTTTTTACATTTCACCACTGCACAAAAGCCATGGAAATGCTACCATTACTAAAAGGATGGGTGGGTGGTGGGAATGGAGGAAGGAATGGATGGATATATAAATAGGAAGGCAAAGTTGCAGGTAAAAGCATCTGATACAGAAGATCTTCTCAGGAGCAGTTTTTGCTAGAAATCAGAACTAGTTAGTACCAGGAAGTTTGAGCTTCCTGTTTTCAAAAACCCATTGAATGCAGTCTTTTTTTTAAAAAAAAAAAACCCATACATTTCCATGGTGGCCCCATTTGAAATGCTATGTGCTGGGTGTTATGTCGGTTTACCAAGTTCTTCCTATGAAGCTTCACTTGGAAGATGAATATTAAATGCCTCCTTGCTCTGTGAATCCTGTGAATATTGTTAGGAATTCTACTTCCTTTAAACTTGGACTGTATTTACAATTTTGCCTTTACTTGCTGGATTTATGACCATGCAATTGCTAATTAACTAATTTCCCAATCTAGGCTAAGGCAAATAACATTTTATGCATTTTTCAGTCCTCTACCTTTCTTTTCAGATATACTTTTTGGCTGATGTGATTGAAGAAATGTGGGTTCTAGCAAAATGTCACCTTGATGCTACATTGTCTGGTGAGAATAGAATATTACTTCCTGTGAATGGTGGCTATGGTACATTTTGGAACCATGGTTTGTGTCATACATGACCTTACCTACCCTTTCAACTCTCAAACAATTTCATAAGGCCTGGACTTATAATATTTTAGCCTGAGAGTCACAGTAAGTGTTTCTTCATGATTTTAAAGAAAAATCAATTTGGTCTGTTCTTGTGATGAGATGTTTATCAATGCTAACCTATCTGTAGTTTATTTAACCCCAAATGGTGAACATGTAGAACACACTCCAGCATAAACAGTGTTCTTCAAACACAACCCTTAAACCGATTCCCCCATTTCAGAATTATATCTATGAAAAACCTGGTAACATCCTCTTGTTATTCATTTCTATTTCTAAAATCCCCATTAGTTATAACTTATGAGAATTTGGAGAACTGTTCCAGATCAGGTTTTATTGAAGCCCCAAACTATCTCTCTGTCTCTATTTGAAAGTTTCAGGTAAGCCTCCATCTCTGTAATTGTATGTGCTAATAAGTAGGGCTTGTTCCTTTACAGTTTCTTTTGTTACCACTTTAAACTCTGTTTATATTAGTCATTTAAACTATGGAACTCTAATAAAAATGTAGCTTTGAGAAGGGATTTGACCTTAGATGCCACACATCCATGTATACACTGTGATCTCTACAACAATAATCATTAACTTAGGGAGAATCAGGGTGTGGAGGAATTTTTCTAGATGGCTTACAACAAGAAGATCGGCCACACACTATAAGAAAAAAGCAAATAAATAAATGAACCAGTTTAAAATAAAATAGCTGAAGCAATATAATACTAAACACTTGGATGGGCCAATTGTGCAACGTGGTGACACAAATGGCTTTGGTTACATTAAGTGACTTTCAGAAATATGCCATTTGTCTCTTATTATTTATAATTGCTTCATTATATTCTGCTATGTACTAGAAGAATCAATCCACAGGAAATCCCTCAAATATGCCTCTTGAAGAACATTTGTAAATTTAAGGACTTGAATGGAATTCTGTGTTCTTGCTTAGGTCGAGATGATGTACTGTTCTCTTCTATTTCCAACTACATATTACATTTTCAAAACTTATTAGGAAACCATTGTGTAATTAGTTAGACTCATTTGCTACCTAGTACTCTGGAGTTTATGCACGATCCTATTATGTGATTTCCAATAGCTGCAGTAATTGGTGGATTTATGGTGATGTGTTTTCACTGTAGAGATTCACAATAGGGTGTCACAAAACATGGACACTCATTGGATAAAAGGCTAACTGCCACATAGATCTTTCCGTCAGATCAAGAGGAATACAGAAGCTTCTTGGCCAACCCCCCCGCCCCTCAACCCTTTGGAAATTGGAAACTTCCAGTGAATGTAGAACAGCCAAGAAAGCAAATCAAATGAGCTCAGCAGCCAGAAAATGAATGTTCTTCTAGAGATATTTTTTTTAAGGATTTCCTGTGGAGTGACTCTTCTAATATGCAGCAGAACACAATGAAAGCAGAATAAATGCTGCCCATAATTGGGCCAATTCTCTTACTTAATCATTTGCTAATTATTCCTTGTCACTGTGTGATTTGTATTTCACTTCTGTGTCCTATTAATTAACAGTGAGACACATATTTTTTGTTCTAATAGATAGTCATCATCCAAGCTCTGCATATTTTAAGACATGATTAAATTGGAGACGCCATAGAAACCTTTGGAAAAGGGGGCATAAAAACAGAACTCAGAGCAACTAAGGACAACTTTAAGCTGCTTTGAGTATGAGATGCAGATCAAAGGAAGGAAGCATTATGAGGACAAGGCAGGTAAAAGTGATTGCCGGGACATGTACATACCACAGTTAGGTGCCAAGTGGGAAAGGCCCTAAGAATCATGTGCAGCTCTTGCCCAAATTTATTCAGCCCTCGGTCTAATTTCAAAAGACCTCTATAAACAACAAGGCCACACCTTTGGCATGAGTTGTCTGTTCTGACTTGTTGCAGGGGGAGATGATAAAGAAAGGCAGAGACCCAAAGGATAAAAAGAAAAACAGAAAACAGAAATGGGATATCAGAAAGACAGATGGCCTCACCCAGTGCTGACATATAACTGCTAAATATTTCCTAGAGGAATTCAACATTCAACAGAAAAAATAGTTGCTCACCCCTATAAGTAAAGAACTACTGCATAATTAGAATGACTATGCCTCTTAATCTAAGATCTTCCCAGGTATTCATACCTGTACTATTTTAAAGTGTTTTTAAAAAACAAAATATATGGAGCCTTAAATAGTTTTTTGTGTAATAAAGATTTTATTTAATATATAAAGAGGAAATAGATAAAGTTTGAAACAGAAGGAGTTGTCCTACGATGAAGTGTTGTCGGTTCAGATCCTCTAAAGTTCTTTCAGCCCCTTGAGTCTTTAATTTCATTTTTTTTTCTGTGAGTTAAAACTGTACTTAAGCCTTTTGACTTATCAAATGACTGTGACTGTTACTTTGCTTTAAATCACTCTGAATGGACCTGAATATCTGCCCAAATGGGCAAGCCAATGCCATCTGTGTTTAACAGAAGTTACTGTCAAAAACAATAAGCATGCAAAGTTTGGAGCAGACTGATATGATCAAGTCTACTTATAAATATTTCCTTCCCTTTATCTCTGAAAATTAAATATTATATTCTTATAGCAAATATTGCTAATGTTTTGTTAATAATAGCATCCAGCATTTGCCTATACTTCAAGTATTTTCATACTTGAAGTTGTTTTCAAGTGGTGTTTAACTGCGTGTAAAAAAATCTACCTATTATTTACTATTGAGAAAAGTGTAAGGGATTGTAAATTATATAGGTTTGTACTCATAGCACCTTTTGGTTCAACTTCTTAAGAACTCACTAAATATGAACATCCCATGTGGGGGAAAGAGGAATGAGGAACATACTGAATAGATTGCAACAGCCATGTCACGAACATAATAGTTTAATAACTGGAAAGCTGGCTTCTACCCAAACACTATAATTGCATTCCTTGGCAATTCCCCAACCCTAAATTTAGAATATTTCAAATGTGAAATGTAAGTTTCAATAACAGTAAAGACTGCCAATGGACAAACAAAATGGTTAAAATGCCCTCTCTTAGGTGGGTTTGCTGGGTTAAGGCTAGGGTTGATGGCAATACTGACCTCCCCCTCCCCCCAAAAAATCTGTTTATCTGTTCTTCTCTTTACAAGTATGGAGTTTTCTAAATAATATTTCTTCAAAGATTTTGTTACAGATATGATGTACCCTTAACTAATATGAGGCTATAGAAGAGATTTCTCGTTATTTTTTAATACTTATTTTTATCTTGCTGTAAGCCGCCCAGAGTCCCAAGGGATTGGGCTGCATACAAATTTATTAAATTGCTAATTGCTAATTGCTAAATTTCTCAGATTGAGAAATCTTCACATCCCTTGTCTCTGTGTCTGTGGCCTAGTTGGATCACATCATTGCTCTGATGTTATTTCTTACTCTGTGACCCGGGGAGGGAACTTTGAATCTGAAACCGTGTGGATAAATCTCTAGAAAACACTTCAAGATACTCCTTGTATTGTCCAGCCAAGTAATGTCTGTAATGGTGGCACAGACCAGTCCACATGATGGTAATGAACTGTGATAAAATTTAGGGGTAAATGTGTTGGACTTGGATCAGAGATCTACTCTTTCAAATCCACATTTCCCAGAACCAATATCTGACAGACATCAGGAGTAATAAGTAATATGGGAGAGTCCCACACTTTTAAACCCACTGCGCCACCGGACTGGGCTTTGATGGGTGATTTGGCCTATAGACTAAGTGTACTTTCAAAGCTCCAGATCTATGCTCATTGATCAATGTTCTTGTAAAGATTTTGGCAAATGCCCAAGTGCAAAGGCCTTTCAACCATCTGTCAAAATCATCCACCAATCAATGGTCGTGATTTGCAGATGACTTCCCTCTTGCTGCTGATGTTTAAGATTTGACCAATGGCCTTACTTAATATAAGCAGAAGCAATATGGCATAGTAATGAAAGTGCTGCACTAGGAGGGAGGACACCTAGATTATAGTTCCCCCTTAGCCATGCAAGTAGTCATTTTCTCTCAGCCCAACCTACCTCATAGGATTGTTGTGGAGAAAAAAAAATAGGAGTGGGGTATCATGTAAACCACCCTGTTCTGTCATTTATTTTACTTTTATTTATTAAATTTAGGTACCAATCATATCATTCTCAGAGAATATAAATAAAATGTGAAATAAAAATCAGATCAATAAGTCAATAAAATGTCCTGAAATCAGGTTACCACCAACCAAGAGCCGAGGTGGCACAGTGGTTAGGATGCAGTACTGCAGGCCACTTCAGCTGACTGTTATCTGCAGTTCAGCTGTTTTAATCTCACCAGGCTCAAGGTTGACTCAGCCTTCCATCCTTCCGAGGTGGGTGAAATGAGGGCACAGACTGTGGGGGCAATATGCTGACTCTGTAAACCACTTAGATAGGGCTGAAAGCCCTATGAAGCGGTATATAAGTCTAACTGCTATTGCTATTGCTAACCAGAGACTTAAGGTGAGATTAAGGTGAGAGAGGAATCAGCAGTGGGGTCAGCAAAAAATAGCTATGTTTATTTTTTTACTGGTCCAAGTACAAATAAGTAGCATTTTAATTGAATCATGGGAAAAGATCCATAGATACAAACCTGTATTTCAGCTCTCTCTAACTCCTTGTACTATAGATGCCATTGTCAGTTCAAAAATTTTGTCAGAATACTGCTTTGTCGTTATGATAGCAGAAGGGACGATGTGCTAATTTGTCTTTTAATTCCTGACTTCGCTGCAGAAGCAGATAAAACAAACAAGCATTCACTTACTTTTTATTTGCCATGGCTGTTTGCTGTCATCTTTAAACATTTATAACTCTGATCCCAATTTGAAATGTCTGCTCTACTTGTGCTTTTCTTTCAAAGAAACATTTCTGGACGAACCATCCATTCCTATTAAATTAAATAAATGCAGATTATACCACACTGTGCTGTAATACATTCAAATGTTCACATGTTTGTTGGGATACAACAAATTAAAGGAAGAACAAAGGACTGGTTAGAAGTGATATTGAGTGAGCCTAAGTTCAATTTATAAACTTGCAATGGTGTTATAGGATCATGAAAATCCATGTTTCTCGACCTTAGCAATGTATGTGTGGACTTCAGCTCCCAGAACTCCCAGTTGGAGAGGCTGACTGGGAAGTTGACATTCATACATGCTAAAGTTGCTAAATTTGAGAAACACTGATGTAACCGATCAAATTAAAGAAGTAATTTTGGTCTGATAAGTGGAACCAGGGACACATTATATGTGGCATTGAAAGGAGAATATTTATTTTTATCCTACCTTTATTATCTTTATAAATAGCTCAAGGTGGCAAACATACCTAACACTCCTTCCTCTTCTATTTTCCATATAATAATAACTCTGTGAGGTAGGTTGGGCTGAGAATGAGTACTAACCCAAAGTCACCCAGCTGGCTTTCTTGCCTAAGGCAGAATCAAAAACTCACAGTCTCCTGGTTTCTAGCTTGGTGCTTTAGCCACATGGCTATCTTTATATATGGCTTTATGCATATATTTATTTCATTTAATTTTATTTATTTATTTTGTCAAGCATGTATAAGATAACAGATATATGTACAAACATGATTATGAATACAGGAAATGGATTTGAATAAGTGGGGACAGTAGGACAAGGACAATAGGCATGTTGGTGTGCTTATGCACGCCCCTTACAGACCTCTTAGGAATGGGATGAGGTCAACCGTAGAAAGTCCAAGGTTAAATTTATGGGGGGTTGGGGATGAAACCACAGAGTCATATAGTGCATTCCAGGCATTAACCACTCTGTTTCTGAAGTCGTATTTTCTGCAATCAGGTTTGGAGCAGTTTACGTTAAGTTTGTATTTATTGTGAGCTCGTGTATATGGGTTTGTAAATCATCAAATCCCCTTGTGTAGAATGTAGGTTTTTCCATCTTGAATGAATGATAAAGCAAGTACTACTTTTCTGAGAACTTGTCCTCCACTGAAAATGTAGAAAAGATTATCCAAGAGTTCAGCTCGGTCAGGCAACTTTTCTCAATACTCACTGTGAATTGATTCAGAATTACCTTGATTATTTTTTAAAGAAGAAAAATAAAGTTTCTATAGCCAGAGATAAATCTCACCAACCTCCCAAAGACATAACTCTTTTTATTTACTTCTAAGCCACAGAAACAGCATTGGAAGTTGTGAACTTTATGAGTAGGTGAAAGCTTTGGGGGAAAGGAGAAGCAATGGGTCCCTGGTGTTTATTTCAGTGCTTGGCTCAGGAAAACATTAACAATGTCTGTTACATTTTGCTCAGACGTACCCTACAGAAAGAAAAGCACAATATAGATCAAAGTGGGAAACAATATTAGACCTAAATTGATTCAATTGTGGGGAGTTTTCATGCTACATACTTAGAGTCATCTCTCTTTTTTTTAAAAAAATTCAAAGCACCCAATGTTCATACATAAAACACATTTCCGCAGTTCTAGTCCAATTGCTTTTTTGTTTTGCAAAATAAACAGGAACAGTGTACCCAGAACTGTCAATATCAAGCATGTATATTGCTATCTAAATGATTTTAGAAATCATGAGAAAATGTATTGTTGTATTCTGTGTTCTGTTTGGATAGAATTATAACTACATTTCTCTTTTCCTTTGTACACTTGTACATCTGACAGAACTACCATTAAGGGGTGAGTGAATGTGTGTTTTTGACTAGGTTATTGCTTGACTTTTTAAGCATCCTGTGGAAAATTTACTAAGCTTAAGTCATGATGTGGTTTATTTGATTTGGTTCAGCATCATATACAGGCATTGTTAGTATGAATCCATAGTTCATTTTTTAGCATTATATATAAACTAGGCTACCATGGCTTGTTCCACAAAGTACTTAAAGCATGGGTGAGCATACTATATGAACTCATCATTGTTTATGAATTTTAGCTAATAATATTTTGACATTAGTTTGCAGGTCTGCATGTAACAACAGTCTGGTTTTTCTGAAATTCATGACAAAAAAATAATTAAGCAAACATACAGTAGCAGGAACACAAGAGATTGTAGTGCATGAGCTTGAATTATGTACAGGCATTGTTAGTATGAATCTATAGTATTGAGTATGGATAGTATTGAGCTTGAATTAGTGTATTGAGCTTGACTAGCTAGAGCATTTATACTAAGATTTTGTATTAAAAACGGAAGGAAGAAATGAATTTAGCTTCATAAAAAGCATGAGATAAACAAATAATAAAATATTTCATAGTGTTAAGAAACTATGTAGACAAGTTCATAGAACAGTTGTCATTTGGGCATAATGAACTTTCTAAAGCATACTTTACCTGAATTTTGGAATTTAAATGGGAAGATCCGTTGAAGAAAAAATTGGCTTATTTCTCATTTCATTTTGTATTTCACTTTTTATTCATAGAATTCTTTTTTGTTTGTGTTTGATATTAATTTAAGAATCATATGAACTATTATAGTTCTGCTATTTTGATGCAGCTCTTGGTCATATAGTTCTCCAATCAATTTATGTTAAAGAAACTTGTGTATTGAAATTCATAGTGAAAGCTACATATAAACTGCACTATATTAGTGGAAATTGCTTACAAGAAGTGTACTTTAGGTAAAATTATGCATCAATGTTATATATTTGAAAAAATGTGCACAAAATCCATATGGATTTTAACACTGGTTGCTTTAAAACAATAAACTGATGCAGAAATCAAATAAAGATTAGGATAGGAAAATAAGAAACTGGATATCATCGAAACTGACAGATGTGCCCATCCCTAAAAATAGACTGATGGAGAGGATTGATTAAACTGGATGGGAAGAGGCTGATATTGCAAAAACAGTACCTTTCAAATAAATAATGTAACCTAGCCTCTTAAATTATTCTTCATTCTAACACATGTAAAGATTTAGCTTAAGATCTGTGGTTTCAATAGGATTAAGCCTTTAGCACATGCATATCTCTGGTGGAAATTGACACCAACTCAGAGAAACCAAATGTAAATGTAAAGTTACTCCCTAAGGGTAGATCTGTGTCAGATGCTTATGAGCAACCAAGGTGCTAAAAATGCTTCCTGTAACAGAGGTGATATTCAGCAGGTTCTGACCAGTTCTGAAGGACCAGTAGCAGAAATTTTGAGTAATTTGGAGAACCGGTAAATGCCACCTCTGACTGGCCCTGCCCTCATCTATTCTCTGCCTCCCGAGTCCCAGCTGATCTGGTGGAAATGGAGATTTTGCAGTAACCTTCCCCTCGTGTGAGGTGGGAATGGAGATTTTACAGTATCCTACCCTTGCCACGCCCACCAAGCCATGCCCACCAAACCACACCCACCAAGCCATGCCTGCCAAGCCATGCCCACAGAACCGGTAGTAAAAAAAATTGAATCCCACCACTGACTCAAAGGTTTCTTATACCCTCACCTTTTCCATTGCATGGAGTACAAGAATGTTCCAGAAAGGAAGGTTTCTAAGATTCCTAATTGGTCACTGTGGAGAGAAAGGGAGCTAGACTAGATGAATCTTTCTTCTGAATTAGCAACGGCTATCTTTCATCTCAAGTTAGATCAAGATTATCCTGTTTTCTACAGTTTCAAAGATTTGATTTATTAAAAAGGGAGGGAAACATGGGTTTGCGAGTTATTCAAACAAACATAGCTGTTTAAACAAAGAAACAACTTTGTCCCCAACTCATATTATACAACCAGGGAAGAATGCCATTGCAGTCATTTTAATGCTTGGGCTGAGAGCTAATATCAGCAAAAGGAACATATTATTACTATTGTGATACGGGGGGGAGGGGTGGACCCTGCAATATAATGCCTCACAGGATGCATATTTCTATGTATTAAGTTGAAATGGTCAAGAAATAATGGTAAAGCAAATGTGGGTTGTCTTCCCCAACTTACAGCTCTCCAACCATTGAAGATGTCCTTCCTCATCACTTTCAATCAACATGGCTTTTGGGGAAAACTGATTTAGTAGAATGCAGTCTCATCTGGTTTGGGTTGCTTTTCGACTGGAGAAGATATTTTAGGGGTTTGTCCTTAACGATTCTTCTGTCCAGCATGAAAGTTTTTGGATTTGCTTTTAAATACTGAATACCACAGAAGCTTCTCTGTGAATATGTGGGAGGGATAGTTAGTCATAGTTTTTGTAATGTTTCACTGAACACATCACACCTCTCTTTGAAAGAGATGCAGGGATTGGTGTGTACTAAAAGAAAAACACTTTCACAGTACATTATTCCTCCTTCCCTTGAACCTCTTTTGAGATTCCTATGTTGCCCACTTATTCATGTTATAAATATACTGTATATACATTGCCATAAATAAGAAACAAGCCTTCTGGGTGCCAAAAATTAGATTAAATCTAATTAACTGGCTCTTTCAAATGTGCTCTGTTAAACCCATCTATTTCCACCCAGTCTTTAGTTTTCCACCCACTTACGTGCTTAGAAGGATTTTAGAAACAGAAGCCAAACAGTGCACAGCGTCCTCTTACATTTTCCATTTCTCGCATCTGTGGCTTTGTAATTAAAATCCTGTCCATGAGTAGCAGCCATTTTATGCTAATATTAAGGCAGTCATTCAATTTTTCCTCTGCTCTTAGACTGTTACGGATTTCCATATTATATATAAGCTGTTGCTCAGGGAGTTATTTTAGGTGTCTATATAAAGAGTTATACTTAATGGACAAATGAAGTATTAAACTTCCTTCCTTCCTTCTTCCCTTCCTTCCTCCCTCCCCCCTTCCTTCCTGACAGAACATTCCCAATTCTCTAATTCTCTACTCATAAAGACTTCTGTGCGTAGAAATATCACTGTAGAATAAGGGTGTCAAACTCGCAGTATCACATTGTCATCACATGATGTCTCATGACTTTTCCCCCCTTCACTAAACCAGGGGTGGCCGTGGCCAGTGTGTGATGCATCTAGCCTGCAGGCCACAGGTTTGACACCCCTGGCGTAGAGGGATATCCTGAAATAGTGTCTCTTAAGACTTGAGAAAATTAGCATCTGCCAATCAATACAATAGGAACCAGCTGGTGATGAAGATTGCTCTTCCCACCGTTCATGAATGTGGAACATCATATTTCTATATATGAAGAAGTTAGTTTATTGATTTGGATCAGGGGTGGGTTCCGGAAGCCGCTACTGCCAGTTTGCTCGTGGATCCGCAGCGCGCAAGCATGCACAGTACTAAAAAAAAAGCTTCTGCACTTGGGTAGAAGCAAAAAGCAAGATGGTAGGCGAAAGAACCGTTTAGGGGGTGTGGCAGTTTCAGCGACCCAGGTCGCCAAGTTACTACCAGTTTGACCGAACCGGTCCAAACCGGTAAGAACCCACGTCTAATTTGGATATGAAAAGAAGGCAAAGAGGTGATTTTTCTCCCTGCAAGGAATCTTTTGGTCTGAAAATCAAATGTAGAATAAGAAGAATAGAATAGAACAGAACAGAATAGAATAATTTAAGGAAAGAGGTGTCATAACATTGAGAACCTCTAATCCTATCCTTCGCTTTTATATGTTTCATTCATTTAATTATTTCCTGCCTTTATTGTTCAAGGGAACAAACCAACCTAATACTCCTTCTTCCTCCTATTTTCCTGATAACAACAGCCCTGCAAGCTGGGTTGAGAGACACAGCTCAAAGTCCCATATATGTATGGACAGGCCTTCTACCAGAGGTGAGTTCCTCCCGGTTTGGTCCGGTTCGACTGAATAGGTAATAACTCTCCCGGACACGTGACCATACCGGTTCTATCCTCGGTGGCACCATCTTGATTTTCTGTTCTGCACATGCACAGAACAATCTTTATTTTAAAAATGTACTTTTTTCCCTTTTTAAACGTTGTGTGCATGTGCAGACCGTTTTAAGTGCAAATACGCATGCGCACAGAATTTTTTTGGGCGCCAAATCAGTAGTAATACCAGCAGGAAGCCACCCCAGCTTTCTACCATATAAATGCTATATTGCCCATACTGCATCTAATGATTTCTATTTAAGAAAACTGGATTTGGAATAAACACTTGCAGTTCAGGGCTGTTACATGATGTGAAATCCTCTCATGTATAATGTGTAGGCAACGCAAGATGTTTATTAAATTAATGACTTTGCCTTTTCTCTCTGCTTTCTAGCCAGAATATTTCTACCCATGGATAGAAATATCAAAGGTGAGCTGAAGTTACAGATCTCTGTGAGACCATAAAAAAAAATCTTTGATCTCTAAACATCATGGCATTTATACCTCAACTTCTCTCAAAGGAGTTCAAGTCAGCTCCAATCCCATTTTACACTCCCAACAATTTTATGAAATTGGCTACCCTAAGGAAGAGTAATTGAACCAAGGTTGCTCTGGTAAACCTCATGGCTGAATGAGAATTTGAAACAGAGTCTGTCATTTTTTACCATTTTACTATCCTGGCCTTCACTCCAAAGATAGAAATGTGAGAATCGTATTGAAGACTGCCAATACCTGCACGATTTTCCTTGTTTGCTTTAATTTCTCCCATGCTCTAGCCTAGTCTATGGTAATCATGCTGTGCTTTTAAAGTAAAGGAACGTCTGCATGCCAAGTTGCATATTACTGGCCAACACTGTCTCCAGCTGTTTCCTGTGAGGAGGTACAGTTCATTTGCCTTTGCAGGAAGCAACTGGTGATATGTGCATTTCCCTGAGAAAAGCAATCCTTTGGGCAATGCTGGTCATCTTTTCTTCCCAACCTCTTACAGCTGCATGAACCATGAGATTGAATCTTTGTGTCATTGAGGAAATAGTCATGTCCCTCACCTTAAGTCCCAGGTGTGACAAGCTGAACTCTATTCCCTTTCCTGTTCTCCTGACCTCTCCACATGTTCCTGAAAACTTGTCCTAACATTTGTGGCACAGAATAGTATTTGCTTCAAGCGACAGGGCTTTTAAATGTAAGGGCTGGGATGTTCAACCCCACCCCATAATTATATGAAAATCCAGATTGGAGTCAAATGTCTTTAAAGAAAAACAAAATCCAGCTGCCTTTTGAAAAACCACCTTTGGGATAACTGTGACCTGGATGACTGAGAATCTCCATAGACATCTTTCTGCTACAGTTTATAAACCTTCTTTGCTCTGGTTAGATTCATTCTCAGGAACACTAATCTAAACACACAATTACTTCTTTCCCAACAATTGTTAATCAAATAGGAAAAAAAGTCACGAGTTTCTTAGCATCTTTTCTAACTAATAAATGTAATTAAAAGGTATATGTTTTCATGAGCTGCCACTCACTTCCTTTTAATAAGATTTGTTAGTTCAGAAAGACGTTGCAGAACCCGCTTTTTTGGTAATGTCTACAATATAAGAATATTAAATCAGTTTCAAACCCTAGTTTCAAACTCTGCTTTGTTTAAATGAATGGCAGATTAAGAGCTCACATTTAATCATAACAGGAAACGTTTGTTTCCACATTTTGTCTCTCCTGTTGGAGAGAAGAACCAAGCAGTTTCAAACCCACTTTTCACACTCTGCTTTGTTTTTACTTGGGAAATACATATAATAAGTCAAAATCCTCAGCCTTTCCAGTTTACTATTACATGTCGACACAACCAAGGTCTGAAGATAATCATGTCTGCCCATTACTGGAATGGAATATGTAGAGGATAAAAAAGTTAAAATAAAATAACAAGTTAAATTAATTTTCTATAATCTAGTTCCATTTTCATTTTCCTAAATTACACTCTACAATAAATTCTACTTGCCTTTTAGACTGCATTATAAAGAGATGCCTTTTCTCAACATTATATTTCATGGCAACCTTAGTTAATTCAGTGCACTGATACTCCTTTCTCTCACACTACTGTGCAGACTCATACCATAACATTACTTCCACTATGATGAACCCTTCTAAAGTTAAATAGAAATCTTGTAATTGCTGCCTTTTCTGAGTAATGTTTTCTGATAGAGAAAAAGATGACCAGTGAAAAATGATCCTGCTCTTTGTAATATTGCTTGCTCCCCTTTTTCTTAAGTGCAGGCAATAGCTTTAGGTCAGCTATTCTCTACTGGGCCCTGGAGAAAAAAAATTGAATTCTTTTTTCCAAATTTTGCATCTGGAAGTTGAATGCATCAAGACAAACGCTGTTACATAATGCTGAACATCTGGAATCTATTAGCACTACAGTTTTAATTTTTTAAAAAGAGGGGAATCATTAATATGTTCTCTCCAAAGAATGTGACCATGGATTCCTGTTAAGCCAAAGTTGTATAGAATTCTTGCAACCATTTTTTGTTAATTCAACAATCACTGTTTCTTTTCATCTACTATCTGTTCTTTGTATCTAAGCACCAGTATTCCTCCATGGCTGTTTTCACAGGGAGGAGTTCTAAAGTGATAGACAATGGGCAAATGGAGAGAAGATGAATTGTCTACAATCTCCCCAGGAGACTTTCAAAATGAAAGCAAGTGTAGCAAGAAAAGCTGCGTAGAGAATTCCAAGTTGTTAAGACTCAAGGAGCCAATGAATAACATTCATATTCTTAATATCTCAGAATAGTACACTAGAGCCCATTATTGTCTATCCAAGTGTACCAAGGAAATACAGTGATGCAATTTGTGTTGATGGATTAGAAATTAGAAAAAAAAATCTGGCTGGAAAAATCTGTTTGCAGTGATGTGTCAACTGGGCATGTGGTTTCCAAAAAGAATTTTGAAAAATAGAATGGAAATACAGTTTTAAAAGAAGAAAAATACTTTCAGACATATTCTCTTTGCATATTCTTCCCTCTGTCCTGAAAATTGGATAAACTTCCAAGAAAGTGCCAATCATGGGATTTATGCAAATTTTGAATGTTTACACGTGTTATGATATATGTCATGAAGACTATACCACAACAAAAATAAGCAAGATGTAGAGACAGGCAACAGAAAAATATTGATTGTACTGATGGAGTCCAGGGACACAGCCACTTGTTTTATTATTTCAATAATAATTTAGAAATTTAAGACTTAAAAGAAATCAATGCTGTGTAATTCAGTGAGACAACAAGGTTTTAATGTAGCTTTTCTGGACTTCAATCTGGTTATTAGCATTTTGAAATATATATAGAGAGATACCACCTTGTGTTGATATTTCTTCTGCTTATTTTTTGAACTGCAGGAAATGAAGGCTAATTTGTTTGCCAAATTACTTCACTAACCTTTTTATTTATTATCTACACAACAGCTAACATGCACATAGTTAAACATTTGCACATAAAATACATCGTAAAGAGGGAACTATATTCATACTATTTGCTATTTAATCCAGACCTTATTTGACAGCCATGCTTACTTTTTAGACAGAATATTTACTTTGTTAAAAATTGGTTCAGTCTATGTAATGTTACAACATTTACCATCTAAAATAGTAAAACTTTGAGTAACTCTGTCACTAAAAAATTTTCAAAGGAGATTTGGGATTGGGAAACCCCAAAAGAGCTGTCCTGTGGTTGAAGATTATCATTTCCAAGCTAGTAAATGGAAAATGTTTGAACCAATTAATTGTCTTACTGTCCACCCTTTTGGGTATTAGCCTGCCAATAAAAGTGCATATAGTCAAGGCTATGGTTTTCCCAGTTGCAATGTATGGCTGCGAAAGTTGGACCATAAGAAAGGCTGAGTGCCAAAGAATTGAGGCCTTTGAACTATATTGCTGGAGAAGACTCCTGCGAGTCCTTTGGACTGCAAGGGGATCAAACCGGTCAGTCCTAGAGGAGATCAACCCTGACTGTTCTTTAGAAGGCCAGATCCTGAAGATGAAACTCAAGTTCTTTGGCCACCTAATGAGAAGGAAAAACTGGAGACGAGCCTAATGCTGGGAAAGATCGAGGGCAAAAGAAGAAGGGGACGACAGAGGATGAGGTGTCTGGAGGGAATAACCAAAGCAGTAGGTGTGAGATTAAATGGACTCCAGAGGATGGTAGAGGACAGGAAGGCCTGGATGAATGTTGTCCATGGGGTCGTGATGGGTCAGACATGACTTTGCAACTAACAACAACATCAGATAGCAATAGCACTTAAACTTATATACCGCTCTGTTGTGGCCCAGCAGGAGCCGTTGGAGCTGCCACCAGACTCCGACGGCGAGGAGTCTTATGAGTTGGCCCTAGAGGAGGTGGAGGACCCTGGACAGAGTTCCAACTCAGAACAGGGCTCAGAGAGATTGGTTGGCCACCAGGTGGCGCTTGAGCCTTGGATCAGTGGGGAGGAGACAGGAATGAGTGATCCAGAAAATACCTGTGAGTTGTTCCGGGATGCACGCCGTCGAAGGGCTACTTGGCGTCAAAAACAACTCAGCTGATGCTCATTAAGATCTTCTCCTGATTATAAAAGAAACTGCTTGTGCCACGCCTTTCTGCAGAAGTCAACATTAACGATTAACAAGAAACAAACTTGGCAGGCTGGATTGCTGCCAGAGTTTGTTTGCATTTGCTGCCTAGGTTTGTAGGACTTCCTGCCAGAGTGCTTACCTCTTTGTTTATTTTGGGCTTGCAGCCAACGAGAGTCTGGACTGATTAAAAATATTCTTATTTACGTTTGTTTTTGGCTTTCATTCCTGGACGGAGAAGGGGGGGTGTCAGAACACCGCTCCATAATGCTTTATTACACACTTTGGACAGTGCTAAACATGGCTTCACTTATCAGTCAAGTTGACTGTCCCAATTGCCCAAAACTATCATTTTCAACATGAAAATTATTACCAGAGATTTTTGCGCTAATTTTCCTGTAAACAAACAAAGAGGAAATTGTTCCATAATTTCAGAACTATCTTAGAAAGGATTTCCATCCACTGCTAGACTTACACCTCTGAGAAGGGAAACTCTTAACAATTCTTCCTTCCTGAGTTTGCTGTGGTACAACTACTGTTCTGTTCATTGAATACCTATTTAGCAAAAGCAATAGCAGTTAGACTTACATACCACCCATAATGCTTTACAGAGTTCTCTGGGCAGTTTACAGTGTCATCATATTACTCCCAACAGTCTGAGTCTTCATTTTACTCACCTTGGACGAATGGAAGATTTTGTCAATCTTGAGCTGGTCAGGATCAAACTCCAAGCTATGGGCAGAGTTACCCTACAGTAGTGCATACTAACCATTCAGCCACCACATGAAGACTAGAATGTAGTCTAATAGTCTTTAAAAACTGTAAAAACTGTAATCAAAGAATCTTGTAAGCCTGATCGTGCCTTACTTCTCTTTCCTCTTATAACCCTGTGGATCAGGGAGGAGCCTGCCTTGGTTTCTTCAGAATACAGGTAGTCCTCATCTTACAACCATAAGGTAGTGAGATGCAACCAGTTTAACAGCCAGTTTGGTGAGTGCATGCTTTGGGCATCCACCTAATGTGTCTTTC
The DNA here is from genome assembly GCF_051295495.1 of Thamnophis sirtalis. NCBI lineage: Eukaryota > Metazoa > Chordata > Lepidosauria > Squamata > Natricidae > Thamnophis > Thamnophis sirtalis. Next base: position 71,977,085 of record NW_028261387.1, read on the forward strand.
ACATGCGCAAGCAATGTTCAAAAACTGCCCATGTTAAGTTTAAAAACTTACCTTCTATGTCAGTGCCGGTAAGTGAAAGAGGTGATGCGAAGCAATGTGCTGTGCCGCACAAATCAGCTGAGCTAAAAAAACAGGGAAATATAGAACAGGTAAGGACAGGGGTGGGTGGGCGGGGCCAACCACTCACAGAACTACTGGTTCATCCAAATTGGTCCAAACCGGCTGAATCCCACCCCTGAATGTAACTGATCCATTATAGTTGTAAATTTTAATGGTTGTAAAGCGGATGATGTCCAGTTTTATGACATGTTTTTCTGGGGGTCATTAAGTGAACACTGTGGTTGTTAAGCAAATCCTTTGCTTGCTATGGGGCATTTTTGCCAAAAATTGGAAGTAAACAGCAATTTTTGGTAATAATATTGTAAATTATGCTGACATGACTGAGGGTTGCTTCAAATGGGGCATAAATGCGAATGGGTTTTCGAGCACCCAAAATGCAGTTCATCTGATTGGGGGTGTCAGAACTTCATGACTGGATTCTAAGTACTTTTTGGGGGGGGCATCCATCAAAACTTCACAAGAAATTGTCCTCCTTTATTATTTACAAGGAATTATCCTGCTTGTGCTTAACTTGTCATGTTAATTTTGTCACGTTGCTGATTTGCTCATTGACTCGGGAAAACTGCCCAAGCAATTTCAGTAGCGTGTCTAAATGAAGAAGTCTCCAACACATAGCCCATGCAAACACGAATCCTGGCTAGGAGTATGGCTTGTAAATTGGGCCTTTGAAGTGGAGGGATCAGTTTCCAAATTGTCTTCCAAATTGTCCTCAGCATGTGTATGTTACATCTCTTAATCTTCGAATGTTTCCCAACCACCTGCTGCCTTGTCTGGAAATGATCAGAAACTAGAGTCTAATGCATCTGGAGGGACCAGGCTGAGAAAGCTTTAAAAGGCACTGCTTCTCTGTACATGAACTGGATTGGTCTCTTCCCTTTCCATTCCATAGTTTATAGTCTATCTGACTTCAGATTTTGTAGGTTAAATGTATTTACCGTATTTTTCGGAGTATAAGACGCACCAAGGTTTTGAAGAGGCAAATAAAAAAAAACTTTTTGCACTCTGCAAACCTATCAAAAACAGCCCATTTTTTGTGAAAACACACCCGTTCCCTCCCCCCCACACACAAAAGGGCATGAATAGCCCTTAGGAGGCTTGTGAAGTGTTGGGGGGCAAAAATGAGCAAAAAACAGCCTGTTTTTCACAAAAACGATCCAGTTTTTGTCACAAAAAGGGCATTAGAAAGCTTATAGAGTGCTCCTGGGAGCTGGGAGGGCAAAATTGAGCAAAAATGGGCTGTTTTTTTGGTCATTTCTGCCCTCCCCAGCCCTGAGGAGCTCTCTGAAAGCCTCCTACAAGCTATGCATGGCCATTTTGGTGAAGGGGGGGGTTCAGGAGGGAAAAAATGCTGTATTCAGTGTATAAGACGCACCTAGATTTTCAGCCTCTTTTTTGAGGGAAAAAGGTGTGTCTTATACACTAAAAAATACGGTATTTAATTATTTGTCAAACATGTACAAGATATCAAATATAGATATGAGCAAAAACATGAGCAAAGGAAGTAAAAACAGATAAATGGGGACAGTAAGACAGGGACAGTAGGCACACTGGTGTGCTTATGCATGCCCCCTTTACGGACAGCTTAAGAGTGGAGTGAGGTCCATAGTAGACAGCTTGAGATCGAAGCTGTGAGGGTTTGAAGCTGTAACAACAGAGTCAGGTACAGCATTCCAGGTGTTAAGCACTCTGTTGCTGAAGTCATATTTTCTGCAATCAAGTTTGAAACGGTTTGTATTGTTTGTTTGCCCATGTAATATACTGTAACTTCTTCTTTCCCTCCCTCATTAGATTTGAGTTGGAGCACCTAAGTGTGAAATAAACAAATACAGGTAGTCCTTGACTTAAAACAGTTCATTTAGAAATCGGTCAAAGTTACAGCATCATGGAAAAAAGTGACTTATAACTGTTTTTTTCACACTGATGATCATGGTCACGTGATCAAAATTTGGATGCTTGGCAACTAGTTCATATATATGATGGTTGCAGTGTCCCAGGGTCATGTGATCACCTTTTGCAACCTCCTGACAAGCAAAGTTAATGGGGAAGTCAGATTCATTTAACAACCACCTTACTAACTTAGCAACTGCAATAACACAGTCAATAATTGTGGCAAAAAGATCATAAAATGGGGCAAAATGGACTTACCAAATTCTCTGTTAGCAACAGAATTTTGGGGCTCAATTGTGGTTGTACATCGAGGACTATCTGTATCCACATTTATACATTTGAAATAAAACAGTTTATGACTGTGAAGACTTCCTTCTGATATTACCTAAGAAAGAAATAGCATTATTTTGACAACTCCAGGCTCATTATTATTGTCAGCCCTGGTGGCCATCTTTTTATTTGGATCGAAGGGCTGCCACATTTAGTGCTGTGGGAAAATGGGAGGGGAGTTGCATAGAGTTGGTGGAGATATACAGCCATAACAACATTCTTTTCTCTGGGAATCAAGGACGTTCAGCCTGCACCAGGAGAGGTGTGACTGGGGGAACATCTCCAGTTTGGACTGTGAAATGATTGGGCCATGTAATGGACATGTGGGTAGAGGGAAAGGGACTTTGACTTTCCTTTAGATAGGGAAAACCCAGGGGCTTTCAGATTCGGGTTTTCCCAGATGTGCCAATATGGGGAACTTTGTGGAACTGCTGGCCTTTGAGTCTTCATTGTGGGTTACTTGAAACTCTGACAATTGTTGCCTTGTTTTCATCAATACCAGCAATTTGTGTTTAAGGTCACCTTCCATCCCTTTTCACAGGGTTGCTCCAGTGGAGGGATTCAATTTTTTTACTACCAGTTCTGTGGGCCTGGCTTTGTGGGCATGGTGTGGCTTTGTGGGCATGGCAGGGGAAGGTTACTGCAAAATCCCCATTCCCTTCTCATCCCACTAGCCTGCTTTCCAGCTCCGTTCTCCTGTTCAGGGCAACAACAGAATATCAGCTGGAAGGCAGGGAGGCTGTAGGGGTGGGGCCAGCCTACTTGCCAGTTCTCTGAACTATTCAAAATTTCCACTACCGGTTCTCCAGAAACTGTCAGAACTGGCTGACTACCACCTCTTGGCTATTCCCCGCCTCTCTGTTTAAAAGACTATACATCAAGCTTACATTTGAACAGTATCTCCCCACTTACTTTTTCTATTTTCTTTGCAAGAAAGCTTTCTCCACACTTTCAAAACACCCAAATATCCATTCTTCAACTAGTCCTACTAAGGGACAGTGAGGACTTGAGAGAGAGAGAAGAAGAAGAAACAAAGGCTGAAAAGTTCTGAATTATATCATTTGGAAGTGGGGAGGATCCAGTTTTGTTTTTGAACTATTGTTCCAAGATTCCTTCTCCTCTCAAACAAGGGTGGTGGTGGGTTTTTTTGTTTGTTTGTGTTTCAAAGGATAATTAAGAAAATAAAATCAACCATGTTCCAGGCCAGTTATTTTAAAGATAAAAACTTAGAAAATCATTTATCATGAAGCAGTCTTTTAAATGTTTACTCTTTTCTTAAGTAAATTCTCAAAAGGTTTTTCTCCCCTCTGCATTGTGATTCCTTTGCACAACTTAGTTTCATTAACACAATGAAATTGTCCTTATGTCACCACCAATTTCCTACTGTTTATATCCAGAAAGGCTAGGAATAAATAGAATGAACAGAAGAAAACAATGGCTTCAATCAGATTCACTTAGTTTTTCATTCACTTTTCTTTGACTTGATCCTTTACCTTCTGATCCATCCCTCACTCCCTCTAGAGACAATCACTTCAATGCTTACTGAATTTTTATAGTCCTTGAATGACTTAAATTTACTTTATTTGAGATATCCATGGAGATATTGCTTATGTGATTAATGCAACAATGAGAATCCTAAAAGTGTTTTTTTTTCCAAAAAGCCACTGGACTTTGTTTTTCCTTGAAGATGTTTTGCTTTTCATTGAAGAAGCTTCTTCAGAACTGGGCTAACAGCAGGGAAGCATTATTCCATAAAGTCTTAATGATAAATCCTTTCATCAAGAATAAGTAATAACTCAATCCTATGCAATCCTTTTTTTATATTTAATATATTTTATTTTGATTTTCATACACTCACATGTATACACCATACAGTATTAAACAATAATTGCATCAATTCCTCTTGTAAACAATGCCCCAGAAAATAAAAGCCCAATATACCGCTTACATTCTTCATACACCTTTTTCTTCCACCACCCTCCAACTTTCTATCTTCCCTCCATCATCCCCCTCTTCCCTACTTCCCCTCGCCCTCTACCACTCCTCTCTCCAGATCCGCTCCTCCGCTTCCTTTTCGCCTCCCCTCTCTCCCTTCCCTCTCTACCCATCTTTCTTCTTTCCTACTCAATGCAATCCTATTGAGAATTAAATCCCACTGAAATAGAAGCATTAATAGTATGGCTATTAAAGGAATTGACAAATTAATTTAACATTTTGTCAAACCTATATTTATGGCAGCTATTTAGGCTAGTGTTTGTCAACCTTAGCCACTTTAAGATCTATCAACTTAATTCCACAGAAGTCCTCAGTTAGTTGACAAAAACTGTCAGGCGTTAGAAATGTAAGTCAATAGATTCTATTGACTTACACTTTTGTAGGGAGTCAAAAGCTTTTGGAGGTAGGGCTGTATACTCAACCTTCAATAATACAGCTCTCAGAAGTTGATATCATATCATATCATATCATATCTAGCTAGCTAGCTAGCTAGCTATCTTTTATCTAAAATCCACACACAGAGATAAAGATGTGAACAGAGATATACAAAGATATTATACCAAATCTCTAAACAGTGCTTGTGTCGGGCCTGTAAGCCATCTTTTGCCTGTTTCAGCAGCATATGGAGCAGTTTATTTGGTTTGGATTATGTTTATGAAAAACAATGTATCATGAGCCATTGATACTAAAATCTCCCACTTCATGCTGTAAGTAGTGACAGAAAGGGAATCTACATTATGGGTTGAATGCCAAGATTCTGGAATTTGCAGGATTTCTTTTTGGGTAGTTGTGTAGGTGGAAGAGGCAAAAAAGCCATCTGAGAATATTTTGGAGGTCAGTGTATTTAGGTCTGGCTTTACTTTTAGATAGATTTAATTTCCAAAGCCAGTCAATAGGTCAGTCCTGAGTAATATCCAACTACACTGGCTTGACAATGCTGTGGATCAAGATCGTGAAATTAAAGACTAAGTGGATTACACACAAACTAAAGAATCTAACAAAAATCAGCACAATTTATGTTTATTTTTTGGCTAAAAATTCCTAGAATTCCCACAGTACTTTTTTTGGGGGGAATCCTTTTTTATGTACAAGTTATTCTTTTTTATATGGATGTATTATGAGAAAATAAAATATTTACATAGTCAATGATTATGCAAGCTATGAAGCATTGCTACTCTGAGGATAGAACCTGGTATCATGCAGATCAGATAGTTCAGTGATGGGATTCAAAAAAATTTCTATGGGCATGACTTGATGGGCGTGGCATGGCTTGGTGGGTGTGGCAGGAGAATCTCCATTCCCTCCCCACTCCAGGGGAAGGTTACTGCAAAATCCCCATTTCCTCCCGATCAGCTGGGAGTCGGGAGGTAGAGAATAGATGGGGGTGGGGCCAGTCAGAGGTGATATTTACCAGTTCTCTGAACTACTCAAAATTTCCGCTATTGGTTCTCCAGAACTGATCAGAACCTGCTGAATACCACCTCTGAGATAATTGCTGTCAGAAACAACTTTGTTGTTTCTTCTCTTTTTCTCCATAATGGGAGACCACTGGAGACGACATACAATTGCAGTTAACCAAAATAACAAAAGAAAGAGCACTTAGACATATACCATTTCTTAGTGTTTTACAGCTTCTGCCCCCAACAATCTGGGTCCTCATTTTACCAACCTTGGAAAGATGGAAGGTTGAGTCAATCATGAATCAGTCAGGATTGAACTGCTGGCATTTGGAAGAGTTAGCCTGCAATACTGCACTCTAACCACTGCACCAGCACAGCTCTGTGGTTAGATAGTGATGACATTATCATTTTCTCTCTCCCTTCTTCTGTCCACAATATTCCAGTATTTGAGGAGCTGTCAGAAAGAAGAAAGAGTCAAATTATTTTCCAAAGCACCAATGGATGGAAACAAATCAAGGAGAGAAGCAACTTGGAATTAACGAGAAACTTCCTAACAGTGAGGAGAATTAACAGGTGGAACAGCTTGCTCTTTGTAGATGCTTCATCACTGGAGGTTTTTAAGAAAAGACTAGACAACCAGCTATCTGAAATGATAGAGAGTCTCCTGCTTGAGCAGGAGATTGGACTAGAAGAGCTCCAAGCTCTACTCTGATTTACTTGATACCTATGCATGATGGCATTGGGGAATGAATTTTCCTACCCAAAGAAAGGACAATTATATATCTTATTATATATCTTATATATCTTATCCAGCTATTACTTGTTAAGCAAATAATAATAAATAGAAAGATAAAAATGCCAAATCCAGTCTAAACATCTGGCTGACTGTGCAATCAACCATAATAATTGGAATTTCACCCAAGTTGCCTATTACTATGGGACCTATTATTTTTGGAATTCCACCCATAATAATAGGTGTCTTGGGTGCAATTCCAAAACATCTGGAGCACACATGAATACCACCGACATTGACAATTACCACCAATCAATAGCAAAAGGCCACTTTACTTGGAACAGCCTTCATGCAGCAACAATACCTTTATCACCACCAAACAACATCTGTTTATCCTAGGTTCTTGGGAAGGACTTGATAGGCAGGTAAAATGCTAAATCCAGTCTACATATCTGGCTAACTGTATGATCAACAACAATAATAAAACCACTGTGTTAATATTGGTGTGCTGTTTTTAAGACTATACAATGATTTTCTGATGTCTCACTGATAAAGTTATAATAAAGTAACATAAATATAATGTCATTTAAAAAAAACCAGAATCAATAACAAAGTAGTTTTGACAATTTTAATAATCATGCAGAAAAATTATATATTTACTTAGAGTGGTTTTAACACAAAGCAATAAATTAAAACAGCATCAGTGTCCAATTTCGTTCAGTGATAAGATTGCAGTAGAAGAGGGCATAGCGACTGATCCTCATATGGAAATTAAGTCTGCACATAAGCAGTACAGCTCATATCTGAGTCCATATTTGCCTAGGGCATAGAACCTATTTGATTCATGCCACAACTTGGTGCATTACATAAATTATCATTAACCTTCTGTGCATTTTAGATCCCGATATTATAGTCTACTCTTCCTGCAATAAAAGATAAATGTGCATAGAATGTTCAGCAGCAACATGCTTACAGTATTACAGTAGAAGAGAGATTGCTTAAGGTCATTATAGACAATTATGTCTATAGAGATTTTCAGTCATCCAGGTCATGGTTGTCCCAAAGGTTCTTTTTCAAGAGGCAACTGGACTTTGTGAAATTCCACTTCTCATCCAAGAAGCTTCTTCAAAGCTGAAAAAGAAGAAGCTTCTTCAGAGCCGAAGAAATTTCTTGGATAAGAAGCGAAACATCTTCAAAGAAAAACCAGAAAGTCTAATTGCCTCTTGAAAAAGAACCTTTAGGACATTTAAGAGTAATGTTTCAAAATCCAGCATACCCAAATCACAGCCCAGGAAACATGATCTCAACCTGATAATAGATGATGCAATAAAGGATCAATTACATTCATCTTTTCCATGGTTGCAATCTCTAACTAAAACGATCGAAGTGAGATGCTTCGACATGGTTGAAGCATGTGTATAAATGGTTTGCGATTCATCAATTGCACAAATGGCAGTCACCACAGAGAAATATAAAAAACTTCTATATCCCATACACATGGCAAAGTTTCATGCAAATAACACTGCTCTTGAGAAGAAAATGAATGGCTGGCATATGCAATAGCTCCATATAAAGTTTCCAGCCTCTCAGAAAAAAAAAGGAGTCTGAATCATTTTCCCCCAACCAAAATGATCAGTTTGCCATTTCCACAAGTTCTGTCAGTTTTACAATCCAATCTTCTATTGTGGATACATCAGTCTCTTCGAGTTCAAAATGGCATCTGCTTTTGTTTAGTTTCAGTCTCTTTTATGAAATCTTCCCAAAACTACTGACAGTTTATCACAAAGTTCTTCACAGTTGCTGCCCAGACATCATCCATATTGCAAACAACAGAAGAACGGCGGCGCTGAGTCCATCACCTTTTCATAAACCTTAAAGGCATTTAAAAGTTGAAAGGGAAGTAGGAGAACCTATAACAGCTGCAGTGCTTTTAAAGGTTGCCAAATGCTGAGATTCTATTGCCAGTTCAAGTATCGCTACTGAGAAAGAGAGAAGAACAGATCATGCAGATAACCCAAATCTACATTTCTAGGGAAAGGGAAAGGAAAAGTCTGTTGCTCCTGCCAGACTCTGCCCTTCCTCAATTAATCTTGCACATGTATCGTGCTGTACAATTAAATGGGAAAAAATGTTTCAGTGGTTTTTTCTTAACGATAGAAACCAAAACCAAAAGTTAAGCCTATGTGTTTGTATACATAGCCTAGCTTTCAAAATACTCCTCCAGACAGGATTCACGGTAATCAAATGCATGTTCAAATATAGAAAGAGACTGAGGTCTTCTCAACTGAAGAATGGCTGATCTTCCAGCTTTATGGTATCATGTGAAATATCTATTTTCATTGCCTTCCAATTAGTTTCCAAATGAATGAATTAAATGGATGGAATTAAAGAACAACAACAAAATAAAGAGTTTAGAATAGATAGTAAGTTAAAGGCTATTAAAAGAAAATCAGGTCTGTTGATAGCAATAGCACTTGGACTTATATACAGCTTTACAATGTTTTACAGCCCTCTCTAAGCAGCTCACAAATTCAGCATATTGCCCCAACAATCTGGGTCATCATTATACCAATTATACCAATCTTGGAAGGCTGGAAGGCTGAGTCAACCTTGAGCCTGGTGGGATTTGAACTGCCAAATTGCAGGCAGCCAACAGTCAGCAAAAGTAGCCTGCAATACTGCATTCTAACCACTGCACCACCAATTATGATGATAGGTAAATGAAATGGTGTTAGGGTTATCTAGCCCAGGAGAATTTGTTAAAGACAATCAAAAGCTGGGCAGACTTTCCAAGGTATCAGCAAAAAAACAGTCCTAACATTTCAAAAAAATTACTGCTTTTTAAAGAGCAGAAGGCGTTTTTAACTTTTCATACAGAATTAGAAAGGTAGAATTAAGCACCTCTTCCTGGCCAACAGATAAGCTTTGACTCACTAAGCCACCAATCAATTCACCCTTTGGCGAGGAAGATAAGATTAAGATTAGCTGTTTGTTCTCTGTGCATACTGTAAATATTAGAAATATAATGACTTGCCAATTGTCAAATCAGAAGACTTGGGTGATAGGAAAGCTTCTCATCTTTGTGCCTTAAAGGATCTCCCACTTCCCTCCCATATATATATATATATATATATATATATATATATATATATATATATATATATATATATATATATATATATATATATATATATATATATATATATATATATATATATATATATATATATATATATATATATATATATATATTCAAAACTGCTTATAGAGCAATTCAAGTTCCAATGCACAGATTCCATGGCAATTGTAGTGTAGAAAACAGAGACTAAACAAAATGTCATTATCTGTTATCCAATGGAACTGGAAATTGTTGTTGTTGTTAGTTGCGAAGTTGTTTCCGATCCATTGTGACCCCATGGACAACATTCCTCCAGGCCTTCTGTTCTCTATCATCCCCCAGAGTCCATTTAAGCTCATGCTGATTGCTTCAGTGACTCCATCCAGCCACCTCATTCTCTGTCGTCCCCTTCTTCTTTTACCCTCAATCTTTCCCAGCATTAGGCTCTTCTCCAGTGAGTCCTTCCTTCTCATTTGGTGGCCAAAGCACTTGAGTTTCATTTTCAGGATCTGGCCTTCTAAAGCAGTCAGGTTTGATCTACTCTGGGACTGACCGGTGTGATCACCTTGCAGTCCAAGGGACTCACAGGAGTCTTCTCCAGCACCATAGTTCAAAGGCCTCAATTCTTTGGCACTCAGCCTTTCTTATGGTCCAACCTTCACAGCCATACATTGAAACTGGGAAATCCATAGTCTTTGACTATACACACTTTTGTTGCCAGGGTGATGTCTCTGCTTTTTAGTATGCTGTCTAGATTTGCCATAGCTTTCCTCCCCAGGAGCAAACCTCTTTTAATTTCTTGGCTGCAGTCCCCATCTGCGGTGATCTTGGAGCCCAGGAAAATAAAATCTGTCACTACCTCCATTTCTTCCCTATCTATTTGCTGGGAATTGAGAGGGCTGGATGCCATGATCATAGTTTTCTTAATGTTGAGTTGCAAGCCAACTTTTGCACTCTCCTCCTTTACCAACATCAAGAGGCTCTTTAGTTCCTCTTCACTTTCTGACATTAGAGTGGTATCATCTGCATATCTGAGATTGTTGATATTTCTCCCGGCAATCTTAATTCCAATTTGTGATTCATCTAGCCCCACCTTTCTCATGATGTGCTCTGCATATAAGTTAAATAGGCAGCATACAGGCTTGCTGAACTCCTTGAAATTATAGGTGTTAATTGAAGTGCTGGAAATTATAGGTGTTAATTGAAGTATGGAGAGACGCCAATGGCTATTTTACGTGAGTAGAATGAGTACTATTACTTTTCTGTCGTGTTGACTTTTTGGCTCCTGCAACCACAAGGCTTTGGAATGTGGATGCCTCAGATATTATAGTAAGTTGCTATTTTGGAAATGCTATATGTCTGCTTTGAACTCCTTTATGTAAAAATATAGAAAAATGATATAGTAGTCAAAGGAAATCCTCATGGCTGTCTAGTCTGTAACTAGTTCTCCTTAATATTTTCTTTTTATGCAAATACACTAAAACTATAGTTTATTGGTCTCTGCTTACATTGGAATGGATTGTCTAATTTTGGAAGAGATTCCTGAGTTGTTTTCCCAAACTAGCATTGTATAACATTCATTAAGAAGCCATGTGATTTGGTGGTTAAGATATTGGGAAAAGGAACTGAAAGACCCAGGTTGGTAATGATGAACTAGTCATTATCTCACAACTGAAATTACTTCTAAGATGGCTTGCTGTCATTCTGGCCTTTTTGGACAACTACAGAAGAGCCTTTAAAAAATACTTTTCAACCTTATCAAAGCAAATGTACTGACAGAAGATCCCAGAAGAAGACAGATTGCTAGCTAGAGTTAGCTTTTGTTCTTCTATATCGAGTAGCTGAAGGGAATGGGCAATGGCTTTCTTAAGGGAATAAAGAAGAAGAGACTTAGTTCCATGCTGCTGATGTTGCTGGTAGAGAGACAAAGCTAGTTGCATCATCCAGAATTCTAGAATTTGTTTAGCAAGGTATCATTTAAATACAAGAAATAAACATGCCATATAGTTTTAGCAACCTAGAACTAAGGATAACCTTCCTAACAGTGAGAACAATTAACCAGTGAAACGGCTTGCCTTCAGAAGTTAAGGGGGCTTCGTCACTGGACGTTTTTAAGAAGACACTGTTGGACTAGAAGACCTCCAAGGTCCCTTTCAACTCTACTGTTCTGTATGTCTGTAGGTTGAAGAATATATAATGCAAGAATATATCTTGTATTATATTATTATAACATGCTCTTTATGTCAAAATGTGTAGGAGTGTGCATTATGGTGTATTAGAATTCTACCATGTACTTATTTTTTAGAACTGGCAAGACCAGTCTGCCCCCACTCTACTGTAAAATATATTTCAGCAGGCGTTCCTTCTTTTATGAGAATAAGACTTCAGAAGCATGAAGAACAAAGGGGCCATTCTGCAGAAAGCCAGGCTAAATCAATCAATATTTGACTGTCTACCTCAAATAATTTATAACTGTGTCTTAAAACAGAGGAATTACTACTAGGAATTAGCACTGGAGGGAGGGGGGTAGATGAAAAAACATCCCTCCAACTTCTCTTTCTCCTTCTTTCTCCCCTCCCCTTTTCTTTCTCCTACTTACTCCTGTGCTAATGGATCTTCAAGTGCTGGTCTGGACATTTGACAATGGGAAATCTGATTTCCTTGCAGCGACAGAGCAAGCAAACTAGAAATAAATCATAGCACTCAGTTTAGAAAGAAGTACACTGGCTTCCAAATTACAGAAGTGCCTCTGAGACAGTGGTTTCATGGGAGTACATTGCATCATTGGGATATTCCAACCAGATCTGCATTACAGATTTAAAATGGTTTTAATTAGCCTGGCTGCCAAAATTTGTAATTAATTAGCCCATTAGTCAAATTTATCATGGTCATAACTCCCAAATCCTAACTTCAATACAATGCACGTCTAATATTTCCATAGTTCCAGGCAAGATTTATTGGGTGTTTAGTTCCCTTTTCTGTGGCAACAGTTTTTGTGACCATTTAGTATGGTTATGCAGGCAAAATTCACCATCTTCTCAACTATTGCCCCTTAGGAATTGCTTGCAGTAACCCATTGTTGTTTCATCTGCTTGTTATAGGAATTTCTCACCCATTATCTCCAGGTAATGTTCCACACAGATATATTCTTATAAGTAAGTGAGATATCTTTATAATAGCCAATAGCAGCTATTGTGCTTCATTACAACATCAAGATCCCATCAAGGACTGAATGAAAAAGAAAAATAATTCTAAGCATGCTATTTCCTCAAGATACGTTTTGCTAAAACATTTTGGCATACTTCAAAAGATCATAAAATCAGAGGTTTTGCTGTAAGCTAAGTGAATCACCGCTCATTTGTAGAACAGGCTCAATGAAAGAGTAAAATTGGACAGAATGAGGTTCATGTCTTAGTCAGTTATTTTATTCAATTGCCATCTGTTCGGAAGGCTGTAGGAAAGACCTATGTATATGTTGAGTTTCTGGAGGAAAAATAAAAAAAGGTAAGACAGCCAGTATAACATCATGTTTAGTTCCCATTTGATCTCAAATTCCACTGGGCGATTTGGGGTATTATTCATTTTATCTGCTCAATTTACCTCACAGATGTGGGCCAAAACTAGAATAGCCACCTTAAGCCACCATTTTACAAAAGTAAAGACTCTCAAGTTTAGATTTTGATGATTCTGTGGACTTAATCATTTAGTTCTCTAGAGAAAATATGGTATTAATTTGCCAATGACTTTTTTATGGATGCTTTTTAAAGTTGATCCTAGGATTTCCTCATGTCTTCTAATCAGTACTAATCAGGTCGAACTTTGCTTAGCTTTTTTTCATGATCAATCTAGGTTGGTAAGGCATTGCAATATGCTTTCTGATAGAAAATGTGGATATAAATGTAACACAGAAATAGGAGTAGCACTTTCTTCCCCAGGAAAAAAAAAAAGTTCTAAGACAGGAAACTTCTAGTGCAGTACTCCCACCATGTTCAAATTCAAATTACACCTCCTAGGATTCTTTGGGGAAAGCCATAATAAATTGGCATCACATCAAGTTGTAGATTTGCTGATAGTCTGTCTATCAATGTAATTATGTGAATGCTGGCCACCTGATGATTCTAAATAGTTTCTATTATGGCTCATCCAGGCAGCTGCTTTAACATCCTCCCATTCTTAAGTCACCAGAAAAGTATGTTGATATAAAAGTATGTTTATATCAACATACATTTTATTGCAGTTCAGCAGTGACTCTGGGGAGTGTTACTACCCATACCATTTTTATTACAGGACAATTTCAGGACAGTGTTTGGTAGAGTCCCTGCTGTCTTTTCTCTTCCCACCTTACACCTTTCTCCTGCCAGGAAAAGCACCCACCAGTCAACTTGAGGATGTAGTACAATGGGAAGAAGGAGTCCAGACATTACTTCTTACTTCATCCCGTACTTTCTACCTGCCACTCAAGCAGAATAGTTTTCGGGCATGTATGTATATTTATTTATTTATTACATATTTATTGTCTTGAAAACATAGCTTTGAAACCAATGAACAAGAATAATTGTAGCTTGGGGTTGAAATGAGGAGTCCTTGGACTCAGCTTGGTCTAAGATGGTCACAGTTTCTCAGTTGAACCTGTGGTTCAGTCTGTGGTTTGAACTATAATTCAAGACATCCTAAGTAAACCAAAAACCCAGCAGCCTCAGAAGAACAACAGGAGTCACCTACAACATACAGTGTAATGATTGCAACAGCCACTATGAAGGATTAACGGGCAGAAGAGTGGCAGAACATTTTCAAGAACTGATGACTAATTAGCCAACAATAGATACATAGGTATAAACATTATCTACATACTATGCAAAAAAGACAATCAACAAACCAAAAAAAGAACAAAAAAACCAAAACACCTGACCAAGCATCAGATGAGCATAGATTAATTCCAAGATTAACATTGGACCAACAATCAAGAAATAAACAATACCCCAATCAAGGAACTGCCAAACAAGTCAACTGCCAAAACCACCTAACCAAAGAACCCCTAAGACCAAAACTGACAGGACAAGCCACAGGATATAAATTTAGAGCAAATCCCACTCCTTATCAGGATTGATGATGTTACCTAGTTTAGATAATAAAAATTTGCAAGAAAACAACCAAACTTAGACAGTGGCAAGGACTCCTCATGGAGCTGAGAAAATAGTATTTTGTGCCTCCCCCACAAAAAAAAAAGACAGCTCAGTGACATCAGAAATAGGGAAAGCATAGAAAAAGAATTCTCATGTTTGAAAGTATTTCTTGGGAACAGTCTGGATGGACAGAAACCCTAATGCCACCTAAATGGGAGAGAGAAAAAAAATCCAATCCCAAAAATAATCTTGTGATTTCAAATCATGAAAAGGAAAATGAGAAATTGCTTACTAAAAAAAATGGATTCAGCACCACAGTTGAATCTTATCGCCAAGCCTGTTCATAAGAGCTGATTTATAGCCCAGTCCAGCCCAAGATGTGTTTGAGCCAAGAAGTGCCTTCATTCCCTCTAGAATCCAATTGGTTGCCTTTCAGGACCATCTGCCACAGTACCCCATATGTTTCTTTTGGTATGTTGGTGCCCTTGGATTTATTTATTTAGTGCATGGCATACAATGTCAGGAAAAGTTACAAATGCTGGCCACGATGCAGTCCTGACAGCCTAAATTGCTAGTTCATTCCATTCAGCATTTGCGGGTGCACCACAGGTGGTGAACTAGCTTATATCAAGCTGACAAGTGACACTCAGGTTTCTGGCTGTTCCAGGCTCCTCCACTAGTCTCACCACATCTCGCCTCATGTTGTGTTGCCCTGCATCTGGCTAGGTGCAGTGGTGGTTTCCATTTTCTGCACACATGAACTCAGCTAGATTTTATCCACCCAAGTGGCCCTTGGATATAAAGTTGTTTGCAGTTACCTTCAGGAATGGCTAAGGTAGAGCTAATCCATAATATGTAATACAGGGGGCGTTTTCTGGATCCCCTGTTTTTAAAAAATGCTATTTAATGAAAAACTCTCTCATAGCACCTATCCGCAGCACCATAGCAATAGCACTTAGACTTATATACTGCTTCATAGTGTTTTTACAACCCTCTCTAAGCTGCTTACAGAGTCAACATATTGCCCCCAACAATCAGGGTCCTTATTTTACCCACTTCGGAAGGATGGAAGGCTGAGTCAACCTTGAGGCGGTGAGATTTGAACTGCCAAACTGCAGCTAACTGCAGCTAGCAATCAGCTGAAGTAGCCCGAAGTACTGCACCACTGTGCCACCATGCTCCTCAAGGTTCAGATGGGGCTGACTCTTATGGCCTTCTATAAAGCATTCAAGACCTGACTCTTTTCCAAGCATTATACATTGCTATGTTGATTGTATTGATAGTTAGACATCCAAAGTGATATAACTCTATCTAATAAATTCTAAATAAATATTCATTTAATTCCATCTTGTTAAAACCTACATATTTCTGGCTATTTATAGAAAAAGAGACATTATACATTTGTTGTCTAGAAATCTAGGCCCTGCAAAAAGATATTCTAGGAAAAGGCTGCAGAATCAACACTGCAGAACATTTCTCCAAATTTTCATGGTTGCTATGTTGCTAACAGCCATGGTGGCGCAGTGGTTAGAATGCAGTACTGCAGGCTACTTCTGCTGACTGCTGGCTGCCAGCAGTTCGGCTGTTTGAACCTCGCCAGCTCAAGGCTGACTCAGCCTTCCATCCAGGGTTGATAAAATGAGGACCCAGATTGTTGGGGGCAATATGCTGACTCTGTAAACTGCCTGCAACACGATATATAAGTCTTAAGTGCTATTGCTCATTGGAAATATTTTTCCTAATCTGCTCCTCTTTCTACAAATACTGTATTTGTAATCATCCTTGATTCTACATTCTACTTTGACCAAAGATCTTGCTTATTTGCTTCTTAAATTATGATGGGGAAAATGAACCAATAAATTTTGATAAAAGCATAAATCCATCTGAGGTGTAACAACAAGAGTGAGAATGTTTGTGACTATGCAAGGACATCTGGGTACTTGAGAGACCGCCTGCTGCCAATTACCTCCCAAAGACCCATTAGATCACACAGGGTCGGCCTCCTCCGGGTTCCGTCTACCAGCCAATGCCACCTGGCTACTACCCGGGGGAGGGCCTTCTCTGTGGCAGCTCCGGCCCTCTGGAACGAACTCCCCACAGAGATTCGGACCCTCACCTCTCTCCAGGCCTTCCGAAAAGACGTCAAAACCTGGCTTTGCTGGCAGGCCTGGGGTTGATGAGTTCCCCTCCCCGCTCGACTTGTGTGGTTGTGTGATTCTTGGCTATTTTAACTATGTGTATTGTGTTCTATGTTCCCCTTTTTCCCCCTTTGAGTTGTTCACTGCCCTGAGTCCCTCCCGGAGAAGGGCGGCATGCAAATAAAATAAATCTAAATCTAAATCTAATCTTTTGATATGTACAATATGTGAGCACATGTACATAATATGTCCTCATATTAGGAACCTGTATCCCACTGCCAGCCTGAGGACAGCTCTAGATGTCCTACTCTTAAAGTGCTGTTTTCTCTCTTTTAAAGACCTTTCATCTGGAGAATCGGTGGCACATGGAGAAAGAACAGGTTTGAAATGATGCAGTTCAGATGCTGATTTTGAATTGGTCTGGCAGGTCTGCTGTGAGAGTGCTTATTTCTACATGGGGGTCATGCGAAACTTCCCAGCTGTCTTTTGACAAGCAAAGTCAATGGGGGAAGTCAATTGGTTAACGACCACCTGATTGACTTAACAACTGCCTTGCTTAGCAATGGAAATTGTAGTCCCAGCTGTGATCATAAGATGAAGACTATTTTTACCTTAGTACAGAAAGGAAGATGACCTGATGAAAGTATGCAAACATGGTCACTGAAGCAGCTCAGGAGGTGCTTCTCTAATTCATTGGATTATAAGCAGAAATCAAGATCTACAAAATAATCACATGTGCGGGATTCTGTTGGTTATAATAAATAACTAATAAAATAATTGCAGCAAACTGCCTTATCTATCTCTTCTCCAGAGATGATATTGAGTCAGTTCTTACCGGTTCGGGTGAACTGGTAGCGGCAGCTGCTGGAGATCCTGCCCACCCGCCCTGACGTAATGCGCAACCTTCTGTGCATGCGCACTCACATTTGCGAAACAGTAGCAAAGGTAAGTGAATCTCACCACTGCTCTTCTCCCTTCTGCAGGAGTCTTTAGGTTGGTGACTTCAAGGGAAGCTGTTATGTCACCATCTTCAAGCGTCTGGTATCTTGAGAGCTTCTTCCTTCCAGTTCCGTCTTTCTTTTCAATTGTTTCTCTTTTTCCTTCTTTTTCTTGTGCTGTGCCACAAAACCAAAACCTTCCTCCTGATGCTAACGACAGAAAATATTTTTTTCTGAAGCAGCTAGGTTCCTTTTCAAAGAACTATCTCCCCATTTCCCCAGTGCAGGATCCCAGTGAGAGGAATGGCTCAGACATTTCATTATCTTGCATCTGCTCTCTCACAGAACTTGTGGGTGTTCTCTGCCCCACTTCACTTTTTTTAATGATGGGAAACAAGCAGGCAGTAAAACAAAGTGCCAATCTCAAGCTATTTATAACAGTGCTTCTGGATACCACAAAATTATTTTAAAAAATAGAGTTGTTCCCAATATTTTGTTATGAATCTACTAAACGCCCAGATACAAGTCAGTTAAGGAGCAACTTCACAGTCTGGTGGGAACAGCATTCTCACGAGTTTCTCATTTGAGTAATCAACTTGTGACTTTTGTGTAAGCATGTCCATAGTTGACTCTCAACATTTGAGCCCCACACTGAAAAGATTTGGGACTGTCTGTTAAAACAACATCATGGAGATCTTATCTAGGAAGCTCTATGTAGGAATTATTAATATAATAGCAATAGCACTTAGACTTATATACCACATCACAGTGTTTTTCAGTCCTCTCTAAGCAGTTTATAAAGTCAGCATATTGCCCCAGCAATAATCTAGGTCCTCATTTTACCGACCTCGGAAGGATGGAAGGCCTTGAGCCGGTGAGAATCGAACTGATGGCAGCAGGCAATCAGCAGAAGTACCCTGCAGTACTGCATTCTAACCACTGCACCACCATGGCTCATAATGATGTTCACCTTGAATTTAAGAGTTTCCAAAGACAGATAATTTGTGACTTACAACAGAGTTAAACCTGAGCAACTGAAAGGCGCTTTCCTCTATTAACTTGCCCAGTTGCATGCGGGTTCTTTATCCTCTTGACAATTGCACTCCATCACTGACACTGCCCTAACTTCTATGTTGATTCATGGCAGGCTAGAACTACGTGGCAGATGTAAAATAAATGACTCAAATTGAAGGGGAAACATGTTGAGCCCTTCCCACACATAGATGGACGCAGCTGAGGAAACCCACTCTATAGATCCATCTTTCCCTTCTGAAATACAGATGGGAGACCATCTGCTGCTTTCCAGCCAGACCCTCCAATTTTAAATAAATATTTAAAATGAAAATATAAATACAAGGTCTTATGGAACAAGAAAGAGAATGAAAAGTACTTTTACTGTTTTCTTCTCCGGATGCTTTTAAGACTCTACTAACCAACTCAGCCAAAACATATTCATTGTGTCAAGGAGTTCTTTGAGAAACCAATGGGGGAAAGAACTAATATTTAAACAATTGTTGACATTAAATAGCTGCCAAATGGGTCTTTTACTGTAACTACCACACACATGCAAAGTAGAAAAAAAATCACATCATTAATGCTTTACTGTATAATACTAATCTTTCGTTGCGAATACCATTGTCAAAACACAAAGGGCTATGCCATCTTATATATTGTCTTGCATACTCAAATACATTGCCTCCAATTCTCTGCATTTAATTTGTTTGCACACGTCTTCTACCCATCCATCTGCATCAGGGTAGGCTATCTAGCAGATGTTTCAAACTAAATCTCTCCCAGCCCTACACCACTGATCAAGCTAGGTTGATTGAAGTTGAAATGTAGAACACGTGGAAGGCGTACGTTTGTATACCTTTGATGTATATACATCCTGCAGGCAGCTAGAGGTGCACATGCCTTCCATTGTTATCTTCATAACAATTCCATCAAGAAGATTAGACTAACTTACTGACTCAAATTCATTCTTAAATAAAGTTTTGAACCTGGATCTCCGCAGCTTAGTCTGAGCACAACAATGAATTGGTTTCATTATATTACTCATCGAATAAGAACGTGCACAGACGTCTGCGCATGCTCAGTATATTTCAGCATAGGCTTTCTTTATCCAGAAATTTAGGGGCCCAACATTAATCTAATTTGTACAAATGGACTGTGATTTTGTCCAAATAGACAGTCGTTTGGTTTTTTTTTAATCAGAAAAGAGTTGAAAGGGAGAAAGCAAGCATTGCTAGGCCAAAGGAGCTCAATTCCTGCTACTTTACCACCACATTTCTGAGAATCTCAGAACAGAAAGGCAGGATACAACTGTTATTACAAACATAATATGTTAATAATATATTAATAAACTGGATCAGGAACCAGATCGCTGAGAATAGTTCCTTAGAATGCATCAGTACTAAAGCTTACTTACAGTGAATGTCACATTCATTCATTCATTCATTCATTCATTCATTCATTCATTCATTCATTCATTCATTTCTACAGCTACTCATCTCAATCAATGACTCTGAGCTGCCTAAAATTCAAAAAAAATATTTCAATCTAAATAATAAAAGCATTTTAAAACAGTTAAAACAGTGTTTCTCAACCTTGGCAACTTGAAGATGTCCGGACTTCAACTCCCAGAATTCCCCAGCCAGCATTCTGGGAGTTGAAGTCCAGACATCTTCAAGTTGCCAAGTTTGAGAAACACTGAGTTAAAACCTTAACATTTTGTTAGCCTATTTAATTATCTGCCTAATTTATAGACCTCTCCAGTTTTTCATGACTGTGCTGGAATCAGAATGATTTCAATCTGTGGTGTCAAAAAAAATAGGAATCAAATTCAGGAACTATATAGACAGAGGTTACAGAATCACCAATGATCCATTTTGAGAATCCTTAATTGGGCCTGAAGTCAGATCCTAAAGCTTTCCACAGAGAGTAAGCAAATGTGTCCAGCCTTTTTGAGTTGATAGGTATTTAGAATTTTGAGAATATACCACTGGTGGTCTCGCAAACTGGTTTCTGTGTCAGCTTTTTAA
This sequence comes from Thamnophis sirtalis, assembly GCF_051295495.1. Taxonomy (NCBI): domain Eukaryota; kingdom Metazoa; phylum Chordata; class Lepidosauria; order Squamata; family Natricidae; genus Thamnophis; species Thamnophis sirtalis. Next base: position 71,997,908 of record NW_028261387.1, read on the forward strand.
GGTAAGCCAGGTCGAGAAATACACACTATTCTATTCTAAGGATTGTGGGAATGCTGCTTTCTTGTAGTAGGATATATTAAGAGAACCTTGAAAACTATTCTGAAATCTTCATCCTCCCTTTTTAAGAGCAGGAAAATCAAAATGGGGCCATTCTGATATTTTTCTCATGCTTTATGCTTTCTAAGGGCTGCTTTACCTCTCCCACCTCTTTCTCAAGGCCACAGCTAAATTCTTCTCCATCTGGGAGAGGACTTGCCCAACAACAAAAGTAGGAAGGATAAAACTAGTTATACAGTACTCATTTACTGGAATTATCCTGTCCTCCCTTCTAGTTCCCTCTCTTGCATGCCACTATCTGCATTTATTCTTTTTTTTTTCCAGGCAAGCTGGATACTCTTCCAAATAAATCACTGGGCTACATAGTTTTTGTTTTCTAAGAAAGCTTATTAGAAGGCTTCAGGATCATTAAAAAAATACACTATAACAGTGTTTCTCACCCTTAGCAATTTTAGGGTGTTTGGACTTCAGTTCTCAGAATTCCCCAGCCAGCATACTTGGCTTCTTTTAATGAAAGTAATTCAGTAACACTGCTTTTAATTAAAATGATGCTTTAAAAATATGAAAAGTTATAAAGAGCCTGATGGGAAACAAGGGAAGCATCTGTGGGCAAATCAACAACTCCTGAGAGCAGAACCGGATAACCCATATATAGCAGTTTTACGTCAGCAAGTTTCTGTCTCCATAATTATTCACTCACACATAAATTGCATTTTGTCCATCAGACTTTATTTGGCCTTTTTCTTCTATGATACACTTTTCAAATGTTCATATTTTTTTTAAAAAGTCTCCTGCTTTTTATAATTTCAGATCAATAGCACTTCTCTCCTAGAATATAATGTATTTCAGCCATCTTATTTTACCTCATCTGTGTGTTGTGGAATTTTTAAACCCATTTAATGACAAGAAAGGAAGGTAGAGCTAAGCGAAGATTGCACTTTTAAAAAGAAAGAGGAAAAGGAAGGGGGAAAAATTCCATTGGTTTCTGCCTCCCCTCTCTATGTGTAGAAAACATTTGTCTTTAAAAATGATGGAATAATTAAGAAATTTCTCATTCTGAATGAGTCCCAAAAGAATAATTTTCCCTTCATTTCTGACTGTGCCATTTATGTATTTATTTTATAGGATATGATTATAATCATTCCAATTTCCATACCAAACACAGTTCCAGTTGCACATCCAAAAACATGATGGAAAATCAATTTGATTTTTTTTTCCTGGCAAGATTTGCATTTGAAGTCCCTTTACAAGTTGCACTTTTTTGGATTTTTCTTTGAATTTTCCATCATGGTGTATATATATATTTGTTTTCATTTAACTCAGCTGTGAGCTTTTTCCCTCTTAGCCTTTACTGCCTGCTAATTGCTAAGATTAATCCAAAGAATCTTAGATTTCTGGGCTCTTGGTTTGATCCAGCAATGAAGGTCTAAAGTTCTTTGGGAAGAATGGGACACACTCAAGATTACATCTAATAGTTACTGATACCTTGACAAGGGATATGGCTAGTATCACTCCCATGAAGTGAAATCAGTGAATCGTAAGGTTCCTTCAAAAGAAAAAAAGAAATTTGATTTTCTTTTGACTTACTGGACATGACTAAATTAAAATAAGTTAATAACAGTAAAAAAATAAAGGAAATCGAGAATTTACAAAACTTCAGTTCTTTCTCTTGTTTCTCCGATGATTCATTGTTCAATCTTTTTCTTAACTCAGGGTAGGGTAGGGTAAGGCAGGGCAAGCCCTACATGGTATCGGACATGAGTACTTGAGAGACCGCCTCCTGCCAATTACCTCCCTACAACCAATTAGATCCCACAGATTAGGCCTCCTCCGGATTCCATCAACTAGCCAATGTCGACTGTCGACTACCCGGGGGAGGGCCTTCTCTGTGGCTGCTCCGGCCCTCTGGAACGATCTCCCCGTGGAGATTCGGACCCTCACCACCCTTCAGGCTTTCTGTACAGCCGTCAAGACCTGGCTGTTCCGGCAGGCCTGGGGCTGATGAGTTCCCAGCCCCACTCGAATTGTTGCGGCTGTTGTGAAGTTTTCTTTTTAATCTGTTTTCTGGACTTTGTTTTTGTCTTGTTTGTTTTCTTTGTATTGCCCCTATTCCCTATTGGTTTGTTAGCCACCCTGAATCCCTTTGGGAATAGGGTGGCATACAAGTTTAATAAACTGAAACTGAACTGAACTGAACTGAAGATAGGATAGGATAGGATAAGATAGCATAGCATAGCATAGCATAGCATAGCATAGCATAGCATAGCATAGCATAGCATAGCATAGCATAGAATAGAATAAACAGAGTTGGAAGCAACTTTGGATGTCTTCTAGTCCAACCCTCTGCTTAAGCAGGAAATCCTATACCATTTCAGACAAATGGATGTCCAATCTCTTCTTAAAATGTCCAGTGTTGGAACATTCACAACTTCTGGAGATAAGTTGTTCCACTGATAAATTGCTCTGTCAGGAAATTTTATATTAGTTCTAGGTTGCTTCTCTCCTTGATTAGTTTCCATCCATTACTCCTTATCCTGCCGTCAGATGCTTTGGAGAATAGCTTGACTCCCTCTTCTTTGTGGCAGCCCCTGAGATATTGGAACACTGCTATCATGTCTCCTCTAGTCCTTCTTTTCATTAACCTAGACATACCTAATTCCAGCAACCATTCTTTATATGTTTTAAGTTTTTAGTCTCTTAATGATCTTTGTTGTTGCTCTCTGCACTTTTTCTAGAGTCTCAACATCTTTTTTACATTGTGGCGACCAAAACTGGATGCAATATTCCAAGTGTGGCTGTACAAGGTATTTTAAAGTGGTATTAATACTTCATGTGATCTTTATTCTATCCCTCTATTTGTGCAGCCTAGAACTGTGTTGGCTTTTTTGTCCCCTACAGCACACTGTTGGCTCATATTAAATGATTGTCCACTAGGACTCCAAGATCTCTTTCAATTACTACTATTGAGCAAGATACCTCCTGTACTGTACCTGTGCATTTTGTTTTTATTCCCTTGAGTTTTCTTCAGTAGTTTTTTTAAAAACTCAAGTCTTTAATTCTAAAAGGCCAATTAAATAAATAGATAATGCTATACTACATTTTCCAGAATTTCAGAAGTCTTAAAGATCCCCACAAACCTTCCTTTCTGACTAGATATGATATGGATCTGAAACCTAGAGTCTCACTTTCAAACATCATCAGCTTATGTCATTCCATTTTCTTACAGTTAAAAAAAGAATCACTATATAGCAAGTACAACCTATATGAATTATTTTGTTAGAATGCAAATTAAGGGTGCTAGTTGCCAAGGGGTGGGGTGAGAGATAGGTAGGAGTCTTTAAGCCTGGACTACACCCTACAGTTTTCTTGACAAGATTTGTGAAAGTGATTTGCTATTGCCTTCCTGTTCAATTGCGAGAGAATGACTGGTACAAAAATCACTTAACTAGTTTCATGTCTAAAGCAAGACTAGTATTCAGTCTCCTGGTTTCTCAACTGCTACCTTTAAACACTACACTAAACTGGCCCTGAAATGATAGATCGATCATGAGACATGTAAAGAAAAGCATGGTAAAAAGAGATTATGGCTTAGGTGAAATAGATAATTTTTGATCTCTGATGATATGTTCTTAGTTGTCACAAGACAACCATTCACCCAGCCTTGAATATCAGGGGATTTAAACTGTATGTGATTGTGTGATATCAATTGGTAACAGTTATTACAATGAATAAGAGCCACTTTGGTGAGTGGTTAAAGCAGGGCTGTCAAACTCCCGGCCCACGGGCTGGATGCGTCATGCACTAGCCACACCCACGCCCAGTTTAGCAAAGTGGGGGGGAAGGCCTTATATGCCACATGATGCCTCTATGATGATGTGAATTTGACACTCCTGGGTTAAAGCATCAGACTAGAAACCTGGTCAGAGATGGGCTCTTCCTAGCACTTGTTACCTATTTTAGTTTGCTCTGAGCATACACCTCTCCCATCCACTCTAATATGCCCCTCAAAGCCATATTAGATTGAGCTGCGGGACAGAACAGATACCTGGCTTCTGCCAAAACATTTACTCACATAATACCTGAACAACATAAGTCAGTTCATACACACGCCTTACAAACCTTTTCCATGTGAATTTACCAGACATTAGACCTATATTTTAAATATGGGTTTCATGTTCTTTTTTACAGAATAGCAGTCTTGAACTACATTGTTTATTTAAATTGAAAAAGAGAATGAGATTCCCCCAACTTGTTGGTCAGTCCTTCCTTCCTTCCCTCCTTCCCTCCTTCCCTCCTTCCTTCCTTCCTTCCTTCTTTCCTTCCTTCTTTCCTCCTTCCTATTATTAAGAGAGAGAGAGAGAGAGAGAGAGAGAGACAGACAGACAGACAGACAGACAGACAGACAGACAGACAGACAGACAGACAGACAGACAGACACTGGCCCAAAGTTACCCAGCTGGCTTTCATGGCCAAGGCAACATTATAGAGCCGAGGTGGCGCAGTGGTTAGAGTGTAGTACTGCAGGCCACTTGAGCTGACTGCTAACTGCAGTTCAGCGGTTCAAATCTCACCGGCTCAAAGGTTGATTCAGCCTTCCATCCTTCCAAGGTGGGTAAAATGAGGACCCAGACTGTGGGGGCAATATGCTGACTTTGTAAACCGCTTAGAGTGGGCTGAAAGCCCTATGAAGCGGTATATAAGTCGAACTGCTACGTGACCCGTCAAAACCGCGCTCGACTAAGCCGCGCCCGATTAAACCGCGTCGCTGTTGTCATCAACAGGGCGACAACAGCCAGCGCAGAGAAAGAAGGGCGCTTTAAATAGCGCTTTGAAAGCAAGCCGATTCAATTTAAGGTAAGAGTTAGGTTTAGGGTTAGGGTTAGGGTTAGGGTTAGGTTAAGGGTTAGGATTAGGTTTAGGGTTAGGTTAAGGGTTAGGTTTAGGGTTAGGTTAAGGGTTAGGTTTAGGGTTAGGTTAAGGGTTAAGTTTAGGGTTAGGTTTAGGGTTAGGTTTAGGGGAGTTAGGTTTAGGTTTAGGGGTTAATTTTAGGTTTGGGGTTTACAGCGTGCTTCTGTCTCCGCGCTGTTATCGCCCTGTTGATGACGTCAGCGATGCGGTTTAGTCGGGCGCGGTTTAGTCGAGCGCAGTTTTGTGGTGGAACCGAACTGCTATTGCTATTATAAGGTTTTTACTGCTTCTGCCAAAAGAAGCAGCAGAACAAATGTTGCCAGCAGGGTTGTGTAGTTGTACTTTTTTTTTTTTTTTTACAGTTTTTACATTTTGGAGGGTGCTGGGGTGAATTCTGGGAATTATAGACCACATGTCTTAAAGTTGCTGGGGTTGAGAAACACTGCATTAGATCCATCTTCAAAAATAGTGGGACTAACCGGTAACAGGTCTGAAATACCCCCATGCATCTGGCCATTCGTTAGGCAACAGGACATCTGGCTACACAATATTCCAAGCCCCTGAATTTACCTAGTGTTGAATACTAGCGCGGGAAATCCAAGCGCGGGAATAAAGGACTCCCTTCTGATTGGTTCCCGGGCGGAGCCGGTTCAATCCTCGCCCCGATTGGTCGAGCTACTCGACGGCCCATTGGCTCCTCGTTCAAACCCGGAGGTATAAATGTTTGGCGCGAACCACGCCACGTTGAATCGTAGTCACTCTGTTCTAAATAAAGGTTGCTGTTTGCATACCCGCTTTGTCGCGTCCCTTCCCTTCGCTCCAAGATGCAAAACTGGCGACGAAGGTGGGATTCCGATTCCCGCGACCACGGAGAAGAACAAGCCAGCTGCCACCGCGTCTGAACCAGCACGAACGCTATCCTCAGGCTGAGAACTCCGGCAGCGAACGCAAAATTTTCTCCGCCCTCTTCCTCCCCCTCTCTGGCTCCTCACCACGATGGCATCAGCGCTTCCTCCTTTCGCGCCATTCGGATCCGCCGGAGAATCATGGGACGGCTTCATGGAGCGCTTCGAGTGCTACTTAATCGCATCGAAGAACCAGGCACAGACCGACGAGGAGAAATGCAGCTTCTTCTTGTCCTGCTGTGAGCCTTCCATGTTCGCCTCTGCGAGAGCCCTGGCCGCCCCGAGGCCAGCCTACAAACTTGGGTGGGACGAGCTAATGTCCAGGCTGAGGAACCACTACGCTCCCTCACCCTCTCTGATCGCACGCCGCTTCACCTTCCGCCGCCGAGTGCAGAAGCCCAACGAATCCATCAGCCAGTTTCTAGAGGTTTTGCGCACAGTGGCCGCCCAGTGCGATTTTGCAGACCTGGAGGAGAACCTCGTGGAGCAGTTTGTATGCGGGGTCCGCGACGTGCATTTGCGCAGCCGCATGCTCCGGAACCACAAAATCACCTTGGTGCAAGCCGTGGAGACCGCGCGAGCAGCGGAGCTCTCCGAACAATCCACGGCCGACATCGAACGCCTCCAGCTGAAAACCCCCGCGCAAACCGCCGCGGGGCCTTCCACCCAGACGAACCTCGTCGACGATCTCTCTCCTGCTGAAGACGAGGAGGAGGAAACCGTCTGACAAATGAGGACGCAGCCGAAGCGGAGGCCACACCAGCAACCACCGACGCCCGCTCAGCCAGTCTCAAACGCACCTTGCCGCGGATGCGGCGGCCGCCACAGCCGCGCATCCTGCCCGTTCCGTTCCGCCGTCTGCCGCCGCTGCCGAGGAGAAGGACACCTCGCCAGGGTCTGCCGGGCTCTCGTGCCAGCCCCATCGTTCATGCAGCCCAGCGACCAGCGCCAGGCACCGCAACGCCGCCAACAGCCACGTCCTGCGAGGCGAGCTGAGGACTGCCACTCAACCTACCAGCCCTCCGGCGCCGACTGCGTGGTCTACCAGGCTTCCCACGTTCCCGCCGGCGATCGCAAAATCAGCACCGCCGTCCGACTCGAAGGTCAGCTTTGTCGAATGGAGGTGGACTCCGGGTCTTCCCGTTCTCTCCTATCTTGGGCTTTGTTTTCCCGCCTTTGTCCCGGAGTTCCCCAGAGCCAATTGCGCCCCGTCGGGGTCTCCCTCCTAGACTACCAGGGAAATGGGATTCCCACGGCAGGAATATTCCACATCCAGGTGGAATACGGAGACTTTAAGGGGAAACTCCCAGTTCTAATCGTCAGGAACGATCTGCCCGCTCTCCTTGGGTTGGATTGGTTTCCCGCCTTGGGCCTCACCATAGAGGGGGTGCACAGGGTAGTCCCCCTCACCGTAGATAGCGTTCTAGATGAGTTCGCAGATGTGTTCGATGGGAAATTGGGCTGTTATAAGGGCACCCCCATTTCCCTCTGCCTCGATCCCCAGGTCGCTCCCATTAGGCTGAAGGCACGCAGGGTCCCCTTCGCATTGAGAGCAAAGGTAGACGCTGAACTTGATAAGCTTATAGAGCAGGGGGTAATCGAGCCCGTAGATCACGCCCGTTGGGAAACCCCCATAGTCCTCCCGGTCAAACCCGACGGATCGGTGAGAATATGTGCCGACTATAAGTCGACCATCAATTTGGCCCTGCAGGCAAATCCATATCCGGTTCCCGTACTGCAACACCTACTCCACTCCTTAGGGCAAGGCCGCATTTTCGCCAAGCTAGATATGGCACAGGCCTACCAGCAGCTTCCCGTAGACGACGATGCGGCTACAGCCCAGACCATCGTCACCCACCGCGGGGCCTTCCGTTGCCGCCGCCTCCAATTCGGCGTTTCGGTTGCCCCGGGAATTTTTCAGAGCCTCATGGAACGGGTGCTCCACGGGCTCCCAGGCGTCGTTCCCTACTTCGACGACGTCCTGGTCGCAGCCCCCAGCCACTCGGAACTCCTAAAAATACTGCGGGAGGTTCTCACACGTTTTAGGGAGGCAGGACTGAAACTAAAGCGCAGCAAATGCGAAATTGCTGTTCCCAAAGTAGAATTCTTGGGGTTCCTCATTGATGCCCAAGGCATCCACCCCACTCCCTCCAAAGTTGCCGCCATCAAAAACGCACCTGCACCCACCTCTAGGGCGGAATTGCAGGCGTTCCTGGGGCTTTTAAACTTCTACGCCCCTTTTATTCCCCACAAGGCGTCGCTAGCTGAGCCACTACACCGACTGCTTGACCGGTCAGCGGCCTGGCAATGGGGTAGCCGTGAAGCGCACGCGTTCGCGGCTATAAAAGACATTTTGACCTCGTCGGCAGTCCTAATTCAATATAGCGATAGGATGCCCCTAGTTCTGACTTGCGACGCCTCTCCCTATGGCATAGGGGCGGTCCTGAGCCATGCCCTCCCGAACGGCTCAGAGGCCCCCATAGCTTTCTATTCCCGGACACTCTCCTCCACGGAGCGGAACTACAGCCAAATCGATAAGGAAGCCCTGGCTGCAGTGTCCGGCATTAAGCGGTTCCATGACTACCTCTATGGTAGGAATTTCACCCTTGTCACGGATCACAAGCCGCTCCTGGGGCTACTGGCAGGCGACAAGCCAACCCCCCCCCATTTTGTCTCCCCACATGACACGCTGGACGGAGTTTCTAACGGCGTATTCGTATACGCTGTTATACCGTCCGGGTAAGCAGCTAGGGCACGCAGACGCCCTGAGCCGTTGCCCTTTGCCACAGACGGACACAGCCCACGTGCCCGCGCTCTCTATTTTGTCCATCGCCGAATCCGACCTCCCCGTCTCTGCCGCGGACGTCGCAGCTTGCACAAAGGCTGACCCCGTCCTATCCCAAGTAGCTTCATGGGTTTTGAGGGGTTGGCCCGCGGAAAAGGTAGTGGAAGGATTCCGACCATTTAAAGCACGACAAGCCGAACTCGCCCTTCACGGGGGTTGTCTTGTCTGGGGGGATAGGGTAGTGATCCCCACAGCCCTGCGGGCACGAATCCTGCCCGCACTCCACAAAAACCACCCAGGCATAGCGCGAATGAAAGCCTTAGCCCGTAGCTATGTGTGGTGGCCCTTGCTAGATTCGGAAATTGCAGAGTACGTAGGCCGATGCAGGATCTGCCAAAACTCTAGGCCGAATCCCCCCACAGCCGCCCCTCGTGAGTGGGAAATCCCTAGAGGCCCATGGTCCCGTTTACACATTGACTTTGCCGGCCCCTTCCACGGCCGAAACTTCATGATAGTAGTCGATGCTTACTCCAAGTGGGTGGAGCTGGTAATCGTGACCTCCACCACAGCAGAGAGTACAGTGAGGGCCCTTCGTAAGATGTTCGCCACCCATGGGTTACCGGATGTGATAGTCTCAGATAATGGGCCCCAGTTTACCTCCACCACGTTCCAAGAATTCCTGGCCGAACAAGGAATCAGACACGCAGCCACCGCCCCTTATCACCCAGCTAGTAACGGCCGGGCGGAGCGCGCAGTTCGCTCAGCCAAAGAAGCTTTGGGCCGCATGGACCAGGGCGACTGGCAAGAAAGAGTGGCGGCTTACCTCTTGAGCCAGCACTCCATACCCTGCCCAACGACTAATAAAAGTCCCGCGGAGCTCTTGATGGGTAGGAGATTGCGAACCCCCCTAGACAGGCTCCATCCACTTTACGCAGGGGATCTGCCAAGCAACCTGGGGGCCCTCCCTTCCCACGCGTTTAAGTTAGGGGATCCTGTATGGGCCCGCTCCTTCTCTGGGGATCCACGGTGGGTTCCCACAACCATCACTGCTCTGACTGGCCCCTGTTCCTTCAGGGTCGGCCTGGCCGACGGAACACAATGGAGGCGCCACGTGGACCAGTTAAGGCGACGCCTCCCCGCGGAAACAGATGGCCCGAGCCTCTCAGACACCCGCTCTCAGCATGAGCCACCCTCGATGACCTTCCCCCCAACGGACCGCCTCCACCCGGGGAACGGGGGACAAGCCGATACGAACTTTTCGGACAGACGCGCCTCACCCGGCTACTCCCTTCCTCGAAGCCCTTATCGAGACTCTGAACCTACACCCCAACCAGTCTGCACGGGGCCACTGTCGGACGCTCCTGTTGCCACGGAGACGCCACCCCGGGCAAACGGACATCGGGCACCGGGCCCGGGGCCAGCGCCATCTCACGGGACCGCGTCGCAGATTCACCACCCCGCCACGGACACACCTCCGCCGGCGGTTCCCCCCCCGACGACAACCGCCGGGGAGCCACGAAGGTCGGGACGAGAACGTCACCGTCCCACCTACTTACAAGACTATGTTTGCCCTTCCTAAGGGAACTCTTTGACTAGGGGAGGAGGGGTGTTGAATACTAGCGCGGGAAATCCAAGCGCGGGAATAAAGGACTCCCTTCTGATTGGTTCCCGGGCGGAGCCGGTTCAATCCTCGCCCCGATTGGTCGAGCTACTCGACGGCCCATTGGCTCCTCGTTCAAACCCGGAGGTATAAATGTTTGGCGCGAACCACGCCACGTTGAATCGTAGTCACTCTGTTCTAAATAAAGGTTGCTGTTTGCATACCCGCTTTGTCGCATCCCTTCCCTTCGCTCCAAGATGCAAAACCCAGCAACACATTAGAATGATTGTTGATCATTTTCCCCTGGTAGGAACTGAAAAAAAAGTCAAAAGAATTCACCATCACTTTCCTTAACCTGCCCAGCATTTAAGCAATAAGGACAGACCAATTAGTAGCCTTGTTACTATGTCGGAATAGGATTTGGCAATCAGGGCAGAAAATTTTATGCTAGAACAGTTTCTGTTGGCTCAAAGACTGGTGGATATCACTTTAGTGCAATGACTGTCCTTCCTTGTTGCTCTCAATTCTTTCCTGTTTTGCTCTGCATAGAAATCAGTCTAAAAAGCTACTTTCTACTTGTTTAGTTCTTCTGAAAGTCTTTTTAAAATTCTAAACCAGAGTTATGTTGCTAAGTCCTTAATTTACTGGATTTGGTATGATTATTCAGAAACGGCAGTACATGATGTTGTTCTTTAGTGAATTAAACAAAAAAAAAAAACCAGCATTCCCAACTGTCAACTTTCTTTTTCTATGTTATTCCTCCTACATATTCTTTCAACTGCTGGCATTATTTCAGGTTTTTATGCATAATCCACTAACTGTGGGCAGACAATGCTTCTGCAATTTCATTGGGCAGGCTTTGAACAAATAATGTTCTTTCCCTGGTCTTTTTCAGGATGTCTAAAGAGGAACACATAATCCATGTAGAGCCACTGTGCTTTGAAAGGCAGCCCACAGGCATTATGTGGTTTTCTCTACTAAGTGATGCTCTTCTCCATATGTAGAACGGACACAAGAGGTGAGAGTTAGGGATTCTCCTTTAGTGGGACTTAGTCATACAATATTTCTCAATCACAGGCTTTGCCTTGTAGAACAGCTGCCTTCTCTGAAACCTTTCACCCACCTTGGCCTCATTCCAGAAGACTTTTCCAATAGACTTTTGACCTATAATTATATCTTTTTTGTACACTGAAGCTGATGCCTATAATTATTAGAATACTTTTTTGTTTTATATGGTATTGCTTTATTTGACTATTTCATCTTCATAATTTTATTTAATTTTCTCTTGCTTGTAAAACTGATGCAAATTGGAATGAATAAGACATTTGTAACAATAATAACAGCAACTATAATAGCTATACTAATTATAATAGCTAAAATAAATAATTGATTGGGTTCATAAAGCTTGTTAAGCTAAAACCAAGCAAAACTTCTTTATAGATTCATGTTTTATCTGAACCCAGCCTTGGCCACTCAAAAGAGTTGCTATCGAGCAAGGAAAAATTTTGGAAGATTATAGATTACGTCGAACCCTCAAAGAGATTTTCCAGACTCTTCTGATCCCATGGATTAAGTTCTAAAACGAAACTCATAAATTACTTGAAAAATATTTGATCTTAAGACTAGATAAACTATATAAAATTAGCCCAAAGCAGTTGTAAAGTTTAGTATTAGATGTTAGGGATTTTAGTAGTCTATAAGAATCCTTCTTTAATACCCTTGCCTTTTTCTTTTGAGTAAAGTATAACGTAAGCTTATCTTTAAATAGGCCTCAAGAGCTTTTCCCAGTATTTTCTTTCCAATGCCTGTAGATTGCATAAATAAAAAGTATGCCAACACAACCCATGGTTCTCTTGGCCCAATTTTATTCAGATGTAAATAGCAAAGGACTTTTATTATAAATAACGATCATGCTGCATATTCTATGAAAATGTTCTGTACTGAAAATAACCATATTTTATATTTTCCCCATTAGCAACATCTCTGGGTTCTGAGGGCCAGACTGGAGGCTGATATTAATTAGCTCTGGCATGTTGCTTTAAAAAAAGAAGTAAAATAAGCTCTCTGACTTTTTTAGAATGAGAGCAAGAGGGGTTTTTAAACCTTTGCCCCAACATTATCCTAGTGGAATCACTGGTCGGGGAGGGGGACACAGCATACTTTCTATTCATGGTGGAAAGAAAGGCTATGAGTAAAAATTATTCTGGTTATCAGGTTCATTCTCTGCCATTTTTCTTCCTGAGTAATGAGTGTTTGCAGTGTCAAATTAGTCCAAGGAAGAGTATTTCCCTAGAAAATGCAGAAAATTGAATGAATTACCCCTGGTGAATGACTGACAAGCTATAGCTTTCCATTCATCAGATTCGGTCCAGCTCTCCAACAGTGAGAAAGGAATAAGATTGACCTGACAGAAAATGCTCACTTGTGGATTGTAAAGCAAAGAATGGCTGGAATTACGCAGAGTAAAGGAATGGTCCTAAGCAATGGAAGAGAATACAGAATAACAGAGTGAAAAGGGACCTTGGAAGTCTTATAGTCCAACCCCCTGCTCAAACAGGAGACCCCAAGCTATTTCAGACAAATGGCTGTTCAATCTCTTATTAAAAAGTGGTGGAGGAGCAACCATAACTTCTGGAAGCAAGGTGTTCCACTGATGAATTGTTCTATCTAACAGGAAATTTTCCTTTAATTCTAGGTATATTTATTTATTTATTTATTTATTTATCATATTTCTTAACTGTCCATCTCCCTTGGAGGAAGTTGAAACTCTCTTTGATAAGTTTCCATCCATTACTTCTTGTTCTTCCCCTAATTGCTTTGGAGAATAGATTGATCTTCTATTCTCTGTGACAGTCCTTCAAATATTAGAAGACTGCTATCATGTCACACCAGTCCTTCTTTTCATTAAACATACCCACTTCCTGCAACCATTCATTGTATGCTTTAGCGTCTAGTCCCTTCAACATCATTTTTTGCTCTTCTCTGCACTCTTTCTAGAGTCTCAACATCTTTTTTGTATCATGGTGACCAAAACTGGATGGAGTGTTCCAGTTGTGGACTTACACAGTGCAGTGTATTGCAGTACTATTGCTTCATGTGGTCTTGATATGATCCCTCTCTGGATGCAGCTTAGGATTGCATTGATTTTTTTGCAGTTGCAACACAGTGATGTTTAAGCAGTTGTCCACTAGAACAATGGAGAAAGGGTGAATGGGTGAGGAAGCAGAGGGAAGGGGGAAGCCAGGAAATTTGATGTATGCTGGAAAGGGTATCCAGAGAGGTCATTGCAGAAATAATTTAAGGAGAAATCAAGGAGAGAAACAGGTATTTTTGGAAAGAGTAATATTTTCCTAATTTCCAAGTGAAGATTTTCATTTCTTTTCTTCAGTTCTGAAGCTGGTAGTGTTGGTTATGTTCTTAATATTGGAACATAAATATCAGTGAAGAAGGCATTTCTGAGGCAGTTAATGGATATGTTTGGATGACATGCTTCCATGGGTTAATTTATCAATGGTTTACGACATTTACCAAATAAGCTAAGTTTGCTCAACACATTGAAACGTAAACAAACAATGTTAGCTGGATTGACAACACATGGGAGGTTAAAATTGTCTTGGCCAGTTTCTAATCCAGCATGTCCTATGAACATAGCCACTGAAATGCTAGGGAAATTTTCCCCAACTCTCCAAATAAAAGTGAATTGAATGTAATATACATTTCATTCACTATATGGTTTACATTTTTGTTACAAATTGGGCCACAAGATACTAAGCTCTAAGCATCTTTTCATTTTTGTTTCTTTAGGAGAAACAGAAACCAAATGCTGAAACAATAGGAAAAGATCAATATTATAGCAAAGCAAAGTTATCTATCCTAGATTTTATCCTTTGCTATATCAAAGAAATAAATGTAGTGTTCATTTCAGGTAAAAAAAAAAAGCTGAGGAAAGGAGTTGGAGAGAACAACAAGGCTTACAATACACTGCCCATGTTGCCACATTAAATGTTTTCTCATCAATCTTTTCTCTGAATTAGTGATATTATTAACAATTGAATTTTCTTCTTCTTTTGATGTTTCATTGTCACTATTTTCTCATATTCAAAAAATTGCTAGAAGAAAGCAGAAAAGACTTAGAGAAATGCACTTCTTTTTGTCATGTTTCCATTTTTTTCTCTCAGGTCTTTGGATCCCTTGGCTGTCTACATTTTCCTCCCCATGATGTGGTCAGAGAGCAATACTGAGATATGCTTAGAGATAGTTTCTGAAGAGCATATTCCTGTTCAGAGATTCTACTCAAGGTGGTAGTTCCAGGTGTCAAATTCATGATATGCATACTGTCAAGGTTTGAAATGTTCAGCTGTTGAATATGTCATGGTATATAACCAGGGGTGAGTTCCTGCCAGTTCTAACCTCTTCTATAGAAGAGGTTCCACAAATCTACAGTGCCGTTTAGAACCGGTTCCAGCTCCCTCCCCCCACCTGTCCTCACATCATCAAGATGAAGAGCGAGAGGAGGAATTCTGGGAGTTGAAGTTCACAAGTCTTAAAGCTGTCAAGTTTGAACACCCCTGGGGGTTTTTTTCTAAAGGGTTAGGGGTGCAAAGGTATTGTAACTTGACAGTTTTAAGACTTGCACACTTCAATGCCAGAGTTCCTGAGCCAACAAGACTGGAGGAGGAATTCTGGGAGTTGAAGTCCACAAGTCTTAAAGCTGTCAAGTTTGAACACCCCTGGGGTTTTTTTCTAAAGGGTTAGGGGTGCAAAGGTATTGTAACTTGACAGTTTTAAGACTTGCACACTTCAATGCCAGAGTTCCTGAGCCAACAAGACTGGAGGAGGAATTCTGGGAGTTGAAGTCCACAAGTCTTAAAGCTGTCAAGTTTGAACACCCCTGGGGTTTTTTTTCTAAAGGGTTAGAGGTGCAAAGGTATTGTAACTTGACAGCTTTAAGACTTGCACACTTCAATGCCAGAGTTCCTGAGCCAACAAGACTGGAGGAGGAATTCTGGGAGTTGAAGTCTACAAGTCTTAAAGCTGCCAAGTTTGAACATCCCTGGGGTTTTTTTTTCTAAAGGGTTAGGGGTGCAAGGGTCTTGTAACTTGACAGCTTTAAGACTTGCGTGGTTCATATGCCAAAGTTTCTGAGCCAACATTTTGGTTGCTAAGCAAAAGCGTTGTTAAGTGAATTTAACCACATTTTACAAGTTGGCCATGCCCACCCAGTCACATGGCCAGCAAGCCACTCCCACCCAGTCACAGGGCCGGCAAGCCACTCCCACAAAGCAGGCCACACTTACAGAAGAGGTTCTAAAAAAATTTGAAACCCACCACTGTATATAACCCAGTATATCTTTTTAATGAGCTATATTCGTCTACTTGAATCACTTGTTGATGGCGTTGGTGAACTACATTTTTAAGAACACATTTATTTATGGAGTTTCTGATGCTCTTTAAATGTGGTTGTTAGTTTGAAAACATTTCATTATCCACCTAGGTAACATAATCAGTGTGATGGAACATCATCTGGACTTCCATTAAGATGATTTTCCAAAATAATTTTTAAGATCATTTCATTTTTAACCGATGCTCCTTGGTTAGTCGTGTGGCATGGAAGTCACCATGAGCTCTTAGAGAAAAGGCAATACATTGAATAAAATGTTCTATTTGAAAATATAATGAACTGTAAATACATGGATAACTTTATTAATTTGCCTACAGTTAGGCAAATCTCAGGGTTGACTATCAAATGAATATGAAATACCAAATAATGGAGATCTGCAAACTAGACATACCAGTTCACCTCTATCCTGGCTTGTATTTTTCAGTGGCATTTAAGTTTGAATGCAAAATGCTGCCTAGATTGAACAATATGTGCACATGTTTCTAGACATTATAAACTTTACTTATATCCTGGTTGGACGTACTGAAGCCTGTGGTACAAATTGTCCTTTGGCAATTGCTACTGGCAATGGACATGCTGTGTTTCAGCAGCAGGTCTGATGCGGGCCAGGAATTCTTCTTCAACCAGCAATAGTTAGTGGAACTATGGAATGAACCTTCTAATATAAACTAGGACTCTCGGTCTGCCCACCCAGAGGCTCGGTTTCATCTCCCCAGAAAGGTAGAGGGGGTTTCAGAGCTATTCATGGCTGCTTTCACATGTCTCACTGCTGTGCTGGAACAGACATGGAGACAAAGCATCTGCTGTTTTTCTCCATCATTGTTTTTCATGAGTTGCAGAATACAAAAGCATCACTTTGCTCAGATTCAGGAACATCAGTATATATCTAAACTCTGAACCAAAACAAAAGGGCAAAGGAAAAAAATTCTGGATTGTTCCCATTGAAAATAGTTCTTTTTTTAAAAAAATTAATAGCAGCTGGCTGATATCTTTGAGCTTCTTCTCCAGCATCTAGAGAAACTTGGATGCATTTTAAAGAGCCCGACTTGAATGCTATTTACAATTTGAATACGTTTGTACAAACCGAGTATAAGATAAGATTTAAACTCTTCATATAGGAAAAAAAGACAAAACCATTTTTAGCTTCACGTATGCCAGAGATTTTCCATTTCATCTCTTGCTTGCCTTGTAGGAGTCTAATGTATTTGCACATAGTCAAAATCTCAAATAAGAGCACTATCTCGATAAAAGATAATAAAAAATGTTCTTCAAAAATCTGGGGCAGAAATAATGTGCTATATTCCTAGGGACCCAGTATATCTTTTTAATGAGCTATATTCGTCTAGGGCAGTGATGGTGAACCTTTTGGGCACTAAGTGCCGAAAAGGTTGCATGGAAACGTCGGGGGATGAGCTCCGGAAAAGCTGAATTTCCAGGTTCTAGCACACATGCGCGCCCAATGATCAGCTGGCCGGCATACGTGCATAGGACGGTTTTCGGCACTGCCACACATGTGAAGGGATTGTGCTCTGGAAAAGCCAAACATCTGGGTTCTGGCATGCCTGTGCACCCAACTATCAGCTAGGTGATGCGCATGCACACACCAGTTTTTGGCACTGTCACTCCCACGCAGGACAACTGATCCTTATGCATGCATGTGCACCACAAACCCGGAAGACAAGCAGGCAAAGTCGCACGTGCCGGGCGACATGGTTTCACATGCCACTTTGGGCACACATGCCATAGGTTCGCCATCACAGGTCTAGGGATTTTTATTTTATTGGCAAAAGGAAAAATAAATGTGGGCCAGGTTTCTGCCCAGGGAAAAGGGTATTAGGAAAGAATGTAAAGAACCAAGAAACCACCATTTACCATATGTATACATTTCAAATGAGAGCTTAAAACTAGAGAGAGAAACAGACTGCACAAGCTGCCTCTATAACTTGTTCTGCCTGATCAGTTGATTATATTTCCTGGGAAGTCTTAAATTGAATCTACTTGCTTGAGTGCAAGTATAAGGTAAAGGTAAAGATTCCCCTCGCACATATTTGCTAGTTGTTCCTGACTCTAGGGGGTGGATCTTATCTCCGTTTCAAAGCTGAAGTGCCAGCGCTGCTCAAAAATGTCTCCATGGTCATGTGGCTGGCATGACTAAATGCCAAAGGCGCATGGAACACTGTTACCTTCCCACGAAAGTGGTTCCTATTTTTCTACTTGCATTTTTACATGCTTTCAATCTGCTAGGTTGGCAGAAGCTGGGACAAATAATGGGAGCTCACTCCATTACACAGTGCTAGGGATTCAAACCGCCAAACTGCCGACCTTTCTGATCGACAAGCTCAGCATCTTAGCCATTGAGCCACTGCGTCCAATGAGTGCAAGTATATTCCTCTGCACACACACAGTTAGATAAAGCTATGCAAAAAGCTAGCCCTTACGGTGCCCAGCTTCACTGACTGCAATGCAGGCTGCATCAAACTACACAAGGGAGGAAGAGAGCATGAGCGAGCCAGGGCCATTCCCTCCAGCCTTTGCCCAAAGCCCCGTACTGCACCAGGAGGATAAAGTTTGAATTCCTTCCCCCTCCCTCTGACCCACGCGTACCTTTTCCAGCTGTTTCAGAGAGGACTTCAACGCTGCTCTTGCCTCAGATCCTCTGAAGAAGCCCTGCCCTTGCTTCCTTCTCTTTGAGAAGCGCCTTGCAAATGGGGGTAGGCCAGGGGAGTGTACCAGTATGGGGGCATGGCCACGCCGCCATGCTATGGGAATGCAAAAGTATGGCAAATTTCTGTCTCTGGTACACTTGGTACGTTCCAAAACCCACCTCTGTTTCTGGCACACATGCTATAGGTTCACCATCATGGGTCTATAGCTTAGCATGTTTTAGAAAACAAGTCACTGTAGGTTTTTCTAACCAAAAATAAGTAAACAAACTCTAGTTAGTCTATTATTACCCAAACATAAGATCTTGATATGATTAGCGTTTACCATAATTTATGGGTTCTGTGCTACTGCCACTATAGAAGTTGGCTTATTTCCTGTGTTTTTCTTTTGCATCAATTTCGCTGCAGGCATCTCTTACACATTTCTGCATAATAGCAATAGCAATAGCAGTTAGACTTATATACTGCTTCATAGGGCTTTCAGCCCTCTCTAAGCGGTTTACAGAGTCAGCATATCGCCCCCAACAACAATCCGGGTCCTCATTTTACCCACCTCGGAAGGATGGAAGGCTGAGTCAACCTGGAGCCGGTGAGATTAGAACCGCTGAACTGCAGATAACAGTCAGCTGAAGTGGCCTGCAGTACTGCACCCTAACCACTGCGCCACCTCAGCTCTCAAATAAGCCTCTCAAATCAGTGAAATGTTATTGGAGACGATATGAAGCCTTCAGACATAAAGGAACAAGGCTGATCTGGCTTGGAGTCATCTCTAAACTGGCCTGAAGGCTGTCTATAACTATTTGTAGAGCCATAATGTGTTTGTGTGGAAGACCAATTAGATTTTTGTGAGATTCAGATATCAGCATTCACCTTGGCTGGAAGGCTATGCATTTCTATGGCTTTTAACAATAAAAAGATTTCTGTTATGCTTCAGGCAGGAGTTAAACGTTCCCAAATTGAATTATTCTTGGAAATATAAAGTAAAGGAAATTACTTTATTGCACCTCAAAAGTTCTGGCTCATATTATTTATAATGCATGCTTAAATTTTTCAAAGAACTATCAGTTTGATTTCTCTCCATCTTCTTGACATTGCTAATACTATTTCTCTCTACTTTTTTGACACCCGACCACCAGGCATCACTATATTTTAGCTATGGGCTACATAACTTATACCAGAAAAAAGTGGTGTGCCTCATGGGGCTCAAAAATAGCACTGTCTAAGCATAGCTTCTGACCTCTTCTGGCTGAAAAATAAGGCTGAGATGTGCCTTGAGTCGGATGTCTTTGAAGTCTGCTATTTGCTCAGCTCCGGGCTGCCTGTGTGCAGAAGCAGGAAATATAACACCAGGCCAAGCTACATTTACTGGGGCTGAGGCTGATTATAAAGTGGCTGCCACGTTTACAAGGAGAAATAAATGGGCTTGATCCCAGTTGCCAAACGTTTATAATTTCCCTGGAATATCTAGGAATTTGCATATTGAACAAGCAAAGCAGATGCTGAAAAGAAAGTTCTTGGAACAGGGGACCAGACTGATTCTGTTATCACTTTCTGAATTATTCTACATATCTAGGAAGGTTCATCAACTCTTTATTTACAAACTGCAATTATTCTATTTGACATTTGTGACTGCTTAGCAGCTCATTTAATGTTTAAAACTATTGTGCCACGAGATAAGGTTTTTAGTAATACATCTAATGAAAAATAGGCATTTTAGGAAATTACGGGTGGCATGGCAAATCCATAGTTGGCTGTTAAATATTTATTCCATTGCTGGCCAGAAATTGTATTCAAATCAATTCACTTATACAATCTGGAAAGCTACAGATGACAACTCTTTAATATTCATATATCAGAATACATGGACAGTACATAATTATTTGTCACTAACAGGAGTCAGAGTTAATATGAATTATCAGTACTTTTGGTAGTGACAGATTTTATTTTCCTAGGCTCCAAGATCACTGCAGATGGGGACTGCAGCCAAGAAATTAAAAGACACTTGCTCCTAGGGAGGAAATCTATGGCAAATCTAGACAGCATACTAAAAAGATGACACATCACCCTGCCAACAAAGGTGTGTATAGTCAAGGCTATGGTTTTTCCAGTTGCAATGGATGGCTGTGAAATTTGGACCATAAGAAAGGCTGAGCACCAAAGAATTGAGGCCTCTGAACTATAGTGCTGGAGAAGACTCTTGCAAGTCCCTTGGACTGCAAGGCAATCAAACTGGTCAGTCCTAGACTGCTCTTTAGAAGGCCAGATCCTGAAGATGAAACTCAAATACTTTGATCACCAAGTGAGAAGGAAGGACTCACTGGAGAAGAGCCTAATGCTGGGAAAGATTGAGGGCAAAAAAAGAATGGGATGACAGAGAATGAGGTGGCTGGGTGGAGTCAGTAGGCATGAGTTTAAATGGACTCCAGAGGATGGTAGAGGACAGGAAGGCCTGGAGGAATGTTGTCCATGGGTTCGTGATGGGTCGGACATAACTTCACAACTAACAACAACAACAACCAGTACTTTGGAACACATACACTTACAAAAGGGCACATTATATTCATTTAAGTGAAAGAATGTGGGACAATTTCCATGATCCCATCAAACCAATATTCATAAATTAAACAAATAACAGTAAGAACTTACATGCAGCATCTCATAAGACTTAATAAAGAACCCCCTCCAAATTGTCTCAGGATAAACAACTTATAAAACACTGCAAGGGAATATAAATCTCTTAGGGGACAACTGTACATTATACTCACAGTGACAACGAAATTTCTCTTGCAAGGAAAGCCTCCTTATTCCTTTTTACTGAGATTTTAAACTCAATGTTGCATTTATCATGATAGCTTGGTAGCAACACATACTCTAAACATGTTTTGAGTAAATTCAAAACTGAGCTATAAATGCACATATGGATTGTTGATTGGATTCCCTACTAAGAGCTATTGAAATGTGAAGAGTTACTGAATGTAGGTAGCAGATTTTCACTGAAGTATTTCCAACTTTTTCACTAGTATCTCCTTAATCGTCCACAGCCTGGTGTTTTCCACATGTGTTCAACTAATACATTTCATTAACAACAAGCTTAAGGGCACTGGATTTACAGTCCAAAATGTCTGGAAGAAGCCATGTTGAAAATATCTGCCCTAGACAGCCCATGTTGACTGTTGGATCTTTCTGATACATGCAGTGTTTATTCTTCCTGTTGAGTTTTATTTGAGTAATAATATCTTTGAGGGCTCTGATGTGTTTCTGAATTTTTGGCCCTAGACATCTGGCTAATTCCTCAACCAATACAGAGATCATAACTCACTGTGGAGCACATGATATGCCAAGATTTTTTTTGTTTATTTGAAAGTTTACAAATACAATAAGCAAGCCAACCCAGGGACAATCCATGGCATATTCAATAGATTTGAGAGTTGGAAAAATCCTGCTAGAATTTTTGGAAAGCTACAAAATATTTTAGGGTTGGGTTTTTTTGTTTGTTTTTTTTTTGGCAAAGAAACGTTCAGTATAAATCTTAACATCTGACTACTGATTTGTTCTAGTACTTTGTTGGCACACGTCAGGCCAAACTGAAGCTCTTGTATACTATTACTAATAACATGATGTTACTTGCCACTGTACTTTGATATACATGTATGTAAATCGAGATGCTTTTGCTTCATTCAGCTACAGGCTTTTTATGTAATAAAGTGCTTAGCACATAATGAAACCATTTATGGTAACAGATATAAAATGTAGAAATGTGGAAATCAGAATTAAGCAGATCCAAAGTTTGGAACTTCTCATTTGGCTATCTACGAATTCATAAATATGAAATCTGGTATTTTGGCATGCCATATTGCTTTAATTATAGGGATACAGTGGCTCAGTGGTTAAGATGCTGAGCTTGTCAACCAGAAATGGTCGGCAATTCAGCGGTTCAAATCCCTAGCACCCCCTAATGGAGTGATCTTGAGTTACATGTCCCAGCTTCTGCCAACATAGCAGTTTGAAAGCATATGAAACTGCAAGTAGAAAAATAGGAACCACCTCTGGTAGGAAGGTAACAGCGTTCTGTGCGCCTTCAATGTTTAGTCATGACAGCCACCTGACCTTTGGACAATGCTAGTTCTTTAGCTTTGAATCAAAGATGACCACTGCCCCCTAGAGTCAGGAATGGCTAGCATATATGAGCAAGGAGAACCTTTACCTCTATCTTTATTGCTTCAATTGCAGTGTTAGTTTTCTTTTCAATGTCATACCACAGAAAACTCCTGAATCCATTTCAGTTCACAAGGTCGAAAGAAATTTTAAATATCACACCAATTTTTTCAAATGGGTTAAACTGCCTGAACGTTGTTTATCTTGAAATCTCAAAATCAGAGTTGTGGAAATTAGTTTTAGCATAACCTCACACTCCATAGAACACTGCTGAAATATCTGCCCAGATCCTCTGGTTGTTTTCAACAACTGGAAGGATGTCTCCTTCTTGCCCCTCACTACCAATTCTCTGAGTGGCTATTTTTGTTTCTGATGCTGAAGCGGCAAGCATCAGCACCATCAACATTGCTAGAGAAAAGCTATTGGCTAGCAGCCTGACAGACCCATAGAGAAAGACAAGTCTCAACTGGCAAATGAAATTGTTGGGTCTTCTTTGTTTCTACATGGCTGCTCACTTTAGATAGGTTCTAGTCCTTGGCTTTTTCTTGTGATTTTAAGGGCCGCTGACTCTCTGTTGGTGCTGCTCTAGACACAGCTGGTAGATCAGAACCTTTGTGACCTGTCTGCCAATCTATGCAGAAGCAAAATATGCCCTGCAGCGCAATCTGCCTGTTGTGGCATTTGTTTATACATGCATCTGACAGGCAGATCTCACCAAGATTCTTATCTTTTTATATTTTAAGGTTATGACACATGGTTAAACCTGCTGCTATATCCATCTGTCAAAACTCACCTCCTCCCCAGCTCACAGCAGGGTAAGGGATTGGTGGATGTTTTTCCTGCTAACAGATGAACCTCTGCTGCATTAACTAATTAAGTTAAGGTGAGATTGGTTATGGAAATGAAATAATTTTATGCCGATGTATTCTGTGCCATCTCACAGAGTGAAGAAAAAGCACATTAAATCTGTGCCCAGATAGTGGATGTTAAATAAGATCTTTCGCAAAACCAACAATTTAATGTTGAATGAGGAACTAGCTAAAATGGTCAGTTGGAGCCAAATGACATAATATCTGGTGATTGATTGATTTCCATTATGTGCTGTCAAGTCCGTGTCAACTTTTAGAGGACACATCAATGGATTTTCTCTATGACAATCTGGCCCTAATCTGGCCCATCAAATTACCTAATGATGTATCCTGTAATTGAGCCCATCCAACCCTAGCAGGCAACCCATCCAATACAAAATATGGGGGCCCATAAACTTGTTGGGCAGTCTCACTACTAATTTCAGATGCAACTTCAGATTCTGTAGGAGCTGTATTGGCTACTGCTATATTCCTGAGTGTGGTTCAAGAAACTGGTTCTTACCAATTGTCAGATCTTCAAGGTAGATTAAATTTGGAAACCAAAGACATGGAAGTTAATAGTACTGTTATTATTTGTAAAGTTACGGTAACAGCCTTTTGCAAATATGAATGCCCTTTGCCCCACCTTTATTTTTATAAGAACTAGGGGGGAATCATGTCTGAGATGCTTTTTCAAATTTTATTTCTGCCCTGGACTCAGATTTCTTTTATCTGAGTACTTTCTTGGCTGTGGCTCTTCTCCTATTCCTCAAATCTATTACACAGATAAAATTCTGTTGTGGCCCAGCAGGAGCCGTTGGAGCTGCCACCAGACTCCGACAGCGAGGGGCGCTATGAGTCAGCTCTGGAGGATGTGGAGGACCCTGGACAGGGTTCCGACTCTGAGCAGGGCTCAGAGAGACTGGTTGACCACCAGGTGGTGCCTGAGCCTTGGACCAGTGTGGAGGAGACAAGAGAGAGTGATCCAGAAGCCAGCAGTGAGTTGTTCCAGGATGCACGCCATCAAAGAGCTACTTGGCATCAGGAGCAATTATGCAATTACAGGAGGTAATTATGCTCAGCTGGTGGTCACCAGGCTCCTCTCCAGACTATAAAAAGACTGCTTGTGACACGCCCCTCTTGCAGAAGTCAACACATTGACTGAAGAGAACGTAACTAACTTGGCAGGCTGGATTGCTGCCAATGTTTGTCTGAATTGCTGCCAAGGTTTGTCGGACTTGCTGCCAAGATTCTTATCTGTTTGTTTGCTTGGCTTTCAGCCACTGAAATTCTGGTCTTGCTATTAAAGGACATTCTAATTAAGCTTGTCTCGGCTTTCGTTACTGGACGGAGGAGGGGGTCAGAACAAAACTCTATATGATATAATGCCTAAGTATCTACCAGACCACCAATCCTAGGCAGATTCTGTCTTCCAAGTTAAAAAAAAGCCTATTGAAAATCCCTATCAACATTCTGACTGGCGAACCCAACCAAAGCAGGAACTGTCAAGGTGATCCACTCTCTTAATGCAAAACTTTATTGAGTACATTGTTTCGGCACTGATGAGAGAAAAACCAGATCTAGCTAATTCCCGCGGAAACTCAAATAATCAAACTATAGGATTCTCCCCCCCCCCCCAATTAGGTCACATTGTCCAATTGAGTCTCGTTGTATGTTATGAGAAAAAGTATTTGGCTTTGGCAAATACCTGCTGAAATGTCCTTGGCTCTCACCGACATTCCATCTCCCTCTTTCCTGCCCCCTAGTTCATTGGCAAGCTGAGAAGAGACAATGGTTGCAACAGCAAAAGTGCACTTCAAATCTTGACAATCCCTGCTTAACAAAGGGAAGTTGGTAGTAACCCCCAAAATAACACACAATGCCCCCACTCTCATGGCTTTGCCTTTTTTGAAAAGCCTTTAAAATTTTATTGTTATATAATTTTTGGCCTCAAATATGCCTGTTAACATTACTGGTATAATTACATTAGGCTCTGTTTTATGCCTTGCTGTTTCATTTCTTATTACACTGGCTCTATTGCCATTGCTCTTGTACATTGTCTAATATCCCTGAGATTGGTTCAGTTTATAGATTTCATAAGTAGATAAAGCAGTTCTGTTTCCAAACATGAATAGAATATTTACAAAATCCTATCTGATGACCCAGAGGTGCCCGTAAAAAAAAAATCAAGAAGGTGGGCAGCCCATTTTTTGTGTGAACCTCATAACAAAAGAGCTGGAGCATTGACAACACTATTGTGACCACTTCCTTGACATTTTTTTTACAATATCTTGCAGACCATCTTGCCTTCTACATGGACCTTTGAGGGGAGCCTTTCAGAGTTAGCATCTTTTATGCAACTGGAATAAAATTCATTTAACAATTATGTATTTGTTGGCCATCTGTTTTTAATTTGATTTTTCTTTATTGAACTGTTTTATTTTTGTTAACCAACTTCAATGTACTTGGGACAAAAAGGATTATGATATTTATCTTTAATACTCTCCTTTTAGGGAAGCTATCTGTGATTCCTTAAGGCTTGAGAAAAAGGGAAAATACCTTCATTCTATTTTTTTAAAAATCTTAGTCTTACACTAATATCCTTATAATAATTATTAGGATCCCCATGTTAGACACTATTTTAAATCTTTGCCAATACCACCATTGAGAAGTATTAAAGAATCCATTTTAGTAGACTAATTCTGGAACTCTATCAATAGGCAACATTAGCATTATTTAATTTACTCTGGGTTTTTTTCTTGCAACAAGGTTTTGCTATAAATATCAACACAAATGAAAAGTGGCATTCATCTGCTTTTTTTTTAATTAATAAAGATGAGGGAAAGGCACCATCTAAAACCTGCCACTATGTAGAACTAATTTTGGCAGTTTTAATTAAATTGTCCATCCCTTGTTATTGGAAAAGAAGGACAAAAGGTCGTTCTGGTCTATTAACTTTGAAATGTACCTCCTCCTCCCATTTGGTCCACCTCAACACCCTCAAGTGATATGTCTCCCCATTTTTTGCCAACATGCTTGTTCTAAAACCTCTTAGTGAAATAGAAAAGTCTCTCAAAGTAGCAGGTGTCCTTAAGACCTGTCAAAACATATCAAGGGTGCATCTGCAGTTCTGCAACCCCACAGCAATTCAGAGTGACCCCTACTTCCAGAGCCCCAAGGTTATTAGGACTTATAGATGAAGTAGAAAAGAGGTAGGAATTTATGATGCCTAAACTACTTTAAACCATTGTATTCCTCTTCCAGTAACCAGCTATATGAAATCCAAGCTTCACATTCTTTCATGTGTATGCCAAGCAGGCCCACACTAGTCAGTTTTAATGCATAGTGTGGCTGCTGGAGGGGACAATCCAGAAATATTTGCCGTCAGCCTGAATAGCTATCACTAATGCTATGCAATACTGATAATTCAACTATTTCAATTTTTTTTCTGCACCAAAAGATGTATCTATCAGGAAGAACAAAGTTATATTATATCTCATCCTTCTGAGATTGGTAAAATGAGGACCCAGATTGCTGGGGGCGATATGTTGACTCTGTAAATTGTTTAGAGAGGGCTGTAAACACTGTAAAGCAGTATATAAGTGCTATTGCTATCAATTCTTTATATTAGACAAGAGTGGTATTCAGCAGGTTCTGACCAAGCCACGCCCACTAAGCCATGCCATGCCCACCAAGCTACGCCCAACAGAACCAGTAGTAAAAAAATAATTGAATCCCGCCACTGTATTAGATGCCTGTTTATAGCCAAGCTTGGTGAAGATGCTGGTGCTCAGGTTTTCATAAAAACCTTAAAGGAGCAAGGTATGGATTCTTTCAAAGCCATGAAAGAAAGGGGCCCATTTGGGGAGGTGGCTCGAAGAAATCAACATGTTGTTAAATCGTTTTAATGGTTACATTAAAAAAAATAGTTACTGAAATATAATACAAATACAAAAAAATTGTATAATAAAAGGATGCAAAATTTCAAAGAAATAATTGCAGCACAACAATGGGAATAATTATGGGGTGGGGGGAATCAATAACATTTACTCCACAATATCATTTAAGAGAAAATTAGTTCAAAATGTTTTACATATAGTAAATAACCAGAAGAGCTGGTTCTAAAATAGTTACCAGACTATCATTGTATATAAATCCATCAATAATTGCCAAAATAGACAAATCATATAAAAATAAATGCTGGAAATTCTATTACAAAGAAGGAACATTTCTTTCATATGCGCTGCTTACTCAAAATATTTTTTTTTAAATTGAACTGAAATAATTTTAAGCATCTTCCCAGAAAACAGTTTATTAATATATATGCTTACAACTACAAGAACAAATTAGGCACAATATTGGAAAACAAGAACTTTGTTGCCAATATTAGGTCAAAAGACCAAAATTGGTGAATATTCAGCAATGGCAAAATTGACAATATCTATCCATATTAGAAACTTAACCAAATTTAAGGAGGAATGTCTCACGGCAATGTGGAACTATGAGTAGATATTTCAAAATTATTCAAAACTATTGCATCTGCAGCGTAGAAATAGGGGCAAGTTGTCCTCTTGACAGGTGGCTGCAACATGGTGTTTGGAGGGAAAGGAGATCTATTTAAGATCTGATATTTTTTTCTACATGAGATGATATAAAGCCAAAGACTAAACTTTGGGGAAAGTACACTGGAAGTAAGTCCTATCTGCTATAGACGTACTGTGTTTGCACCAGCCAAAATGTGAAATACTTTTACCATATTTTCTTTAACAAGCAAAAGTGGTCAGTATGAGCTGAGGTGGCGCAATGGTTAAATGCAGCACTGCAAGCTACTTCAGCTGACTGCAGTTCAGCAGTTCGGCTGTTCAAATCTCACCGGCTCTGTAAACCGCTTAGAGAGGGCTGAAAGCCCTATGAAGCGGTACATAAGTCTAACTGCTATTCCTATTGCTATTAGTTCATACAAAACTAAACTGTAAATTATAGTATGTTAGCAAAATTGTTGTCTTCCATAAACTTACCTAACAATTTTAGCTTAAACAAATAATAATAGGGACGCAGTGGCTCAGTGGATGAGCTCATTGTTCAGAAATGTCAGCAGTTCGGTGATTCGAATCCCTAGTGCCACATAACAGAGTGAGCTCCCATTAGTTGTCCCAGTTTCTGCCAACCTAGCAGTTTGAAAGCATGTAAAAAATGCAAGTAGAAAAGTAGGAACCACCTTTGGTGGGAAGGTAGCAGCATTCCGTGCACCTTTGGTGTTTAGTCATGCTGGCCACATGACCACAGATATGTCTTTGGACAGCGCTGGCTCTTTGGTTTTGAAACGGAGATGAGCACTGCCTCCTAAAGTCAGGAACAACTAGCACATATGTGTGAGGGGAACCTTTACCTTTACCTTTAACAAATCATATTATGATGTAGCAGGCAATGATAAGGCAATCATTGATCAGCTGGGTAGATAAATTTCATGCCATTGTAAGGGTTAAACACAAAACTCAACAAAAATGGTTTTCACCTGTGGTGATAGAGTTACAATCAGAAGCATGGTGTGAATGTTTTTGCTCAATCTCTTTAAGCAAAAAAGTATTATGTCCTTAGGAAATCCCCACATGCTTCAAATAATTTGTGACTGGCTCAACATAATGTGTTTGCTGTACAGTCAGGTAAAACTAGATTGCATTCTGAAAAGGGGAATAATATAATGATTTTAGGATCTAATAAAGCACATGTAGATAAGAACAAATATTAAGTTTTTGCAGTTCTAATAAAGATCCTCTGTATATCATTGTAAATCCAGAAGAGTTTCACTGACATCAAGAAGTCATACTGCGTCTTTGCTGGACAGCCAAGTCCCTCCAGTCACATAAAATATTTACAACAAAATCTAAACTGACATAAAGCCCATAAAACTCCATTTGTTTTGGGTTTCACTTCAACTCAGACTTTCAGATCAAACTCATCAAAAGATTCTTTAAGGTTCATGAACCTTTCAGTCAAATTTTGGCCCAGTTTCAAGAGACTTCTGCTCTGATTTAGTGTTTTGCATTGGAATAATGTGCCGTCCTCATTGCTTTGGCTCATTGCAATGTGAAACTTGTCAGTTTCAGCTGTGTTTAACTTTGAGACTGAGCGGTCCCAGAAGGCTAACTTGATACTCAAACTCAAATTCCTAGATAGGGTGGCATGGGAAACTGCACCAATTAAAATCTAAATAAAATAGATGCATGAAAGTCGAATGTAGGGAAGATAGCTTGCTGAGCTCAGCACAGCAACCCACCAATAACTAACTTCAAATAGACCCAAACCACACTTTTATTCAGTATTGGCCTAAGGTTAGTCTATCTAACTAACATGTGCAGGCTAGAAATCAACTACATCTAACTTGGCCAAAGAAGCAGTTGCATCTGTTAGTTGTTGAAATGTATGAAGACACATTAATATTATAAAACCCTTTGAAAAATAGAAGGCATATGCTCCTGGGAAATTATGGAGAAGAATTTTTTCCCCACAAGTATATTTAAAAATAAATAAGTTTTCAGCAAGTCAAATCTATTTTTTAAAACATTTAAAAAGATTATTTTCAATGTAACTTTTTTTTTCAAAATCTGATTAAAAAAAAAATCAGATGTCAATATGGCATTGTCCAGTAAAACTGTTCTAAAATGCCCAGAAATCTCAATCTAAAAAATTGTTAAGGTTTTGGAACTTCAACCAAATATATAGCTTCACTTTTGCTTTCTCATCTGACTATTCCAATTTATGCTTGGGTAACCGCTCAAACCAATTCCCTTTTTATAATCATTTTCTACTGAACACAAGGAAGTTATTGTTTTGCATATGCATTTTTGATCCTTAAAATTAAAAATTTAAAGCTCAAGAGTATCTTTTGAAAAATACATTCAATTCCACTTTTATTCCTCCTATACTGACTGAGTTACAATGGTCAAACAACTTTAAAAATGTCATTTTTTTGTCAAAACTTTTCATAGATTACTGTTTAACACTGAGCCTGGCACTGAGATGCTTGCAGGGACCTTAATAAGCACGAGCTCCCATTGAATGTGTTCACGGGCCTCCTGAATTAAATAAAAATTAAACTCAAAAATAAAATTTGAAAAATAGCTAAATATTGCCATGTCTCTTGAAATTTCAGTGCTTCTACCTAAAGCTCAATTAGAAAATTACCCAGAATCTTGACAGCTGCATGATATTAGAAATTCTTGTAGATAAATAAATACCTTTCTGATTCAGGTATAGATAAGGTGACCAGATGTCCCACTTTTGGTGGGACAGTCACGCTTTTTCACAATTTGTCTCACATCCTGCGATGTTTTTAAAAAGTCCTGATTTTCATGGGTGAGTGGACGAAAGGGTATCAGCAGTGTAGCCAGGACCCGCTGTGCGAGGGCGAGGGAAGAGCAGGGCAGGGCCTGAGGGAAGCCGGAGGGAGGGGGAGCCAAGATGGCAGTGGCTGAGGAGAAGGAGGTCTTGTGGTTGCCGCTGCCACTGATGCTGCCAAGGAATTGCAGGATGATAGTGGCTGTGCGCCGGGAGGATGGCCTGCAGGGCTGGAGGCTACGTGGCAGGTACGCACTGCCGAGCACTAACAGGAGTTGCGGGGCAGGCTGGCCGAGCAGCCTCGCGTACGCAGCTCACCTTGCTGCCCGATGGAGGCTGCCCTGCTGCTGGCGGGGACGGGTGGGGGGATGGGACTTGGAGTCCTACGATCTTGGTGAGTGGGGATTTCTGCAATGGGATTTGGAGTCCTAAGACACTTGCCATTGGGGGCTGCTGCGATGGCATGTGGAGTCCAATGCCCCTGGCGATTGGGGGTTCCTGCAAGGAGATAGAGGAATAGAGGGAGGGGTCTCTACATGCCCCCCAACCCCCTTCTTTAGAAGAGCCGGAAGCATTAGGGGAGGGGGCTTTGCACATCCCACCTCCACCAAAGCCCAGTGTCTGCTTACAGCAGCCCCAGATCGCCAGTGGCATCGGATTCCAGCTCGCATCCCAGCTCTCTGCACATGCTCAGAGGCCAGGGTGATGCTTGCAAAGGAGAGATGCGAGAGGTGCTGAGATTGGTTAGAATCAGATGAAGCTTGGCTTTGGAAAGGGGGGGGGGGAGGACAAGCGAAAGTGAAAGCCCCAGAGAGTGACGCAACCAAGAAGAGTTTTGCAGTGTTCCATGGCCTTCCCCCCTCGGGAAAGGAGGGTTGGGATCACAGGCACCTGACTCTATTCGCTTTGGGTGTGCATCATAATGTTGTAAGCTGCCCGGAGTTACCTGTGTGTGAAGTGGGCTGCCCTATGCATTTGTGTATGTGCGCTGGAGAGAGAGTGAAAAAGAGAGGGAGAAATAATTATATTAATTAGATAGATCAGTGTTTCTCCACCTTGGAGACTTGAAAGTATGTGGACTTCAACTCCCAGAATTCTGGGAGTTGAAGTCCACATACTTTCAAGTCTTCAAGGTGGAGAAACACTGAGATAGATGATAATGAGATGAGGGAGGGGGAGGGAGAGAGAGAGAGAGAGAGACCATAACTAGATAGACAGATAGACGGATGGATAGAGAGAAAGAGAGAGAGAGAGGTAGGCAGGCAGATAGACGGATGGGGAGGGGGGGGAGAAGGAGAGGGATACCATAACTAGATATACAGATAGGCAGGCAGATAGATAGACAGACGGATGGATGGAGAGAGAGAGAGAGGATATGTATAATTAAGGTGACCAGACGTCCCTAGTGAGGCTGCGTGCTGGCAGTAACCGCTGCGGCCTAGCTCCCCCCCCCCGGTCAATGGTGTCCCTCTTTACCAATCTGAAAATCTGGTCACCTTAGGTATAGATGAGATATAGAAAACAGAGACAGAGGTATTAAGTTTGATGCTTGCACCCCAGGCCATCTGCCAAATTGCACCAAACCACTTGTTCAGATCTATTACTTTAACAATGGCCTGTTTGTTCTCCAGACACGAGTGTAAACAATTGAAGGTTAGCACAGGTATGACCACAATTGAGCCCAGAATTCTGGTCATCAAATTGTTGTGGTCATTAAGCAAGGTATCCAGGTGTTTGATTTGCTCAATGACTGCAATCCCAACACTCTCCGTTGTCATGCCATGGTTGTGTCTCCTTCTTGCCCAGCTGTGACTCTGCATATAACCTTGCTGTCTTGGCTCACTTCTCCTGTGCCCTGCAACCTTTTGGAGCAGAAGGAACTGTGTCCTTGTCTTGCTTGGGGTTTGAACTTTGTTACTGTTGGGCTGAGATTTGTGAGAGACATTGCTTGAAATGGATTTTGCTGCAAGGACGTTTTATATGCATAGGGAGGCCTGGGAAATGATTGGGGTTAGTTGTAGTAATAAATATATTACTACTATAAAGGGTTGTCACCTTTAAAGCCTTTCATGGCTTGGGACCAGGTTATCTGAGGGACCATCTCTTGCTGATCACATCTACCCGACCCATCAGAGCAGGGAGGCAGGGAATGCTGTGTGTCCCATCCCCGAGAGAGATACACCTGATGGGGCCCAGAAGAAGGGCCTTCTCCGTGATGGCTCCCTCTCTCTGGAACATCATTCCCCCAGAGATTAGAATCGTCCCCACTCTAATACTCTTCCGGAAGGTACTGGAGGCCTGGTTCTGTCAGCAGGCCTGGGGAACCCAGAGTGGATGGAGCCCATTAAATGGCTTGTGTGATCTGCTGTTGTTGGGACAGGGGGGGATATGGAGAGGTGATTTTATTATATTGCACTATATTAATTTATGTGATTCTTTTTGTTAGTGTTTATTGTTTTAAATGTGTTTTTATGTTCCGTAAGCCACCGTGAGTCGCCATGGGCGAATAGGCGGCAATATAAATTCAATAAATAAATAAATAAATATCTCCCTCCAGTGTGCATGTGCGCATGGCCTGGAAAAGGATACCAGTGGGGGAAATTGCAGCCCATTTGCACTCAGTCATAAGGGGGGGTTGAACTGCGAAGTACCTGAATTTTCATCATTGACGGTGGGGGCATTGCAACAGCCATAAATTCAGACATAGATAGCATGTCCATTTTTTTCAGCACCATTGTAATTTTCATCACTGAACAAATGGTTGTAAGTCAAGGATTACCAATGGAAGAAAGAGAAAAGGAAGAATACAATATTGCTTTTTTTCCCTGTAGCATGCTGGCCTGGAAATTCTGAGAGATGAAGACCACATGACTTAAAGCTGCCATGGTTAAGAAACACTGATCCAAAATATCCTTTCCTACCTGTGTTAATTGTTTGAAACAGAAGGAACTTCAGCAGTCTACCACTGAATATGCACAAAATAAGGAATAAGGTTACAGAAATTTCAGCGATTGGATTATTTTCACTTTAGAATTTGTCCCTTTAAAAATCAATTCCCATGGATAGGAATTGGATTGGTCCAATATTTTTTGGTCACCCAACTTGGTGACCAAAGCAATTGAAATACCGGAGAAAACACAAGGTGCTTTCTGAATTTTATTCATTTATTTACTTACTTAATTTTATTCATGTATTTACTTTATTTACATTTCATTCAATTTCCATAGCCGCCCAAGTCAACCACATGACTCTGAATTATATGGAGAGGAGGCTCACACAAATATAAGGGAAAAAACAGTAGAAAATTAGGCAGACTGGAGGGTTTTAAATATTTTATAATCCCTTATAATCTCATAAATGTATTCTGAGAAGCATGTGGTTGACTGCATATAACCTGCCCTGGGACATCTAAGTGGGAAATGGCTATCAACATTCAAACTGCTACCCAACAGCCTCTCCCATAGGGATATTTTTTGTATTTTTTTTAATGATCAAACCCATTTTCGAAATAGATCTTTCTTTCTCACAATTTCTATCCTTCATCTACAAATTTGGAACATTTTTGTTCCGATTGTCTTTACATAATTTACTTCCACACACACACACACACACATTCTGTTGGGTTGAAAAGAATAAAAAGGGAACGGCTATTTCTACCCCATACCATTTTCTAGCCTAATCCAGTCATAGACCTACAGATCCCTATCTGTTTATTCAGCTGTTACTGGTTCTGGACAGGTGAAGTCCGTGGATTCCAGTAAGTCATTGATGGCAGACATTCATTTTTATATACCGTACTTCAGCTTCCAGATAACACCTGTGTTAAGTTAATAGTCAAAGTGTTTGGGTTTCTAAAAATGTTTAATTCTGTGCCTATCAATTTTGATCCTTTTTCTAAACCGAGGTACTGCATTTTTTTTTCTTCATGAAAGCATACACATTAATTTTCCTGAGTTTTCTACGTAATATACTCCATATTTCCTAACTCTTTACAGATTGCTAGTCATACAAGTAAGCTTTTTTATGGTGTTAAATTGTGAGCTTGTAAATATTTTTTGAAGCTTTTGGTGCCAAAACAATGAAGTTAAAACATCTATGAGTAACTGCCTCAGCCTCTCCCAAGTTCAACTTGGTGCCATCCAGATGTGTTAGACTACAATTGATTGCCAATATCCTATCTTGGAATTATGGAACTTACCGATATTAGAGGTCACTAAGTTTAAGATAGCTGAGCTTTTTTTATTTTGGTTCTTAATGGTGGTACCTGTGGACTCATGTTAGCCAATATACATACAATTAATAAAATAAATAAGGATTATTTTCTCAGCAACCGGATTTAGGATTGACAATTATATTTACATGGCGGATAGTTTCTGCCTTCTAAAATCAACCAACAATAAAGAAACCAGCAGTCAAGAAAAACACTACAGACTAGTACTTAGAGCAGCGATGAAAGCCTTAGAAAAAAAATTCAAATGTTGCAGTGTGTCTACAACTACAAAGATCAGAATCGTACAAGGAAAGGCATTCCCTGTAATGCTTTTGAACTTTGGGATGGAGGAGACTCCTGAAAATTCCTTGGACAGCAAAGAAAATAAACCATGGATAGCGATCAAAATTAAATAGACCATCAAGCAAATCAACCCAAATTATCACTTGAGACACAAATGAACGCCATGCTTAAATTATCCTACTTTGGACGAATTATGTGAATACTTAGATCTCAAGCAAAGGTAGAAGAAAAGAGAAGATGATGTCCAGCAGCAAGGTGGATAAATTACAGTGGCAATGAGTACATCATTGGAAGACCTGAAAGATCAGATAGAGAAGACATTATCGTTGAGAAAATCAATCTATGCGGTCATTAAGAATCAATAATGACTTGATGACATATAATGCAAAATCAATCAAAGCCAGGAGGCGGGGAGACTTCCTTTTTTCACATTTAGAATTCAGAGAACATAAGTGGGACTAATATTATCACTGTGTTTTAGGAGAAGGCAGCTAGGTGCAGCCAAACAAAGATCAATGTTATTTCCTACAATGGCTCAAGCAACTACTATGGAGAATGTAAATATAGGTAGTCATTAATATACGATCACAGATGGAGCAAAATTTCCACTGCCAAACAAAGCAGTTGTTAAGTGAGTCAAACACAATTATGCAACTTTTTTTTGTACAGTTGTTAACAAATCACCAGAGTTGTCAAATGAATCAAAATATCGTAAAGTGAATCTGGCTTCCCCCAGATTCACTTTACTTGCTTGTTGGAACTTGGATGGAAAAGTCACATGATCCTGGGACACTGCAATCATTGTAAACACATGCCAGTTGCCAAGGGCCTGGATTTTGATCGTTTGGCCATAGGGACGCTTCCAGGGTTGTAAGTGCAAGTATTGGTTGTAAGTGGCTTTTATCAGTGCTGTTGTAACTGAGCAGTTGCTAAATAAATGGCTGTAAGACAAGGACTGCCTGTAGTGAACAGATTTAGCTGCCTGAAGCACTACTGCTACCACCACCAAATACATGTTCCAATTCCCATGAATGAAAGACAGAGTTTGCCAGAGAGCATTCTGTTCAGGGACTTCCTTAAATCTGGACCGTGCCCCAAGTAGATTTTCAGCCACATGTTGCCATGGAATCTAAATATTTAGCCCATTGCTTCTTCACACAGAAATGGATTTCTTGTTATAGATTTGGACAAAAGGGGGGAACAATACAATACAATACAACACAACACAATGCAATACAATGCAATAGCAGAGTTGGAAGGGACCTTGGAGGTCTTCTAGTCCAACCCCCTGCCTAGGCAGGAAACCCTATACCGTTCCAGACAAATGACTATCCAACATCTTCTTAAAGACTTCCAGTGTTTGGGGCATTCACAACTTCTGGAGGCAAGCTGTTCCACTGATTAATTGTTCTAACTGTCAGGAAATTTCCCCTTAGTTCTAAGTTGCTTCTCTCCTTGATTAGTTTCCACCCATTGTTTCTTGTTCTACCCTCAGGTGCCTTGGAGAATAGATTGACTCCTTTTTGTGGCAACCCCTGAGATATTGGAACACTGCTATCATGTCTCCCTTAGTCCTTCTTTATTGATATTGGAACAAAACCTGCCATCACAACACAGCAGGACTATTGGCTGCACGTCATTCTGCTGTTGTACAAGTTCTCACACTGGAGTTCAATAGTATGCAGGTCAAAGATATAGAGACATTGGAGTTTACGGTGTCCTCGTGACATTTTAATACAGTATTTCTCAACCGTGGCGACTTTAAGTCCTGCGGACTTCAACTCCCAGAATTTCCCAGCCAGCTGTGCTGGTTGGGAGACTCTGGGAGTTGAAGTCCGCAGGACTTAAAGTCATCAAGGGTCAGAAACACTGTTCTAATAGGTCCTCTCCCCAACCTCTTTAAACAATGTAGAGTGTTTGCCATATTTATGAAGAGCTTGGGTTGTAGCTTTCCCTAATAGGGCTTATTTTGGTGGCAATACCTACATACAGGTAGTCCTTGACTTATGACCACAATTGAGCCTGTTATTTTGGTGGCAAGTTATTGTGGTTGTTCAGCAGGTCGCCATGGGACCATATTCAATTTCATAAATACATTTCATAAATACATTTTATACATTAAAACAATCAGGTTTTAATCTAAATATTTAGATTAAAATATAATCTAAATTAATAAGAGGACTGGTTTCAGAGTACCTAAGGTAAATTTATACACTAAGACCAAGATTGTATAAAAGTCAAGACCAGAATGCAGGAAGAACTAAGCATAAATTAGCACTGGGGGTGGGAGGGGCAGAGAACCAAAGAAGAATGCAAGTTTCTCCTATCTGGTGCTTTCCATATGTATTGGCAATTAAATCTGTGACTTCCAAGCCAGCAAGACACTTAAATTGGAGGTGATCAGAATTGTAATCCAACACATCTGGAACGTGCTTGGTTGGCTTAAAGCTTTTGGGCCTGAATCCACTTAAAACAATGTTCCCCAATAAAATTCTAATCAGAATAAGCTGTTAGAAAGTGGATACAAACAAGCCAAGAGTTAATTTAAGCCCCCCTTTAAATTTGATGCTAGGCATGTAAAAAAAAGAAAAAAGAAAACCTAGGAATTCCTTATGTTTCATTCCATAGATCTAATAATTTAATATCTAATATTAAATAGGATTGTCTCATTTATTCTTGTTTTATTTTTTAACTAAAAAATAAGGCACATATTATAAAACTCAGTTTCACAAATTGCTTATGAAGCTTTCACTTCAAGTTTTACTTGTCCTTGGGTTTCACTGCTAATTTACCCCTTTCAATCTTTTTTTTTGTTTAATCTTGAGCTGAGCTTGGCAAACTTGATGTTTAATCTTGGACTGAGTATACAACTACAATATTAATTAAAAATGCAGTAACGGCCCAGATAATGAGTTGTCACTCATGAGACTAGGACATCTGGCCTGAAATGGTGATATTGCAGCTATGTCAGATTAGATGAGTTGTTATTTTTATGTCTTTGAGGTCACAATTAAATAGATGAAAGGTAGGAGTTGGGACAATAATAAACATAGGAAAGTTATTTGTATAAGTTATAAACTTTCATCACAACAATGGATGTTATTCTAAATTGTTAGCACTGGTCTCGATTTTTGGCAATGACACTATGCCTTAACCAATTTTGACATTCAGTTTGACAGAGAACTGTCAATCATACAACAGAATTTACTCAGTCTTATCACTTTCCCTTTTTTTGTTTTCCTGTGTGAAACTATTTTATTCTGATTATGAATTCACTTTTCGCTCAACACCTATTTCATATTTTGCGCTTCTCCGTTTTTTAATCATTTTTTTTAATTCCTTCAAACTGTTGGCCTCTTTCTGCAGAATATCACCTCTAAAGCAGGTACACTTTCTAGTTGGTAATGATTAACCTATTTCTATAAATGTTTTTTTCCCCAAAAGTAGCTCAATTTTTATAAGCACTGACATAGAAGTTCCCAATTTCAGATTTTTTTTCTTTCTTTCTCAGAATGCTTCCATTGGGATTAAAGTTGTTTGATTAGAAACAGTGTTCAAGTAAGTTTATAGTTAGTTTATAGTTTATAGTTAGCTCTGGAAGCTAACTGGAAAGCACTGGAAATTCTGGCAGAAAAATGCTACTGTAAAATCTAATAATAATCCCAAATTATATTTTCCCCAGTGGATTCTTTTATATAAATAGAGCCAGTGCTTAAATTTTCTTCAAGTGCCTTTCCTCTAAATGCAAGATTACATAATCTACTTGAGCAGCCCAAAACTATATTTCAGTAGAGCCAAATTGCTCATCACTTTATTATGGAATGAATTTATGCCATTTTTTTCCTGTCTTTATTTGAGATTTATTTCCTTTTGATCCTCAATCTTATTACAAGAGCTGTGTTGCAAAAGTTGTCACATTGTTGTTATTTATGTAGTGCAAATCGCTGAGTAAGAATAGCTCCAGAATACAAGCAATGTTCAAAGATTTAATACAGTAGTGTATTAATGTACCTCCAAATGGTAGCATCTAGAAATTTCCCAAATATTACTGTATCACTGAATCCCCCCAGGGAAAAGGGCGGCCTATAAATAAACTTTCCTATAAACTTTCCTATCACAACGAATAATATAGTAAATCATCCCCATTTTGAAAAGTAATGCCCTATTTTTCATTTTCTGTTTTCTTCAGAGCTGTGCTCAATAGTAACCTTGGTAAGTCCACCAAAAAGCAGCTTCTAGCCCCTTGTCAGATTGTTGGGAGAAAAGTATGCCTGAATGTCTGTGTGAATTATTAGATTTATTTATTTTAAATGTGGGGGAAATTGGAATAGGGAGAAATTGGTAAAAGTACAAAAAGGTGGATTAAATATATGGAAAGCTTTAATTTGCAAGAGTTTTAAATTCATTTTATTTTGGCACATAGCATTTAAATGAAATGGATTTATTTATTTTTTACTGGTGCTATCTACTTTTGAAATGATTAGTGCTTGTCTTTCCTCTGAGACAAGGAGCTATGCCAATTTGCTGTTTAGGGTGAATTAAGTTTTATATTATTTAGGTTCTTTTGAAATGCACAAGGAACATATTGGCTACAGTTTGATCAAAATCAATGGGGGGGAAGCACTAGACAGAGACCTCATCAGTGGTGGGATTCAAAAAAGTTTGCTACTGGTTTTGTGGGCATGGCTTGGTGGGCATGGCTTGGTGGGCATGGCAGGGGAAGGATACTGTAAAATCTCCATTCCCTCCCCACTCCAGGGGAAGGTTACTGCAAAAACTCCATTTCCTTCTGATCAGCTGGGGGAGGCAGAGAATAGATGGGGGCGGGGCCAGTCAGAGGTGGTATTTACTGGTTCTCCGAACTACTCAAAATGTCCGCTCCCGGCTCTCCAGAACTGATCAGAACCTGCTGAATATCATCTCTGGACCTCACTATCATCCTATAGAGACGTGGTATAGGACAGGGGGCAGTGAGTTGAAGCAGAAGCAATGAAATGGTGACCATAAATTTACCTTTAAAATTGTTCTTTTCTGACTATGGATGGACTGGTGTAGCACTTTAACTCAGTAGTGGAGAAAGGCCCAGAATCAATATATTTAATAATTTCCTCCTCTCACATTAAAAAAATGGAAAGGTTGTGGTGGGTCACACCCCAAGTCTATTGTGTATTTCCACTATGCTCTGGGAGAGCAGTTGCTACAAGACAATTCTCATGTCCAAACCCATTACACCAGAGGAATTCTGTGGAATGATTCCACAAGGACCCAATCTTTTTTTTAGGAACCAGGCTGCTAGAGCTCTTTTCCTTGAAATCATGACTAGGGAAAATTATCTGGCAGCAATCTGAAATGTTGTCTGCAACTAGTGTTGGCTGACAAACTCCCAGAGAGACACGCTGAATAAAGCTTGTTTATGGCTCACAGTCACTTTTATTTTATCTGGCACTAGCTGTAAAAAAAACATTCTCAAAAATCAGTGCGTCCTGGTCTGTTTCTTGTTTATCTAATGGTAGATGGAATGGTCCAGTTGGGTGGTTTAAGAAAACAGTCTTGCTTGTTGCATGTTTACCCTTATAGTTGTTTGATTCTTACAAAACTCAGTGCTCCTTGACAGGGCCCATCAGAGTCTTGCCAACAGCCATAGTCACTGTCATTGTTATTTATTAATTCATCCATTTACAAAGAACTGATAGCACATTGACTTCAAGTGTGCACCAAAGATAATCTCTGCATCAAAAGGATTTGAAATCTAAGGCATTTTCCACAATATTGGCCCAAGCATATTTTAGGATATGTGTGAATCAGGGGTGGTTTGCTGCTGGCGTTACTGCCAGTTCGCAACACGTGTGCAATGTGCATGTTCAATGTAAATTGTTCTGAGTTCATGCACAGTATGCACTAAAATTCAAAATGGTGGCACCCAAGCGGCAGCAAGGGAATCGGTTCAGGGGCGTGTCCTGCCTGGGTTGTTGCCAGTTCTGCGACCTAGGCCTGACTTCCATTACCAGTTCAGCCGAACCGGGCCGAACTGGCAGCAACCCACCTCTGCTGTGAATTCTTTTTCATGAGTAGCACAATTTTTCATTAGTTCTTAAAATAGGGTGATTGGCATGCAGGGAATGTTTCTTAGTTTACTGACAAGCAAAAAAAAAACTGGCAAAGTTGGTGTTTTCTCTCACGAGAAAGGAATCAGATGTGGCCCCAGAATCTTTTCATTTAATATCAAAATAGATCTGATTAGTTTTTTTTTAAAAAAACTATGTTTATATTAAAATGTCTTTCTATTCCTTTTTTTTCCTCCCAGAGACCTATTTGGTGCCTTCTGCCAAATAACAGGAAGGAAATAGCTTCAATGCAAAATACCCAGTCACAAAGTCCTAAAGAGTTCTGTGGGCTATTTGGGACTTTTAATCATTCTGGATTCTTAAATACCTTTTTATTAACCGTGTCTAACATTCTTAGTTTTAACTCTAAGCTTTGTTTTTATTTCTTTATATAATCTTATTACAACTGTACAACTGTAATCACAGTGAAAGCCATTTTGATCTAGTTCTCCAAAGAGATGGACTAAGAGCAGAGAAACACTATTTCTAGCCTTGTCTAGCTGCGCCCTTTCACAAATCCAAGATCCGTTTTAGGCAATTCTCAAAATATTTTTTGGAAGGTTCCAAAATTCCTCAATATTGGACCACAAAAATTCAACAGTGAATTGTCCAAACCCGATGACATAATTTTCCCTACCCCATTAGTAGGCGGGGGGGGGGGGGAATGAAATAAATAAGAAATGCCAAACTTTGTCCCTCCAAACATTTTTTTTCAAGCAGAAATCCTCCACAATCTCTTGCTATACCTATTCACTTACAAGATATCATTAAAATACTATCGCCTCCCAGGCACGCTATGGCCTTTGGCAATGATTCATTACTTAGACTTACAATAATTTTATTGTCACTTTGAATGTACACTAATCAACATATTTTAAAATGAAATTTCATTGCATATAGCTCTCAAAGGGTCACCACCTCTAATATACCATACACAAACATGACAAAATAAATAAATAAATCCAAAATCATGCATATACCCACATACTCACATATATTATATCACACAGAGAAACAACAGTCTCGTTCAGATGTGTACATGGTGAGAAAAACTAGTTTTGTGAGTTTACCAGATGCATAAAAGCATAAAACCCATTACAAAAAGGCTACCCACCTCTAGTTAAGGTATCTCTATAATGTTTCAATGGACAGATGTTGTCCATGCAATCTGTGCTTTGAAACCTTCTGATATTCAAATTTGCACTGCTGCTTCAGCTTAGAAGTTGAATCAAATAACAGAACTAAAATCGGTGGTCAGTCTTGCCTAAGTTAGTTGTTTTAACAGTTCCCCATGCTCGGATCTGGATCTGCAAATTC
The DNA here is from genome assembly GCF_051295495.1 of Thamnophis sirtalis. Lineage (NCBI taxonomy): Eukaryota > Metazoa > Chordata > Lepidosauria > Squamata > Natricidae > Thamnophis > Thamnophis sirtalis. The sequence goes on from NW_028261387.1 coordinate 72,040,502, forward strand.
AGTTATTTCCAGTGACTCTTCTAGCTCTTTTTCATTGCCTGAATTTTTAGCCAGGCTTGCTAATAATTATACTAAATTTTGCATTTCAAAAGTTCCCATCAGTATAGAAATGTTAATATTTTGACAAGTCAATATAAATGAGTAAATCTTTTCAGTTTGCAATAAGCAATTTTGCCCAAGTGTGAGCTCACCACCAAAGGAGTCGAAGATATAATTAATGTAGTTAAAAAATAATAAAACACCAGGCAGTAATACGGTCCTTGCCAAATGTTATAAGAAACCCAACATTTATTGGCTAATCGCTAACATAAGAGTTTAGCGGAAGGTACTATTTCCAGTATTTTGGCACAAGGAAAAGTGATTCGACCCAAAACCAGGGAAAGATTTTACTTTTCTTGGAATCATACCCACAATTCAGGCTTCCTCCTAAACTTAGAAATTAAGAGCTTGCTTCTCTATTTGTGAGATGCCTTGGGAAGATTATTGGGCCTTTTATAAATCATAAATGAAACGGCTCCATCTCAACTGAGGTTGGCTGTACAATTGAACAAATTAATCACTGCCATTACTGAAAATGGTGAAGGGGCAGGAAGAATAGAGCTCCTCTGAACCCATTTATCCATCCCTTTGTTGTAGCATAGAGCAACATGGGTCATGGAACATGTCACTCCCTCAGTAACCGAGAAAGAAACCACTCAACTGCATTTTGCAGAATTAAGAGTACTTTTACTAATTATGAGTAGATAGCAGCTAGGCAAAGCAAGATCTAAGGCAAAAGTGTGCGTAATCATAGATATCAATCTGTGACCCAACCCCCTCCCTCTGGTAACCTCATCCCATGGTCCAATCTGCACATCCCTCAGGTGTCATGTGGGAGACATCTTCAAAAAGCATCATCAGGTTGGTATGCCGGGCAGTTGGCCTTGGCGGCAAATCCTCTATCTGCAGAATGCGCAGTAGATGGTGAGAACAACTCCACTTTTACAATTACTCCTGTACTGAATACTTCCTCACCCAAATAACATGCGCTCCCCTCCCCATTTCAATGGCAGCTGAAAGCAAGCAGCAAAACAGAGGCTGCCTGGGTTCTTTAACCTTGCCACCCCTATATACACTACAGTAGGGTCTGCAACCCATGGCTCTGGAGCCACATGTGGCTTTTCCATCTCTCTGCTGCGGCTTCCTGTCGCTCAAAGTATGCGCCACAACCGCCAATGTGCAAAACCCGCCAGCACATGATTTATTGAGCTTTTCGACTAGCTTTTTTTTCCAGAGTTCAAAATGCTTTTGTTGCATTCAGATATAAAAAATTATTTTCTATGTAGCAGTTCCTTGATTTCATAAATGCAACACACTATCCCTTTTTATACAAAGCATAAAAGTAAAAAAAAAAAAAAGATATATGCAGTGTTATCTTCATTTTACATGTCAAAAGGGTTTTGTGGCTCCCAGTGTTTTCTTTTCTGTGGGAAATGGGACCAAATGGCTCTTTGAGTGTTTAAGGTTTCTGACCTTACATTACAGGAAGTAGTCCTACTGCTAGTTAGATTTATAACCTATCTCTCCATCAGAAGTTCAAGAATACACAATCTTTCCTCTGCCCATATTTCCACTATACAATAATAACCCTATAGTTTTGACACAGATAAAATGTCCATGGCTTAGAATAGATGTGAACCTGGGTTTTCTTCACCAGCAGTGCTAATCCAACACTCTAATCATTACACCCCACTGGCTCTCTAGTAGTAAAGTAACATTAAACTTCCAATCAATGACGTGCGGTGAGGTTTATGGCTGGTGAGGCACTGACACAGTGGTGGGTTTCAATTTTTTTTAGACTTGTGAACTTCAACTCCCAGAATTCCACAGCCAGGCATGCTCAGTTCTGATTTAAAGCGACAGAATTTGTTTTTATCCTTTGCCGAAAAAGTTTCCTTCATTCTTTTTCTTCTCCCTCCCCCTCCTTCCTCCCTCTTTCCCATCCCTCCCCCCTCTCTCAGACAGACACACGCACACAGAGAAGTTGGATTGGACTATCTCCTTCCCTCTTTCACTCACTCTCTCTCAAACAAACACAAACACAGAAGTTGGATTGGATATATTTTCCAATGGCTTGAAAGCAGCTCCTCTGCCAGACCCACCCCCCAATTTCCCTGCTGCCTTCCCCAAACACCTCCACCATTGCAAATGCAGCCTGCTGTCTGGGTGGGAAATGCCTGAAATTCAATAAAGTCCACCCACCCATTCACCTCCTGCTTGCAGGCTGGGGTGAGAGAAGAGGCAGAGAAGTCGGAGGGGAGCCGATCCGAGTCTTTGATTGCAGGCGGAACCACATTGCCTTTTCAAACTTGTAATCAGTGAAGCTGGGCTTATATAGTTTTATCCAGCTGTGTGTGTGTGTTTGTGTGTGTGTGTGTGTGTGTGTGTGTTTGAAAAGGCAACGTGGCTCTGCCTGCAATCAAACTACACTTGGGGAGGGATCTACACTTGAGGATGAAGTTTGAATTCCTCCCTTCCCTCCGACCCACACGTACCTTTTCCAGCTGTTTCAGAGAGGATTTAAACTCTGCTCTTGCCTGTCATCATGAAAAGAAAAAAAATGTAAAAGGAAAAAGGCAAGAGCTGAGGTCAGGCTGAGCTAGTTGCTGCCAGTGTCACCATGGATGACTCTGCTTATCTGTTTAAAAAAGCCTCTAAAAAAGCACCCTCTACAGGAGGAGGCAAGAGAATGGCCTGCCTCACCTACGTCAGGAATTTTTAGCCTTTTAACCCTTGCTTAACTCTGCTCGAGTGATCATAAAACGCCTAACGTCAGACTAGGTGGGGCACTTCATTCTCCTGCCTCCTCCTGTAGAGGGCGCTTTTTAGAGGCTTTTTTAAACAATTAAGCAGAGTTATCCATGGTGACTATGACAGCAACTAGCACAGCCTGACCTCAGCTCTTGCCTTTTTCCTTTTACATTTTTTTTCTTTTCATGGTGACCGTGGTGAGGCTCTGCCTCCCCTGCCTCCCCTGACTGCACGTCCCTGCTTCCAATCATATGAGCTGATATATATGAAATGCTAGATTGTAAAACTGTTGTATTGCTGAAAATGCATCATATTTTGAAATGCATTTTAATAAGTTCTGATCATTGGCCCTTGTTGTTCTGTACTATTAATATCATTTTTCCTCAGATATTATTTCTTTCAACAATGAGTGTTCATTCTTTGCTAGTCTAGAATGAAACTCATCACGACATATCAGGCAATCAATTATCTTTCCACTAGGAAACATGTCTAACTGCTCTGCTCTATACTATTGCTACCTATATATTTAGCTTGGTAATTTTGTTAGAGAATAAGAACAAGAGAATCCCATTCATGAAAGAGAACAATTTAGGCCAGCAGATGACAATGTCACCATAGTTTCAGAGTTGGTATGACCAGTGAAATTGCTTTGATCAATGGAAACTTAATGGCAGGGGCAAATAACCAGAAGCATTCATTGCATTCAACCACAGAAGAGTTTATTATTGCTACCTCTAATACAATAATCTAGTCAACTAATGGTCATAGCTAAATTGCACTAGCTAAGGGCCAACAGAGTTCACAGAGGGTTGGACTTAGGTCTTTTGTGACAATGCAATAACTTTAAATGACATGTTTAACCCCACCTTCCAATTCAGCCTCTTCTGCTATACTAACTTGGTGCTGAATGGTGGAAGTAGCCTCTTGATTTCCTGGATTTCTAGTGACTCTCTCCAGTCTCCACTATCAGTCATTGTAACATTCTGAAAAGCTCATCTGGAATGGAATGGGAAAGCAGACTAAGTGATTCTTGTGAAGTGAGGCTATATGGAAATTGACACACACCCCTACACAATTTAGCAAGAACTCTGAGTCGATTAGTTTGAGTGTTCATTGGTTTGTTTTGTTGGCTGTCCATAGTATACTCAAGAATACTCTCCATCACCAAAGTTTAAAGAACCAACATTCTTATTTACAGTAGTTTTATCAACATCCAACTTTGGTTCCATTGAGTGTTACAGGGAATACTCTGCCTTGCAGTATTTTGATCTTTGTAGGTATAGACACATCAGGCATCTGAATATCTTTTCCAAGATTTTCATGGTTGCTCTATCAAGAACTAGACTGCGGTGTATTTCTTTTTTTTCTTTTTTTTTGACAGTTCTTTTTTTTTCTTTTTTTCTTTTTTTTTCACTAATCAAGATTAATCTTTTATTACATTTTCATTTTCCTTTATACAATCACTTAAATACTGTGCAGTTAAAAAAAAAAGCAATAAACAACTCATAACACTTCTATCCTACATACACCCTTCCTTCTACCCCTCCAACTTTCATTTCTCCCTTCCAACAATCCCCTCTTCTACTTCCCCTCCCCCTCAGCCATTCCTTTCTCCCCTTCCCACCATCTCACCCTCCTTACATTCCCTTCTCACTCCCTATTAATTCCCCCCTCTTCTTTCCCTCTACACCTCGCTTCGGTGTGTTTCTAGTATTCATTGGTCTATTTGTTTTGTACTAAAACAAAAGAAAAATAAAAGGAAAAGAAAGAAGAAAAGAAAAAAAAGAAAAAAAAAGCAACAGTATCCAAGTGCATTCATTGTTCTGAAAATTGAGTCTATATTTCCACCCTCCCCCCCACCCACCCCCTGAACCCCCCTCCCTGACCCCCTTCCGACTTCCCAGATCCCATTCCCGGCATCGTTCTTTATCAAGCAAAGTCTGGAGTATATTGAAACCAAATAGATTAGAAGTTACAAAATAATAATAATAAAAAAATAAAGAACAAAAAAGAAAAGAATAATAAAAAGAAAAAAAAGGGGGGAACACCCCCCCCAAGAAAGAGAAGTCAATAAACTCTCTAACATTAAACTCAGCTTCGCATTATTTTTAAAATCTTAAACAATGTCTTTACCTGCTTCCGCATATAAATTTTATACCTCCCATCCTGCCTTTACCCGTGTCCGCATATGTATTTTATCCTCATCCATTGCTCCTCTCATATTTACTCCACCCTCGTGTAGACTCTCCAGATAATTTTTCTTAACCTTGTATTCAAATAACAATTTATACAAAAATCAGCTTACATTCTGGATCAAGGTAATCTAATTGAACTTTCACTACCCTTCCATCTACCCCACGCCACCCGACTCCATTCATCCCAAACCACAATCCAAGAAAACTACGATCGCCGCTCTCCTCGCCCCAAAGAATAGATCATGCGCAGTTTAAATTAAGATTCAAACAAGTCTTATATAAGTCCCATACAATATATGTCCAAATTCAGCACCGCTTCTTTCAGTCTCAATATCTCTTCATCGGTATACAGCTTTGTCATTTTATACCAGACAGGAGTCCTGAAATTTTATTCAGATTAAAAATTTAAGAAGTATTTTAAAGGCATAGCTGGATCTTTATTTTTTACTCTTCTGCCCTTCCGGAAGGGGAAAGCAACACCCTCCGCCTTGTAGCCACGTGTCCCGCTGCTTATCTTCTCCTTCTCCTTGTCTTTCTCCAAGTCTGGGTGAATCAGGAAGTCCCACCTTCAGAGTTTTGTTGTAAAAATCTCAGGCTTCGCAAACAGAATTGAGACGATATTTTTGGTTCTCAAATGTGACTGTGATACCAGATGGCACTTCCCATTTATATTGTATCTGAGAATCTCTGAGTTTTTCAGTTAAGAAAGTGTAGTCTCTCCTTGCTCTTAATATTTGAGATGGTATTTCTTTAAAAACAATCAAGTCCTGTCCATCGATTCGCAGCCTGTTATTGTAGAACTTCTGTATTATCGCATTTCTGGATTCTCTTGTGGTGAAATATATAATTATGTCCCTCGGAAGCTGTCGTTGTTTTGCTACACACGAGTTCTGGCAATAAATTTTTTGAATCTGCCAATCAAAGTTAAATCCCGGACTTCCCACCAAACATCTGAAAGCCTCAAAAAAGGTCTGTTTCAAATTCTCCTGTTCCTTTTCACGCAATCCTCTGACTCTTATTGCAAACACAGTCTTATTGTAATTTATCATAACAAGTTGTTTTTGAGCATTTTCAACTTCCTGTTGTAACGTTTGAATTTTAGATGTCAAATTAGAATTAGCTTTTTCCAAAAGTTCCAATTTGTCCTCCATTTCAGAAACATAGTCTGTCATAACAGTCATAACTCCGATCATATCTTCCCTTGTTAGAGCAATCTTGGCATCCAGTTTATCATATAAGTCCGATAAAAGTTGTTTAATTTCCTGTCTGAACTCTTTAAGGGTTTCAAAAAGAAATTCTTGCATTAAGAGATCTCCAGTAGAGGGCGTGGGAGGCAAGGGCAGCGATTTTGTAACAATTTCTTGAGATGTATTATTAAGGAAACGCTTAGACTGCTTCGATTTGGGAGCTATTATAAAAAACGCACAAACAAACAAGCAAACAAACAAAGTCTCTGCTCCCCTCGGTTTTAAATGGGATACTATTTATAGACTTTTAACAGTTAATAAGGAGAAGTCTTCAGGAGAATAGAGCTGATTGAGTGTGTCATATATCAAACGCAGAAGCTATAAAATTGCCATCTTGTGACGCAGCTGGATAAGAAAGCCTTTTACAAAATTGAAGCTGGTATTTTGAATAGTAATAAGAAAAAAAATTACGACTTCAAGTTAATATTTGGTTTTGAAGCCATTTCAAAATTTATCTGCCTGCAGTTAATAAAACTCTATTGCCTGAATATGCAGCTTTAAGTAAAGAGGCTGAGTTCCCCTTTTATTTTGAAGTTTAAGGCTTGGCAAAACTTTCAGTGAGTAAACATTGTAACAAGACCGTTCAGCAGATTCATCACCATTTAACTTCCAGATAAGCAAAGTTAATGAAGGAGTAAAATTCTTGTAGAAATGAAACTAATTAAAAAGCTTCTGCTGGCCTATTGTGAAACCAAAACATATGATAAGCAATCTCTTTTGTTTTGAATTCTTGTGAGAATTAACAAAAAGTGTTCATTATTACCGGAGAAACCAGCCTGCTCGGCGCCATTTTAAAAGCCTCTAAGTAAATAATTTTTCGGAGGAGAAAAAGAAAAGAAGCTAAAATGTTGATAAACAATTATTGTCCACGGAAACGGATTCAACTCGTGATAAGATTAAATCAAACAAAACTTTGAACTGAGTGGGGGAGACCTACTTTGTCCTGCACAAGGCAGTTTGAAATTCCCAGCATGGACAGCCGTTCTGCTTTGGGCTAGCCCCCCTTTCCCTGCAAGCACAAAAGCTGCAAAAATCGAAGAGCATTTGCCAGCAAAACAATTTCTTCTTTCCTTCTTGCCTGAAGGATAAGAAAACCTGATAAGACGTCAGATGGAAGATCCTCTAAACAGGTACGTAGCCAGGAATTCGGAGGCAGCTGATTTTAGACTTATATACCGCTTCATAGGGCTTTCAGCCCTCTCTAAGTGGTTTACAGAGTCAGCATATCGCCCCCACAGTCTGGGTCCTCATTTCACCCACCTCGGAAGGTTGGAAGGCTGAGTCAACCTTGAGCCGGTGAGATTTGAACCACTGAACTGCAGATAACAGTCAGCTGAAGTGGCCTGCAGTACTGCACCCTAACCACTGCTCCACCTCGGCTCTTGTTGGCATTATTTTGAACCTCTTTATATGGATTACCCATCCCTTTTTTCCCCACCACACGCCTTGATTTTTATGACTAGAGCTTGCAGATCCAGTGCATTTTTGGCTATTAAAGAAATGTCATCAGCATAGTGCAAGTAATTGATGTTTCTTCCTCCAATTTTAAAACCACACTCCTTTTCTTCCTATCCAGCTTTCCTTAAAACATATTCAGCACATAGGTTGAATAAATAAAGGAAGCACATGCAGCCTTTGCCAACCTGAGCACAGTCTTTAACCCCTAACAGGATAGTTATACGTATTTACAGAAGAGGCAGTAGAATACCTAGCCACCCATGCCAGACTTACTTTTAGTCAAATGCAAATGAAACCTGCTTTCACCCTTTTCTGGCTGACAAAGCAAATACAGGGACATAAGTAGTAAAGATGAGTGCAAATAAGAGACAGACCAGCAGAGATCTGTACTTGTCATCCAAGTGTGAAGTCAAGGTGAAGGTTAAAGGTTCCTGTGGGAGGAGCCTGTCGCCGAAGGAGCTCAACGGAGCCCCTCTCAGAGTTCTGGTCTGTATATCTAATTAAGATCAATAGATATCACCCCTTTCTGGCAGAAAGGGGCAGGCAGAAGCTCAGGTGCTAGGATTTATTCGTAGTTCACAGCCCCCTTTCTTTTTTTGGGGGGCTGCGAACGGAGAAGAGATCCAGCGTAACTGAGCTCTTATCTCCAGCCAGTTCCTCGCAGCTGCCTTTTTGCAGCCCTAGACAGGCGACCCCCCCACTCAGGACAATGATAAATTGTTTAAAGCAACTTAAGGCTAACACGAGCGGGTCTCACTCCTGTGATTTTTTTTTTTATAACTATCTAAACACCAGCCTGGTTTTTCCTTTGAAACTTCTTTGTGCAATTGGGATACAAAATGGCGTTTTTACTGTGTTGGTGATTGATGACGTAATTAACCGGCTTTATCTCCCCGGAGACTGCTACTCATTAACAAGCAAAATCCACAAATAATTTATTGAGAACTGACCAGGTGAAGACACTGTTTATCTGTTTATTCTCAGCTTTTATCTATAATGCCTCCCAGGTCTAAGCAGGCAAAAAAATCCCCCCCGCACGTGCTTAAAGAACTTGTTAGTAAATCTCTGCCTTTGTCTCCGACACCACCTACTGGAGATTCCTTGACACAGGAGCTTTTCTTTCAAATAATTAATGACTTTAAACAAGAAATTAAAGAATTTGTGCTGGATTTATGCGACAAAATACAGATTAAAATTGCCCAAATAAAGGCGGATATGTTTGAAGTTACGTCTACTTTGACAGATTATATCGAAGAAATGGAGACTAAACTGGAAACTTTGGAGGAGGCTAATTTTAATTTGACTTCTAATATCCAAGCATTACAACAAGAGATTAGAGATACTCAAACACAACTTACAATGATAAATTATAACAGAAAGGCGTCTGCAATAAGAGTCAGAGGACTGCCCGAAAAGAAAGGAGAGAACTTGAAACAGACGTTTGTAGAAGCTTTCAGTCAAGCGGTGGGAGGTCCGGGACTCAATTTTGATTGGAATATTCGAAAAATCTATCGCCAGAATTCGCGTGTAGCAGAGCAACGACAGCTTCCAAGAGACATAATTATATACTTTTTCACAAGAGAATCCAGAAATGCGATTACTCAAAAGTTTTACAATAACAAGCTCCGAATCGATAGCCATGATTTGTTTGTCTTTAAAGAGATTCCGCTCCAGATGCTGCAAGCAAGGAGAGGCTACACTTTTTTAACCCAAGAACTTAGAAATCGTCAAATACAGTACAAATGGGAAGCTCCAGCTGGAATCACAGTTACACTTGAAAATCAAAGATTTCGTATTAATTCTGTTTTGGAAGCTCGGGACTTTTATTATAAAACTCTGAAGGCGGGGCTTCCTGAATCACTCGGAAATGCGGAAGGACAAGGTGAAGGAAAGATAAGCAGCAAGTCACTTGGTTACAAGAAGGAGGGAGTTGTTCTCCCCCTACTGGAGAGGCAAAAGAGCGGAAACTGAGGATTTAATCATATTTTCAAAGCAGCGGGACACGTGGTTATAAGGCAGAGGGCTGCCTTCTCTTTCCGGAAGGGCAGAAGAATAAAGAATATAGATCCAGCGATGTCTTTAAAATACTTTCTAAGCTTTTGGACTGATTAAAACTTTAGGATTTCTGTTTGGTATGAAATGGCAAAGCTGTGTACTGATGAGGAATGGAAAGAAGCATTGCTTATTCTAGACAGATATTATACAGGACTTTTACAAGACTTATTTGAATCTCAATCCAAACTGCGCATGAAGTGTTTTCTGTGAGGAAAGCGGGGACTAAGATTTATTTGAATTGCGGTCTGGGATGAATGGAGTTGGGAGGAGTGGGGCAGAAGGGAAGGTGGAGCGGGATATTGATGAAGGGATCTTGGGATTGAACGAAATGGTATGGATCTCGGGCACACATTTTATGGATTTACATGCTTGAAGTATAACATAAAAAGCTCAGGATTTTAAAGTGAAGAGCGAGATCCTAATCTTATGCAATTTGGGCTTGGAAGGAATGGAGACGTGAAACGAAGGGTAGGAAGATGAGTAGCGAAAGTATGATTAGACTGCTCTGTATTTGAAGATAAATTGATTTTTGTATAAACTAATATTTGAATATAAGGTTAAGAAAGGCTATTTGGAGAGTCTACAGGAAGATGGGGGTAAATATCAAAGAAGTAAGGGACGAGGACAAAATATAAATGGAATGATTCACACTGTTTAAATTTTAAGAATGACGGGAGGCTGAGCATAATGCAAAAGATTTTTAAATTTTTTTTTATTTACTTTTTCGTATATATTTTTTTCTTTTTCGGAGCGTTCTTTTTATTTTATTTTCATTATTATTGTTAATAAGATATTTTGAAGGTGAATGGTACTGAACTGTGCCGGGTGTGGGACCTGGGAAGTCGGAGGGGGTTAGGGAGGGGGGTTCATTGGGGGTGGGTGGGTGGGTGGAGATATAGTTTCAATATATAGAATAAGAAGAAAACACTTGTATACTGTTGATCTTTATCTTTTCTTTTTATTTTTCTCTTTTTTTTTCTTTTTATTTTTTTCCCTTTTTTCTTTTTAGCGTAACTGAATAGATTAAGGAATAGAGAAATGCACCATAGTGAGAAGTAGAGGAAAGGAAGAGGGAGAAGTAAGGAGGGAGGAAGAGGGGAATGTAGAGGATGAGAGGGGAAGGAGGGTGAGGAAGGCGAGAAAGGAAGATAGGAGGGGAAAGGGAAGTAGGAGGGGTGATCGTTGGAGGGAGAAAGGAAAGTTGGAGGGGGAGAAGAAGGGGTGTATGAAAGTGATAGGTTGGGTTTATGAGTTGTGTTCAGGTTGGGGTTTTTCTTTTCTTATTATATTATTATTATTGCAAATATCCAGTATATAAGTGAATGTACAAAATTGAAAATGAAAAATGAATAAAACATTTAGAACAAGGTGAAGGTTAAAGAGCTGAACAGAATTGACTTCTCCTTTACATCCGATGAAGGTGGGATGCCTGGAATCAGAATGCTAGAAAATAGCATTCTGTCTGCTAGAAAATAGTAAGGCATATTTCGGACAACAAAGAGATCATTGTAAGTGGAAATCAATGGAATCCTCCAGTCTCTTGTTGGCTGACATTTATCCTGGCTTACAGGAGATGATCAAAAATGGTCTGGTCAACTGAGGAGCAGCCATCTTCACAGGAACTTTAGCCTACTGGAGTAATGGCAGTTCTGTCATTTGTGTTTGTTTTTTGTTTCCCAGCCAACCCCAGGGATCTAGCTGGGGTGAAGCCATTGGAGAAAGAACAGCACTCAACTTTGTGCCCTGCTTCTTCCTCCCTTCTTCAATGTGGTCATAGGGGATATTTTTTTTAAAAGTCAAGATAATGACCAAGATTGCATCTTCAAAGCCTCCCCACTTTATTTTACACGAGTCACATGTGTGATACATGTAAAGAGCGACAGGACTTTCTTTTTACCCACATAAGCATGGAGATGTCTACGGAAATTCTCAGTCATCCAGGTCTTGAAAAAGAGGCAACGTTTCACTTCTCATCCAAGAAGTTTCTTCTTCAGCTCTGACTAGATGGTGGGGAATGGAAGGATTTATACTCCTTGCAGACAGCTGGTCATTTCCATTCTTTTAGCGAGTGAGAAGTGAAAAGTCTTCAAAGAAAAACCTATTGAAAAAGCACCTTTGGGATAAGCACAGGGGTGAAATGCTACTGGTTCAGACCGGTTCATCCGAACCTGTAGCGAAGATGCCAGCTGATCGCCCAAACTGGTAGTAAAAAAATGCTACTGGTTCAGGCGGACCAATTTTTCCGACGATCAACTGTGCCATGTGATTTACATTAGCTAGAAAGCAGGATTTCCTGCTTTTGCATGGCACAGTGGATCCCCCCCACCTCACTGTTCGCTTACTCTGCAGCAGGTTCTGCCCACCTGCCTGGACATCATTTTGACACTCTGTGCATGCACGGAAGGCCACGCACTCACATTGCTACCAAACCAGTAGCAAAGGTAAGTGGATTTCACCCAGTGGTGGGTTTCAAAAATTGTTCGAACCTACTCTGTGGGTGTAGCCTCCTTTGTGGGAGTGGCTTGCCGCCCATGTGACCGAATATGAAGATGTGCCGACACTTGTCAGAACCACCTTAAATTACCTCTCACACAGCACTGGCATGCATAAGAATATGATGTAAGCTTGTTTTTTAAAAGGCATCTTTGGTTTGCGTTAAAACAACTTCAACACACACAATATTCTGATTGCACCACAAATGCAGTAGTCATCCTTACCTTTCACAGAGGCACTGAGTTTTATAAATATGAGCATGATAGTGTAGAATAATCATACCCAAGGACCAGTGGTGGGTTTCAAAAAAATTTGGAACCTCTTCTGTAGGTGTGGCCTGCTTTCCGGGTCCACTGGTGGAACCTCTTCTAACCGATTCGATAGATTTGACGAACCGGTTCTACTGAATAGGTGCAAACTGGTAGGAACCCACCTCTAATTTCACCCCTGAATAAGCATGATTTCATTAAAACTTGGAGAGCCATGCAAGCCACAGTGAAAAAATATCAGTATAATCAAAGGATAGGAATATTAAAATAACTTTATTGTCACTTTGAATGTACACTAATCAGCATACATTAAAATGAAAATTCACTGAAGGTGGAGTCAGAAGAAAGATCTGTAAAGAAATGGTTCTAATTTTTAATATATAAATAAATCCAAGAGATATTATGCTAGTTTAGTGGGGTTTTTTTCATAATCACCTTTAAAGTTAAAATGACCTTCATTTTGAGATAACTTACTTGCTAGCTAAATGAAAATGATTTATTTCCTTTCCTTTGGTTGTGTGAGAAAGTGGAATAGAAGAGATCCCAAACTGCACATCCCAAACTATATTTAGTCTATTGGAAAATTAATGCAGCAGTAGCAGCAGCAGAGAAAACTCTTTTCAATCTTCTGAAAAGCCTTCTCAGAACCGTGAAGAAAAGTAACGGAAAAGAGGCAGGGAGCGCTTGGCGCCGACCTTTTTAAATTAGCAAGAATTTGAAAGCAGGTGACACAGCGGCACTGCCCCCTGGTGGCTATTAACAGGTTTTGCGTGGCATTGAATTATTTTCTAAATGTCTTTCATTTAAAAAAGAGAGAAATTCTGAAAGACGATCATAAGTAACAGAAAACATAATCAGAGTTACAGTTTTGACATAAGGAGTGAGGAGGGGGAGGAAGAGAATGAAAAAAGCAAAACACAATCAGGTACAAATATATCTTCATAACAAGCAATCAATAGATGGTGATGAAAAAGGAAGAGAGCTAGGGGGGTTCCAGAGTACATAACTTTAGCAGCTCTAAAATATGTGGACTTCAACTCCCAGTATTCCCCAGCCAGCCAGCAGCTGGTACCTGATGACCAAGCTGCTTCTTTTTTCATCCAAAATCACAGCTTCTCTTGCTTGTCTTACAACGGAAGGAGGAGTATAAGATTCCAGCAGAATATTTATTTTCCAACAAGAAAATTTCAAGTCTGAAAATCAATTCCCCACCACAAAATAAGATAAACCTTTATAACATTATCTAAATCAGGCTAGATTGTTATAATACACTCTATGTATTAGATATATGTATTGGAAATGACTTGAAATCTATAACTGGCACCCAGATTATTGCCACAGATTATTATTATTCAATAGAGAATGCTGATTTTATAGCTACACAAGTTGCCAGTAGGCTTTGGGGCTGTATAAATAGGGCTGATTATTAAACCCTTCACATCAATGCCTTGCTTAAAGCAGAATGTAGCAATGGCCCCTTTGTCATTAATTCCCTATTATTGTTAAATATGGTATATTTCTATTTAAATGATTACAATTCTTTCTAAATATACTTTTATAGTATACATGCAATACAATAGCAGAGTTGGAAGGGACCTTGGAGGTCTTCTAGTCCAACCCCCTGCCTAGACAGGAAACTCTATACCGTTTCAGACAAATGGTTATCCAACATCTTCTTAAAGACTTCCAGTGTTTGGGCATTCACAACTTCTGGAGGCAAGCTATTCCACTGATTAATTGTTCTAACTCTCAGGAAATTTCTCCTCAGTTCTAAGTTGCTTCTCTCCTTGATTAGTTTCCACCCATTGCTTCTTGTTCTACCGTAAGGTGCCTTGGAAAATAGTTTGACTCTCTCTTCTTTATGGCAACCCCTGAGATATTAGAACACTGCTGTCATGTCTCCCTTAGTCCTTCTTTCTATTAAATTAGACATACCCAGTTCCTGCAACCGTTCTTCATATGTTTTAGTCTCCAGATCATCTTTGTTGCTCTTCTCTGCACTCTTTCTAGAGTCTCAACATCTTTTCTACATCATGGTGACCAAAACTGAATGCAGTATTCCAAGTGTGGCCTTACCAAGGCATTATAAAGTGGTATTAACACTTCATGTGATCTTAATTCAATCCCTCTGTTTATGTAGCCTAGAACTGTGTTGGCTTTTTTGGCAGCTGCTACACACTGCTGGCTCATATTTAAATGGTTGTCCACTAGGACTCCAAGATCCCTTTCACAGTTACTACTGTTGAGCAAGGTACCACCTATACTATACCTGTGCATTCTAAATGTAGAACCTTAAGCTTTTCACCATTGAATTTCATTTTATTAGATAGTGCTCAATGTTCAAGGGTCCAGTAATGCTTCACATTTTTTATCTGCTTCGGCAGGACAGCAGAGTAAGAATCTCATTTGCCTCTAGCAACAAATGTCCTTTCATAGGTTTTCTTCTCTATCTTGTCAGCTTTAAGGTTTGTTTGTTCACTCTCGTCCACTTGACTACACTTTCCAAACATTACTTCAAGCCAGAAGTATCTGCTTTCAGACACTTCCTTAAAGGAAATAAAATGCTAAACAATACTGATTATCTTAACCAATACACACTGATATGGATGGAAGACCAAAGCTTCCATATGGATTAATGATTATTTGAGTTGAAGTTCAACATAACTGGAAAAAATCATATCAGAAGAGGCAGTTATAGCATTCAATAAAACTCTTTTTACATTTGTCTTTTAACTTAAAAGATTTATATCCTTTCTTCCAGGAAGTAAGACCAGAATATATGAATTTTGCCAATTAAATCCTCATGCTAACTCTTTTAAATAGATTTTCCAAAAGGTAAAAACTTTTCAAATGCTACTAAGTGAATCCATTCATTAATGGATTAAGCCAAGAAGATTATTAAACCAGGGGTAAAATTCACTTACCTTTGCTGCCAGTTTGCAAATGTGAGCATGCGCACTCCCCTTGCATGCACCACCTCTGCGCATGCACCGGACCTTCCACACATGCACAGAGCGCAAGCAGCTGGCGCATCACAGGCAGTGGGTGTGCATGCGTGCACAGCGCGCATGCCCGTGGCGCACGCCCGGCTCCCGTTGCAGCGTACCAGTTGCAACGGAAGCCAAAACCCACTACTGGGTGGGCTCTGCCCACCCATCTGGACGTCATTATGTGTCGTTTTTGACACTCTGTGCATGCGAGGGCGCTCACATTTGCAAATCAGTAGCAAAGGTAAGTTGATTTCACCCCTGTCATAACCTATAGTTTTTCATTAGCATCTGGTTGTTTACCACACCGTACTAGAGAGGCCTTGACTTGACTCATTAGGCCTTAGACTCTCATATTCTCAAAGACCTTTGGCTATATATACACAAAAAATGTTCATTTTCAAGGATTGTGTTTAACAAACTTTCACATTTTTATAAGCTGGTAATATCTTGAACTCCAGTTCTACCTCCCATTATTTCATTGGCTGAAGATCAGAGCAAGTTTGATGAAAGCCAGAAACTTGTGTTGGCTATTGTTAAGGAATTCATGAAAATCTCTTTAAATCGAGCATCTCCAGGTGTATGAGAGCATGTTTACAGTATTGGAGCATACAATTCCAGTTTGAAGTTTAAAGCTAAAGGGAAAGAAGACATTTCCATCCTTTCTCATAGCTTTTAATAAAACTGTATGCCTTTTAATAACATTTGTTAGTTTGAAAAGGTGCTACCAGAATCCTCCTGATTTTTGGCTAACATCCTAACATACCTCTCCCCCTACAACGCTTCCAAGTGCTAAACATTTACATTTTTAATCCATTTTATTCTAGTTTCCAGACACGCATATTACAAAGTACTGTCAAATTAGGGCAAAACTACTATTACTTCAGTCAGGTTTGTCTAGGAAAATATTCACTCACCAGCTTACTAAAGTCCCGAGTTAAAATAAGAGCCTCTGCAGTTGGAAAGGTTTATCTTGTGTATTCAGTTTAACCCTTAAGCTAGAATATTGTGACTATTTCACTGCTTTTTTGTGTTGCACGATGAGTAGGTTTCTTCTAATTAAATATATAGCAGCTTGAATGTATTGTTTAAATGTATAATTAAAAAAAATAGAAAATTAAGCTTGTTGAAATTAAATTGTTTCCGTCAGCTCTTGGGAGGTTTTTTGAGTGAGGAATTGTCCTTTTACTGTTTGATTCACCTCTCCTCAAGAAGCCATTGCTGGATCCAACAATTTCCATCCAATCTCTCACATCCATTTCTTGGGGAAGATGGCTGTACAATAGCTTCAGAGGTCCTTGGACAAAGCAGATCATCTGGATCCTTTCAATCAGGATTCAGACCTGGGTATGAGAAAAACTACACAAAAAGGTATGCCCATTCCTCATACCATTATGGCTATTCCATAATTTCTGGATTGTATGCTTGAATTTGCACTGATTTAAGGAGCTAGAAAACAAAGTGCCATTGATTCCTGCAGTGATAAATATCTACAAAAGAAATCTGTTGGGAGATTTACTAGGGGTGATAGGAAGCCAACTACAATTCAGATGTTCCTGAGTTACAACTTCCAATAGCTCTAATCAACACAATCAAACCTAAAGGGTGGCACAGATTAGGCATAGAATCCTCCCCATTTAGCTTAATAAAAGATGTAGAAAGCAAGGTTTTGCCATCACATAAACCAACCATTTTATTCTGAATTTTGTATTATAAGTATGTTGTCCCTAATACATATAAAACCAGAAATGAAAAACAAGGCAGAAAACTCCTATTTTTAGTATTTTTCTATCTCATAGTGCAATCTTGACTTCTACAGATTTTGGATCTATGGGGCTCCTTTTTGGAACAAGCTAAATTGTTGTTTGTTGATGGTTACTGTAGTATCCCTCTAATTTATTTGTTCCAAAATACATTGCATTTTCTTGTTCTCATGGCTAGCGGTTGTTAGCGTGAGCAACACTTTTTAGCTGAAACTATCTGGGGTCTGGTTTCTGTCTGATCAAAAAAGTAGTGAGAATGGAATAAAACCAGAAACAATAACTTTTAAAGATGATTCCATATGATTTAGGCTTTTATGGCAAAGACCTGGAGCTATTGGCACAGGCATCCCACCAAGAGGGTGTCTTCGACAAATTCTTCCTTGTCTCTATGGTGACCTTTTAGTCCAACTTTCATACATTAACACATTTCTATTATCTGTGGTACCGTGGTACTGAAGTTGAATTGTTTTTCCAAAGAATAATAATCATTGTTCTTTTGTAGGGCCAAAAGAATCCTGCGGAGAGAGGGGTCAGGACATGTTCAGCCAATAAGGCAAACCTCAAGCTGAAAAAGTTGTCATGTTCTCTAGACTGGAATCCGAAAGACTCGTGCATAGACGTTGTAGTGTGTAGCTCTTACGCTGCTTCAAATCTTGGCTGAGAGAAGCTTCAAAAGCAGACAACCTATTAATGGAAACATATGAAATCTAAAGCAGACTATCTTTCTAATACAGAGCTTATGGTTGGAAAGGATAGGACAAAACTGTGTAGCATCATGCTCATCTCAAGGGAAGCAGTGGGCTGGTTTCATAAGACACGTTAATCTTGAAAGATTTGCTAGGCAAACAGTCCTGAATAGCTAAAGCATATCTAAAGAAACTATCAAGAGGGTGAGGGTTGAAAATGTGAAGTTGGAAAGAGGGGAGGCTGAAAAAAAGAAGAAGTTTGTTATGGAAATGCTGTGGAGGTAGTCATAATAATAAATAACCTGAAGAAAAAAAGGCATCTTCAACTCCTTCGCATCATAAGGGTGGGTGGGGGAAATGGAACTCAGCATTTAAGTCTTCATTGTACCTAATCCATAGAGCAATAACAGTAGACTTATATACCGCTTCATAGGCCTTTCAGGCCTCTCTAAGCGGTTTACAGAGTCAGCATATTGCCCCCAACAACAATCCGGGTCCTCATTTTACCCACCTCGGAAGGATGGAAGGCTGAGTCAACCCTGAGCCGGTGAGATTTGAACCGCTGAACTGCTGATCTAGCAGTCAGCCTGCAGTGCTGCATTTAACCACTGCGCCACCTTGGCATAACAGAGCATCCATTGAGCACAGGTCAAAATGGGCAAGAGGGCAAATGTGATGTCACAAACCAAGCACAACCGCTTTTTAATGTGCATTCACACAGAAGTACAAAATGCATTGGACTTGGGTCATCATGATGTGTCTGCCATTTCATATAAATACACTGTCCAGATGTTCCTGTTACCATAGACAAGTATGGATGGATTGATGGATTGTCAGATCTGGACCTACTGGCCCATAGGTGCTTCTTTTTCTCATGTAAGTTGCTGTGGCCACAATAATGACACTTATTCTCATTTTCTTGTGAGAGCAAAGAGCTTTAGAAATGATCATTGAGGTATCTGAGGACACCTTTGGCATACAGAAGGGCAATCTTCTACATGTAAATATTTTACATCAAGCTGTCTTCCTTGATATTAAAGCCGTCTATAGGTGCTTCAATGTCATGGAGGCATTGCTGGAAAATGATTGATTCAGGATCTCCTTGCACAGAAAAGCTGTTCTCCTAAAATGGCTCCCTAGGTGGAGTCAGACTACATCTATAACCCCTGAAATTTGTTCATTCATAGCAGCTACCTTTTGCCATAGTTGTGAAATTGGCCACAGGTTGGTATAATGTGTGGATAACTAGAATCAAAGTTTGAGAATCAGCTTGGCATTGGGTGATAGGCATGCCGAATGGAAGATTAAAAAAACTAAATGGATGAATACTGTATTTAAAAACCAAAGTGCTTTTGCTTCTTTTTAAAAAAGGTCTTCCACCTCCTTGTAAGTGTCAGGATATAGCCATTGTGTAGATCAGAAGAGGGGAATGGTCCTTTGGCTAATTTCATGTAGATGAATTTCAACACCCTTAGGTAGAAATCCTTTTTAAAGAAAGAGTTGTGTGCTTCTCTGCTGCTTGGAAAAGCCTACAAAAACTTAAAATTAATTTAAATCTGAGAACAGAAGAAATAAGTGGCGGAATTAAGCTTTGAATGGTTTTGGTCAGTGTGTTATCTTGCTCTTAAATGCTATTTTTATGGATGGAATTTATGCAAGCCTTTTAAAACAAATGGATTAAGTTTTCTTCTTCTATATTATTATTATACAATTGTATCACAGCGGCCAATTGTTTCGCCGGATTTGGCATTGGTTACTAGTCGGGCCCCACCCAGGGGCCTAAGACGTCATAACGTATTTTCGTAATATGCGTGCAGATCCAAGCAGTGCGGCTTTTTGCATTTGACTGATGGTGATTTTGTCAATTTTTAACTGTTTTAAATGTAATTCCAGTGCTTTTGGAATAGCACCAGTGTGCCAATTACCACTGGAATTATCACTGCTGGTTTGTGCCATAGTCGTTGAATTTTGATTTTTAAGTCCTGGTATCTTGCGATTTTTTCATGTTCCTTCTCGGCAACCCTGCTATCACCTGGTATTGCGATATCTATGATTGTGACCTTATTTTTCTCAACCAGTGTGATGTCTGGTGTATTATGCGCCAGTATTTTGTCGGTTTGTATACGGAAATCCCACAAGATCTTGACCATCTGATTTTCGGTGACTTTTTCAGGCTGATGTTCCCACCAGTTTGTTGCTGTTTTAATATTATAATTTTTGCACAAATTCCAATGGATCATTAGTGCTACTGAATTGTGCCGCAATTTATAATCAGTCTGCGTGATTTTTTTACAGCAGCTGAGTATGTGATCAACAGTTTCATCAGCTTCTTTGCAAAGTCTGCATTTGGCATCATCAGAGGATTTTTTGATTTTGGCCTTAATGGCATTTGTGCGGATAGCTTGTTCTTGCGCAGCCAGGATTAGTGACTCTGTTTCTTTCTTTAATGTACCTGTTGTTAACCATAACCAAGTTTGTTCACTGTCCACTTTATCTTTTATTTTTTCCAGAAATTGGCCACGCTTTGTTCTGCCAACTCTCCATTCTTGATTTTATCACATCTTTTCTGTATTCTTGTTTCGTCTGTTGGGCCTTCAGTAGATTTTTGTTCTTTACTTCGATTAATAGATGTTCTTGACGTTCTTTTAAATAATCAGCCAGTGCATGTTTTTCTTCTTCAACTGTTTGCTTCACTTGTAATATTCCTCTGCCACCTGATTTTCGGAGCAGGTATAGTCTATCAGTATCACCACCTGGATGTAAACTGTAGTGCATTGTCATTAGTTTCCTGGTTTTTCGGTCCAAAATGTCCAAATTAGCTTGTGTCCAGTTAACTATACCAGCTGTGTATCTTATAACTGGTATTGCCCAGGTATTTATGGCCTTGATTGTATTTCCACCATTCAATTTAGATTTCAAAATTTTCCTAACTCTGTTGGTATACTCTCGCCTGACAATAGTTTTTACTTCTCCATGCTTGATGTTATCCGACTGCGGAATGCCTAAGTATTTGTAGGCTTCATTTTCTTTGCATTTAATTAATTGGCCATTGGGCATTTCAATTCCCTCACATGCAGTGATTTTGCCCCTTTTTATGGATACAGTGGCGCATTTTTCCATGCCAAACTGCATTGAAATATCGGTGTTGAATACTCGGACTGTGTTTGTCAATGATTGGATTTCTATTTCTGACTTTCCATAGAGTTTCAAATCATCCATATATAGTAAATGCGAACTTTTTTCAGCTTCTTTGGCTGTTTGGTAGCCTAATTTCAATTTTTTTAAGATTACTGATAGTGGGATCATTGCAATGATGAAGAGAAGAGGTGAAAGTGAATCACCCTGGAAAATTCCTCGCTTGTTATTAACCATTCCGTAGATCTCATTCCCTACTGCCAACTCAGTTCTCCATTGTTTCATCGCCTTTTCAGTAAAGGATGTAATATTTTTGCTAATGCCAGTTGTTTCTAAGCATTTTATGATCCAACTATGTGGCAGTGAGTCAAATGCCTTTTTGTAATCAATCCAGACCATATTCAAGTTCGTTTTTCTGTTCTTACAAGTTTCTAATATCATTTTATCAATTAGAAGCTGATCTTTTGTGCCCCTGCTCCTTCTTTTGTTGCCTTTTTGCTCTACTGGCAAGATGTTGTTTGTTTCCAAATAATCCATCATGTTATCTGCAATAATGCCTGTGAGTAATTTGAAGGTTGTTGGCAAGCATGTTATTGGTCTGTAGTTTTCAGGTGTTGTTCCTTTAGTTGCATCTTTCTGAATCAAATATATTTTTCCAGTTGTCAACCATTCATCAATTTGGCCCTTTTGTAAAATTTCATTCAGTTGCCTGGCCAATATTGCATGTAAACTGGTCAGATATTTGAGCCAGAAACCATGTAATTGGTCCTTTCCAGTTGATGTCCAATTCTTTACCTTTTTTACTTGATTTTTGACCATCTCAGTTGTTATTTCTAATACTTGCATTTGTTTGTTGCCAATGCTTTTCTCAAAGTCATGTATCCATTTTGCTTCCTTGTTGTAGTCCTTTGCATTTTCCCACAATTCTTTCCAGAATTCAACTGTGGCCTGTTTTTCTGGTTTTTCACTTTTGGTGTCACCATTCACATTAAGACTTTGATAAAAATGCCGTTGGTCTGATCGAAATTGCTGATTTTGTTTATATTGGATGATTCGTGCCTCATATCTTTCAATTTTTCTAGCTGTTGCTGTTATCTGCTGTTTTACAATCTCTACAGCTTCATTGATGTTTCTTGTATCCAATCTATATCTTCTGATTAGCCGATCTATGATTTTGTTGTTTTTAAGCCGTTGCTCATGCATGTTCTTTAAGTTACTAGCATCTGCCCTTAATTTTTTGATTTTTTGTTCTAAACGGATTTTCCACTTTGGCTTTGATGCTTTTTCTGTTGTGTGACTAGGTACTTTAATTTTAATGCCTAGTTCATTAGTGACTATTACAGCTGCGCTGTACATTATTGGTTTGTTTCCAAGATGGATCCCGGTTCAATTGTTGAAAACACTGCATTAATCATTTTCATGATAGGGGCCAAAATTTTCTTAGGCACAGTTTTTAGTGATGGTAAACGTTGCCTTTTCTCATTAAGCAGAAAATGCTCCATGATCTTATCCTTCAATTCTTTTTGTTTTTGAGTTAGTTCATCAGTTGGTTCAGTGATAACTGGTTCTAGTGGTGGTGATGTTATTTCCTCCCCGAGAGCTTCTTCTGGGAGTTCTACTATAATGTCTTTAGTTGTGTCTTGAATATCAGTTATTTCCGCTTGTGATATTGTTTTTTGGGTTTTGCAATTTGCCTGAATTTCCTCATGTTCAACTTCACTAAACACTTTATTCCGTATAATAAATCGCCTTTGATCTGCTAGTCGTTGTTCACTAACATTTGAATCTGGATATTGTTGTTTCCATAATTCATACATTTGCTTTAAATAGCCTCTTTTTTCTGGCTCTGAGTTGTAGTAGCAGGCCATTATGGCACGGTTTTCATCTGCACTATATTTTTGTCGTTTTGTTGGCTGGTCCACTTGTAGCCCACTTGTCGACGGATGTCCAGGGACCCCAATATCCACCGCGGCCCTTGTTAACCCGCACAACGACCGATGCGGTATGGAATTCTTATTTGGTTTTTTCACCATATTGTATGAGTTGGCGGGTTTTTTTTTACGGGACCAGATGCCAACCTGACCCCAACCCTCCTCCTTTCTCATCCAGGCTTGGGACGGATGCCATAAGGATATTGGGTTATTGGAGGATATTAGAAATAACAAATGAAATGCCAGTATGTGGTCAAGTTTTAAATCTTGGTACATTTTATGATGAAGGATGCTTAAACAATTATAGTAAAATGAAAATGGAGGTGTAATAATGGTAATATGTATAAAAATATCTGATTTAAAATACTTGAGTTAATACGAATTTTGTGACGACAGTGGAAGAGACACACGAAAGCTTTTTGTAACCAACTGATACACTTTCTACAGTATGTAAAGAAGGAGGATTCTTTGTGTTGTGTTTGTTTTTAAATTTTAAAATAAAAAAAACTTTTAATAAAAAAAGGGAAGTTAGGGTTGATCTCCATTAGGACTGACCGGTTGGATTGCTTTGCAGTCCAAGGGACTTGCAAGAGTCTTCTCCAGCACCATCATTCAAAGGCCTCAATTCTTTGGCGCTCAGCCTTTCTTATGGTCCAACTTTCACAGCCAAACATTGCAACTGGGAAAAGCATAGCCTTGACTATATGCACTTTTATTGGCAGGGTGGTGTCTCTGCTTTTTAGTATGCTGTCTAGAGTTGTCATTTACTAAACTGTATGGCTATATAATAATCCTCTGTTATCATTTCTATAGAATAAAATAGAATTTTCTAACAGTTCCCCATTTCCAGAAGATCAAGGGGGCAATGCTCAGAGGCAGTCATTTTCAAAGGCAGTACATTTCTCTGCTACTGTTGCTGTGGCTACCTTGGCTATCTACTAGAAAAAGCTGAAGACAGAGATGTATTGCAGTGTACTCCTAGGCTACTGGGAGTTGAGTTTAGCCTATGTGGATGGTACCATACTAGAGGTGGTATTCAGCCAGTTCTGACGGGCTCTAGCAAACAGGTAGCAGAAATTTTGAGTAGTTCGAATAACCAGAAAATATCACCTCTGGCTGTCTCCACCCCATCTATTTGCTGCCTCCCGAGGCCCAGCTGATCGGACTCCCAGCTGGGTCTTCTTCTGTTGCCCTGCACCGTATAAGGTACTGGAAAGCAGGTTAGTGGAGTTGGGTGGAAATGGAGATTTTATAGTATCATTGGCCTGGAGTGAGGTGGGAAGGGAAGGGAGATTTTACACCATCCTTCTCCCAGGGGTGGGGAGGAAATGGGGATTTTGCAGTATCCTTCCCCTGCCATGCCCATCAAGCCATGCCATTCCCACAGAACCGGTAGTAAAAAAAATTCAATCCCACCACTGTTAACTATACTAAGTGTAGGATACTTGGGGAAGAGTGACACTATATAATCATTGTTGAAATGTTCTCTGACTGTGTCATTTTCATAAGATGAAGCCATTCCTCTGTTGTTGTGCTCATTGGTCAATGTTAAGAAAAGTAATGCACCTTCAGCGGCCTATTTAACATCAGCAGACTATTTCTCAATATCAGTGGGGCTGTCCAAAACTTTTAAGATGCTAAACACACATGCTGGAAAAGCCCAGAGATTTTGAATATGAAAACTAACCGTGAAACATTAAAAGATTTTTAGCTAAATTAGAATCTGATGGCTACTGAGCTCCTATATCCTTATATTCAGAGAGCTCAGATACAATAAACAGCTTAATTCGAGAAAGAAAGACAAATATAATAATTCATAACAGATTCCTCCTTGGCTGATGCTAACTCCCTTTGACACTGCAACAAATCCTCAAAAACAGTTCAAGCTCATTTATGGTTGTCTTCCTGCTGTAAAATATAAAATACTGGAAACAACAACAAAAAAACCCCTAATAATTGTTGCCTTACCCCACAAGACAGAGTTTTCTTTTAAAGAAAGACTTCACATTTTCCTCAGAATAACTAAATAAAATACATTGGGAACATAACACATAAAGTTCATATTTACTGCAGGTTGTATGCATTTATTGAGACCTTGGTATCCACTGAACTTGGTTTTCTTGCAAAAATTTCATTACTTTCTTATGCAACAATGTCAATGCTTTCACACAAAGGAGGGAGGTTTTCAGGCTTTTTATGTGTGACATGTCATACCTGTCTTGATGAGTTTATGTGCCTGGTTTTGAATGGCTCGTGGCTTGATTTGCTGTATATAATGGTTTCTACCTATTTTGCTGATTCTCCCTTATAAACTGGTTGCTGGGTGTAGGATAAGGATATACCTGCATCTTTCTTGATCCTTTGTTATTTAACTAGTTTGTAGACTATGTTTATCTCTATGTGTCAGTTAATGGCTCGCCTATCAGAAAGCCAGACTTCTAGGAATTGTCTTGTGTTCTTAGACTTAGCTTTATTTAAAATTGGTTTCCAGTTGGATTTGTGGTTGAAGCTGACCGTGTGTTATCTTGTTTATCCAAGTAGTCTCTTCTTAAATTTTACAATTGCTTTGTATATGGAGATCTGCTACCAATCTGCATTAAGAATCCTTTTCTTGACACCTGCACCATTAAAGAATTGTCCAAGTAAAATATGATTTTGAGGATACACTTTGAAGAGCAATAAATTGTGCCTCACTGCAGATAAGCTCTCTGCCCAGGTGAGCAGATGGTGCAAAATATGCCATACTGTGTTTGGCTGAAGAACAGAAGAAATGGCCAAGCACCATCCCAATAAACCTCTGTTTTGGAAAAAGTTTTAAAATGTTGCCCAGACTCATTTCTTCCTGAAATATCAGCTGAATACAATTTATGTTGTAATGTCATCTCTGATAGTTTGCTCCAACAGTTAATGCATGGATGGAGAGATTTAAAATCAGACTTTCATTTTAAGAACTTGGCTCCATTGCCTTTAAAATATTATGCATTCTTAGGCGAGGAGGATATAGGGACATCTTTAAAAAAAACCCACTGATGACCAATATGTTCTGAAAGTCCCAATTGCAAAACGTGTGGAATTTCCGTCTTAGAAGCACAGTGTGCTCAGATGCTTTAGGGGAAAAATTATATTGTGGTGGAAAATATTATGTGAAAATAAGTCAGCGAGACTGAAATTCTTTTCATTAATAGTTTATTAATGTTTTCAATCATATACAGCTAACAATGTGCAAAATAATAGAATATGACTTGTCTAATTGAGTATCTTGCAACAATTACAACATCAGTTCCAATTGTCCATAAAAATCTTTTTTTTTTTTCAAAATGTCCCCCTTTTAAAAATACGGCTACTGGTGTTTCAGTCTAAAATAACTACACTATCAAACCAATCCATTTCTTTTCAGAACTAAGTCCTATAGAGTTTTAGTGGGGCTTCTTCCAATGTGCAGGATTATAGTCCCAAAATAAGCATTTATACCAAGCCAGCAAAGGCTACTTTGGCACAGTAGGCAATGGACTAGCTACTTTGGAATGGACTGTTCTTCTCTAAATCCCACCAGATGCAACCATGCTTGTTTTCTCTTTGATCATTCCAACAAATTTTTCAAAGTAATTTATATTTCCAATTCACTCTCCCCTTTTCTCCAAATTCTTTCATCAAACACACAGAGAGAAGCACTGCCAAAATGCCTCTGACTTAGTGCAGAGGGTAAAAACAGGAGACTTTGGAAAGTAAGCTTGGCTACCTTCTGAGGAGTTTCTTTCATCTCAGAATATTATCAAAGGATGCCGAGTGCATTTCACCACATGAAACTCCCAATATTGGGATAGGGGAGAAGGGGGAGAGGGGCCCCCTTGGTGTTACATTTTCATGGAATAGGACTATAGGCCCCCAACCTTTCTCACTTTCATCTCTGCCATATTTCATTAGTCAGTGATACAGATGTGCAGCAGATGTGCCCAGGTTATCAGGAAGCAGGTGATGATGTGCAATAAATTGGGTGATGATTAATAGAAGAAAAAATCTTTGGGGGGAAATGGATGGAGAAAGATTGCAGGTGTATAATGAAACTTGAATCTTTACTGTTGCACCTAATTTCTTCTTTAAGACTGTACAAACTAGCAGAGTTCACAATATATTTAGCCAAATTGTTAACAGTGGCACTATGTTATCTGGACTTATTAACAGTGCGGGAAAGAAGCAGCTTTAACTCTACAAGACAATTGTAAGTCAAACTACTCCTATAGTAAACCATGTTGTTCAACTCTGACAATCTTAGCAATGTCCAAGCCCTTTTTGTTTAGTCCTCCAAGGAAAAGAGGCAGACTGCTAAAATGGAAAGTGTTCCATTACAAAATCCTCTATGAAGGCTTAGCACCACAGATTATGTGTACCAAACCCAGGTTGGTTGCCAAAACCACATCCACTGCTATCATTCCAGAATGGACCAATGGAAAACAAGTCATTGACATAATAAACTTTTGCCAGTATTCTTCCAGAACATGGGCTCATGGAATACAAGGCAGGTTTGGAGAAAGTGAGCACAGGTTCTATATTTCCCCAGATTGCAGCTCTTAACTTGGAAAGCCTGGTTGCACGCTACCCGAACAATGGTAAGAAACTATCTCTCGATTAAACAGGCTGTATTAAACCAAACAGGATCTGGGTGGGATGGGAGCATTGGCCAAACAAGCAGATCTAATTGTAGTAGGACACTTGGGTTTTGAAAGTGCCTTTTTGGACACTTACTAAAGCAAATTAATCTTTGCAAGCAAGACATGGTGGCACTGGATTTCTGTGCAATATCGCTGATATTTTCTCAAGAATAAGAGATGAGCGATTTTCTCTGTTTTTTTAAAGATCCATTAATCTTGTACTCTGTTCTAGACCATATCTGACTACTTAACATTAAAGCAACTATGAAGTACGAGATCAATGATAACATCTGGAATTCCTCCCATATTAACATCAAGCACTATGTTGCTCAATATTCAAAATCCTCTGTGCCAGTAGAGAATGGGCTACAATTCTATGGCAACTATTTTGCTTTGCTTTAAAATTTAAAATATTTTGCTCCGTTGACTAGAGCTTGAGTGTGAAATACAAGTGTTTGGAGGTCACAGAAACATTGGCTGGATTCATGCAACATTTTAGACGAGTTTTTAGAATGTGAATTAGTCATATATGTGATGCAATGAGACTCCACCACTGTCTTAGCACATTGTACAAACTAGGCTATCACATTAAAGCAGAATATGGGGTAATTTATTGTATTAGGCCCATCATGTTATATGAAATCAGAAACTGTATATTATTACTCCAGGTGTAAGAGTTGCTGGCATGGTGTAGTATCTCAGTCACAAAGTTAAGGAATAGAATCCCTTCAATTATATGTACAACCCAGAAATGTGCTTTGTACAATATCAAAAAAAGTCCTTCTGCTAAAAATTAATCTCTTCTCCTTACTGGTACTTATTTAGGTATGGCAGGTGTGGGGGGTGTTATTATTGTATGATTGTAAATCCCAGTGTCTGACTTAATTTGATGCATATGCTCAGTGGCTAAGTCAGACAGTTCACCTATCTCCATAGGGACTCAGGTGAAGGTTTCCTACATTGTTGAGATCTTTTAACCAGAGATTCTGAGTTTCTGTCCTTTCCCTAAATATAGATGTTCCTTATAAAAGCTGCATTTTCATCTCCATGGAGTACAAAAATATTTACCTTTCTCTGGTTACCATTGTGGCAAGTTGTTCCCCAATATGCTACCTGATAGATCTATTCTGTTCCCTGTAATTGATCTAAGACAGCTACTGTCCATGCTTTTTCTTTATCCTCTATACATTTTTGGTATTCATGTTGGACCTTCTTGCAACATAGTAAAAAAAGATTTTTGAAAAATATTTGTGATACTGTAATTTCTAAAAACTACATCCTGGAAATTTACTTTAGGTTAAAAGGGCATTAAATTAAAGAATGTGATACTGAACAGTAGTTTGAACGCAGATGATATTTCTATAGATGAGGTACCCTATGTCAGTGGTTCTCAACCTATGGTTCACAGAACTCTAGGAAGCCACAATGTTGTCATGGGGGGGGGGGGGGCGTGAAGGCTTGAAGAAATATTCTGATTTAAATCTTGAGGGTTCATGGCCATGGTCCATGGCCACAAAAGAGATCTGTGGTGAAGAAAAGGTTGAGAACCAAGAATGGGTCAATCCAGTTGAATACTGAAATAGGGCCAGTCACTGTTAGTTGGGCGGCGTCAAGGACAATCTGTGGTCAATTTAATTAAAATATGAAATGTTTTATACCTTCCCCTACAAAAGGACACAAAACATACTGACATTTATTGCAAAATAGGAATCCAGATATAATACAGAATTACAAACATCTCAGCACTAAACTTGATTAAGTTTGTTTGGAAAGTTTTGGTAAGGAAAGAACTGATCTACTTTCTTACATGCCCACCTTTGTTTTCAAGACCTGAAACTATGTAGGAAAAACAAAGAAAAGAATATTTCCTAAGCAAAGTTTTCAGCCGACACTAGCATAATTCTGCTGCTGCCAGAGAGGGAAATACTGGCTTTTCTGTGTGTGTATATTTGTAGATATACATTTCTACCAAACATGTAACACAAAAGAAATAACCCAGATGGGATTCATCAATGCAAGCTTTTTAAATACAACAAGGAATGTTAGGTAAGACAAGCAGCATCAAAATGGTTTCAGCTGGCACCAGAAACTCTACTCGGAAGGTAAGCTGGGTCAACAACACAGTTCTTTTTCAACCATCTTAGAACAAAAGGGTGTCTTTCATACTCACTTATATTAGTTTACTTATCAAGCAAATCCATTTTCTATGTTTCCTCCCCTCTCTCCCTACCCTGGGAGTTGCTTTGAAGGCTGAAAAGGCACCAAGGAAAAAGCACATTCCTCAAGAGACAGCATCCTGGAAAATAAGATGTATGTTTGTGTCTGAGTGTGTTTGGAAGTGAAATAAAAAACAATCTTGAAAATCCATTTGCAAACTGTTGAGAATGAACTATGGCTATTTAGAAGGAGACTAGCTAGTAGAAACCCATTAGCAGCCATATCAGGAGATGCTTTTCAATGTTTGTTCGGTGTTCTTCATAACCCCTTTCAGCCTTGGAAGGCTCTCAAGTGAGGAGGGGGAAATGAACTAACATTCCACATAGCACATGCAATATTGATCCTAAAAAGGGCATTGCTAGGCATCTTTTAACCAAAGAAGGAAATCTATAGGACCCACCACAGAGACACACACAGAGAAAAATCCAAGAAAGGGGAGTCTTAATGCTTCTGCAGATGTAAAATGTCCCTCTCATGAAACCTACAACTGTGTATCAAAGACTAGATTGTGATTTACAATGAGATGGAACCCAGAATGGGATGGAGTTCATCAAGTGGCTCGTTTGATTGTGTATTGTTGCTGGGAGGGGGAGATACTGTTTTTTTAATCTTTCAAATTGGGTTTTTAATTATATGTAAGTAGCTGAAGTGAATCACTGAAAGTGAGTGGATGACCATTGCATTGGCATCTTTCAGTCTCAAAAGACTATGGTATTGTGCTCTGGAAAGATGTCAAAGTTGGAGTGCCCCCTCCAGCATGAATCCTGGGTACATTAATATGGAGGATAGACTGTTACCCAAGCAGCAGATCCCCCCTCTCCAAGTCGCTGAAATAGACCAATGGAATGGCAGAGCTGATACGACTGGTTCCAGCTGTGTCGCAGGAGTTACCAGAATGTGGTAATGAACTGCTTCCGGGACTCTGGCTCTGGATTTTGCCTTGAGGTTGACTCCGGAAGCCTTTTCCAGAAGTGGATATAGCCACAAGGCAGTGGAGATTTGTAATCAGAGTTTCCCTTCTCCTAGAAGATGGTTCTGCCGCTTTATCTGCCATTGGGGTATAGAGCCCTCTTCTGCCTTCAACACTGTTGACCGTCTTCTCCTGTAACTCTGCAAAGGGGCCCTTACAAGGTGCTACCAGCCAGACCAGCTGGACCAAGGTTTTTTAAGGAGGTGTTATTCCTCCATCACTCACCCTTTGTCCTGGCTTATGACAGGCAGAGCCTAGCTTCCCAAAAGTTGGGCCCAAGATGGCAGGTTTGTGGGTGACCATATACTTATCAATAAATAGTCAGAAGATCTGACTTGGTGAAGAAGAATGTGGAAGGAAATGGAAGGAAATCATGGCTAAATTTTGCTAATTTAACTGCATCTATTTATAACCTGGGATGTGGTGGCACAGTGTCTAAGACGCTGAGCTTGTCAATCAGAAAGATCAGCATTTGGTGGTTCGAATCCCTAGTGCTGCGTAACGGAGTGAGCTCCCGTTACTTGTCCCAGCTTCTGCCAACCTAGCAGTTTGAAAGCATGTAAGTAGAAAGCAAGTAGAAAAATAGGAGCCACCTTTGGTGGGAAGGTAACAGCATTCCGTGCACCTTGGTGTTCAGTCATGCCTACCAAACGACCACGGAAATGTTTTCGGACAGCGCTGGCTCTTCGGCTTTGAAACGGAGATGAGCACCGCCCCCTAGAGTTGGGATCAACTAGCACATATGTGCAGAGGAAACTTTACCTTATTTATAATCTGTGCACATAACAAAAATGTGTCAGATCCATTCGTCTTGGCTTTTCTAAGCATGGTTGCTGGGCATGTTGACTGCAATTACAGGGGTCGTAGTCAAGGATCTCTTGAGAATATTCTCAGGCAAGAAACTCTCAATGTACTTAACAAGGCTATGTATCCCGTTCATTTCTCAGACTGAACAAAGTAACCTAAGGGTTTGCTTCACTTTGCCCTGCTCTGGGGCTTTCTCCAGCTATGACAAGTGGCAGAGGAGATGTGGAGTTCTGTGAAATACCTTTTCAAAAATAATCAAAGCTGCCTCATGAAGGCATATCTCAAAGGTGTTCAATCTGGTGACCCCTAAGATGTTAGAATGACAGCTCCAATTTTTCTCATTCTAGGAAAGACAAAAAGGTATTTAACCTAAACTGCTAGCAAAAATAAGGGGAATAAGAAGATATAAAGACTGGCGTCTGTGCTAAAAATTTCTCTGATATCCTTAGAAATTTCCTTTAGTTTTTAGGTAGAATCTGTCATTTCCAAACAAGTAAGAATTCTATAATTTAGTTTTCTTCAGTATTTCTCTAATCCTCCATACATTGCAGTACTCTGTCACCTGCCAAAAGCCAAAGCATAACTTTTCAGACATTGAGAAATGTTTATTATATCATTATTATACTTTATTCATTAAACATAAAACTCAGTCAACTAAACATTCAAATATGCATCACAAATACCATTGACTGGTGCTAATGGTTGATACTGGTTGCTGCCAGCATCCTAGGTATCAATCAAGTACCTTCTTAAAATATATGGTGTTCCAAGTAGTGCAGTTTTTTGCAGTTATTGCAGGAAGCTGCAATTTGTTGATGTACCTTATAAAATTCTTGGACATGGTACCAAGTGCCAATGGGTATCACAGTTACATGTTTCATCCATAATCAGTAGTTTCGATGGCCAGGTCATGATATTGCATGATTTTTCCCAGTTCTTTTTCTTCAACTCTGGCAACTCCTGCTACCGTGATGTCAATAAATTGTATGTTTCTGCCCTTTACAATTGTGATATCTGGTGTGTTCCAAATGATGATCCGTCTGTATTCGAAAGTTCAACAAGATCTTCACCTTCTCATTTTCGGAAACTTTTTCAGCTTTGTGCTCCCATGACTTTTTGGATACTGGTTAGTCGTCTTTTTTACATAATGACCAGTGGATTAATTTAGCAACTCAGTCGTGTCTAGCTTTGTAATCAGTTTGTGCAATTTTGCTGCATTCACATATTAAATGTGATGTTTTGACTTTGTCATTGCATAGTCAGCAGTTTGGATTGTTGGTGGATTTTTGTATCTTCGCTTTCATGACATTAGTTTGTAGTGCTTGTTCTTGAGCAGCGAGTATTAAACCTTCCATTTATTTCTTGATGGTTCCCATCTTAAGCCATGTCCATGTCAAGTTGTCATCACATTTTCCTTCAATGTTTTTCCAGTGCTGTCCACGCAAAGCTTTGGTTTTCCATCTATTTAATCTGTCATCCAGCTGTTTTTCCTTATATTCTGCCTTTGTTTCTATTGTTTTTATACTGTTCTCCATTTTCACAGCCTGTAGCAATTTTTCTGTACTTTGGTTAACATTATCATTCAAACTTCGTTTTTCTTCTTCTACAGTTTGATGGATTTGCAATAGCCCTCTGCCCCCTATTTTTGGTGGCAGGTACAACCTGTTGATGTCACTTTGTGGATGTAAAGTGTGATACATATTCAAAAGTTTGCGCATTTTCCGCTCCAAATTTTGTTGTTGTTGTTGTTATTTAAAGCCCTTAGTCATTTATTAGTTACTCCATGAGAAGTTCACTAATGGTAATCAAACAGCCAGATGGATAATTCTACAACCACACAGTCCAAGTCATTAATTTCATTGTCATCCCTCAAACTGAAATTTACATGTGAAAAAGAAATCCCAACAGTAATCTTAAACAGACTTATTTACAGTGTACTATTGCAGCTTACTTTTGAGCAAACATCCTGAAAATTGCACTTAGAGAACCAATGCAAATGATTTTTTAAAATGATTTTTTATTGAAAAGATTTTTTACAGAATAAAAATAATTTAAATTTAAACAAAATAGAAGAAAACAAAGAAAAGTAAGTTAATAAGTAACAAATAAAAAGGGCAAGATAAACAAGAGAGATATAAAAGGGAGTTTTCAATATTTACAGTAGCTGTAAATTTATTTATATTTTATCCTCTCTGGCTCTGTGCAAATGACATTCACACAATTTAGTTCCAGGATTTTAATCTTGGCTAGAAGTACAAATGCCCTTCCCATGCTTGCTTTAAACAATAGCAAGAAGTAAACTGTTTTTATTTCCCACACATTCACAAGTACTACATTATCTTCTTTTTGTTCACACACGAGCATCGAAAAGAGCTTAATTTTTTAAAGTACAAGATAATTCTCAACTCCTGTAAGTATTGATGCTAGCAACATGAATATGACATAATCTACAGTCACTGAGAAAGCTCCAAAGTTCTCATGGAAAGTTTTAACAGTTTAATAATAGGATACAGATCAAGCTCATGGACTTATTAAAATGTAATAAATACAATTTTAACAGTCATCTGGTACTTATTTTATATGCTGTTCTCCTGCCTTTAAAATGAAGTTAATATTCTTGAGTCAAAATATTTAATGACATCAGCTATCTCTTTTTGGATTTTGCTCTCTTGCGTAATAATAAAAAAATAATAACTTCAATAATTAAAAGACAGTAACTTGCTGAGTGGTGGTTCAGCAGTGTTATGGCAATTAAATCAGCTTTTAGATGTAGGTTTTATTGGACTATAATAAAATCTGAAAGCAGATTAAAAAAAGATCCCTAGTGCAAACTCCAGGCGAATCTCTTATGCATCTAGCTCTCTTGATATAACTGAAAATGTAACAGAACTGAGAGTTAATTATAACAAAGCTAATCACTAATTGCTGCCTATTCTTCAAGTCTAAATTTGACAACAGGATGCTTCTCATTTACAGTATAATACTGTACAGTACTGTATTAGCATAAACTTTTCAAAAGATATTTATGGATTTATTTATATTCTCTTGTGGAACTTTGAATTCTTCCAGAAGAAACAAAAAATGATTCCACTACCCTCTGTGGGTTAGATTAAGAATTACATCATCTCCCCATCTAGTTTTTCTATTTACAGGCTTTTGCTCATTCATTTATTTATCTACCACAAGGAGTGGTAAGGTTGGATTTTTAAAAGCAAAATACTTAATTTTTTGTCATTGCTTGGAATTCTTTGTTTATTTAGAATCTGAAAGAATTTCAGTCCATCAAATCCAACCATAAATTGCTTGAGAGCCATGCTATATTCTATCTAGATAGGCTACTTAAAAATGTTGGGGTTTTTCCGTTTGTCAATATAAGATTTTAATATTTAAAAGCTAAATATTTCTAATAGCATCAGTGGTGCCTAGACCTGGAATTCAAAATGTTAATACAGCAGGCGTAGCCTTGGGATCCAAGCTCCATCCCCTTTGTTCATGTCCAGGTAGAAAGCCAATTATGAAAGATGTATCCTCATTAGATTAAGCACAGAAATTATTCTGTATTTCAATAGTTCTCTCTCGCACACACTTACCTACACATTACTGAAGAATTTTTTCCACACATTAAAAATAATACAAATGTTGAGTTTAAGATAAATGAAGAAAAGAAACAGAAAGATGAAAAAGAAATATAGAAAAAGCAGAAAAGAAAAAAGAAAAATGAAGTAATGGCTTCCAGTCTTCTTTACAGAAGTTATACATTTCTCTAAAGTTCAGATCTAAGTTTCTCCCTTTCCATAATCTCCCCTTTTTAGTCGCCAAACTCATAAATCATGTCCATTTTTTTTCTTTCTGTTTTTCAGCAAAAAGTCTTTAAGGGGGTTAACAGTTTTCATTCATCGCCATGAAAGAGGATTTGCTTAAAAAAAATATTTCCATAGGGAAAGACAATTTCAATTAAATCCTCACAGATGGGATGCAAAATGGTTCCATCTTTGTTTGTTTATTTATTTAGTCACTCATGTACAGGATAACAGTGATTAGTGATTAGTTGTGATTTCCAGATTTTTTTCCATTCTGCTCATTGAATCATTGATTAAGCTTAAGTACTAGCCCTAAAGCAGAATTTGCAGTGACTTTAGACTGCAAGTATAAACTGGAGTGCACCATAGTTGGAATATGTCTTCAACTCTAAATTTGACAACAGGATGCTTCTTATTTACAGTATAATACTGTACAGTACTGTATTAGCATAAACTTTTCAAAAGATATTTATGGACTTATTTATATCCTCTTGTGGAACTTTGAATTCTTCCAGAAGAAACAAAAAATCATTGCCATAAGTGTTTAGCCTTATAGCTAACAATTGCTTCCTAATGGAAGTCAAGTCTTCAAACTTTTGTTCAAGATATTTCATTTAATCAGCTGTATGAACATCAAGACAATTTCAATTAAATCCTCACAGATGGGATGCAAAATGGTTCCATGTTTGTTTGTTTATTTATTTAGTCACTCATGTAGAGGATAACAGGAATAAGAATAAACATGAATAAGAACACGGGAAATAGGTACAAATAAATGGGGGCAGAAGGACAGGGACGTTATGCACGCTGGTGCGCTTCTGAGGTCTCTTAAATGATGTTTCTAAATATTCTGTATATTTGTTTAGCTATGAGGTCTCTTAAGTCAGTGTTTCTCAACCTTGGCAACTTGAAGATGTCCGGACTTCAACTCCCAGAATTCCCCAGCCAGCGAATTCTGGGAGTTGAAGTCCGGACATCTTCAAGTTGCCAAGGTTGAGAAACACTGTCTTAAGTGATGTCTAAATATTCTGTATACTTGTTTAGCTATGAGGTCAGAGTAGTATGTGACTATTCTGTACTGACCTGTAATAATCTCTCCTCTACAGCCTGCAATTTCCCAACCTGGCCGAAAAACTTCCTCAGTACAGATTTGGAATTGGACCCGCCCCGCACAAAACCATTCCACGGCAGGCATGTTTGAATGTGCCTCCTTCGATTTAAAGGATTCGATTGCCAGCCATTCAGCGGACGCCACATCCTTCCTTAAGCTCCGCCCAGTGCCAAAGCCACCGTGTTGGAATGTACCATTCGTGCTGACCAAGGGGAAATGAGCACCAGAGCCGGCGTTCCCATTCTTTAAACTACGTTCCACTCCCACAGGTTGAAAGGAGCGAATCGGTCTGCCTTGTCCAATTATTAATCCTGCTGTTTAAGAGCAAGAGTTACGTCGGGCTAAATAGTACATTCCACAGCTCCGGGCGGAAGTGGGGTCTTCCCTTGGTGTGCAGGCGAGGGGGAAAATGGCGGCCCCGGGTAAGGAGTGTGGTGAGGTGGTGACGGCGTGGAAAGGGATTGTTGCTTTTGCAGTCCTGCTTAGGGAGGACGAGTAGAGGAGCCCTTTCTGAAGTCTGGGGTGTGAGTTCCCCTTCAGGGAATCTGGGAAAGGGCCTTGGCACGATCAGAATGAATCTTACCTATCATGTCAAGGCTGATTAAAAAAAGCTTCACCTGCTGAATACCTACCTGTCAAGCAGTTGAGGAACACAAAGGAGCCTTTTTTGGAGCGAAATACCTCAGTTGTTATTTAAAGCAAGTGGCGATTGTATGCGTTCGTTAAACTTACTCTAAATAGAACTGAGCCTGTTCGCTACTGTAACATTAACTGAACAGGGTTGATACCGTAAAGGTTTTTTTTTCCCTACAGCATTAATCCTGTACATTTTTATTTTATGTTCCTTGATGCTTTCTGTCAGGTAATTGTGCTTAGGTAATTATGTTCTTTAATATCCTTGTCAGTATGCAGATGTAAATGTAATCTGGTTCAGAAAACACATTCTTGAATATAAAATTGCATTAGAAGATTGTAATAATTTCGGCTTTTTGATCAGTAAGCCTGGTTCGATACCTACCTGGGTTCTGCCACTTTCTTTTGCACAAGATCGATCTCTGTACCATTTAAAATGGGCAAGAAAATTGGGATTAAGTAGCTTGAAAAGTTGTTTGCATTCATTCATTTCTATTTTGTAATGGGGATGAATGAAATTGAAAGGTGATTGATTCTGATGGTCATTTTAAATTAATGGGACTATTTGTATTTGAGACAGAATAGTATTGTCTATCTTCAAGTCCTGTGGCAAACTTTTTTGTATGTCAGTGTCACTTCGGAATGGCTAATTACAAGTCTTGCATTTTCCAAGCTTCTTTGTACTATAGGTGGCAGGAAATTAATTGCAACTGAGATAAAGCAATTTCCCATCTGTCCCCTTTCAACCAATTATGGTATTTGCATTTTTATTTGGGCTAATAAAAACACTCTTTTGTCATTCCACGATATCTAGAAGAACACAGATATTTTTTTAAACAAATCAACTTTAATATTTGCAAATATATTCCTTGTTTTATTGGAAAGGTAGCCTGTTTTAATAAAACT
The DNA here is from genome assembly GCF_051295495.1 of Thamnophis sirtalis. Classification (NCBI taxonomy): domain Eukaryota; kingdom Metazoa; phylum Chordata; class Lepidosauria; order Squamata; family Natricidae; genus Thamnophis; species Thamnophis sirtalis. Next base: position 72,078,604 of record NW_028261387.1, read on the forward strand.
TGTTAACAGTATGTTGTGCATGAGCATCAAATTGATTTCTTTAATTATATGTTTTTGACTCTATAATACTTTTTCTCCTTGGGCTAAGGATATCTGAATAGTGTAATGATCCAACTGGATAAAGAAAATTATTCAACAACTAATATATGCACTCAACAATGATATTCACAGGCGTTTATCTTTTCTTGTTTTTTTTCAGGGTATCTTACATTTTTCATTTTAGTCTTAATATCTGTGGACAAGATAGCAGCCTTGACTCCTAGTCATTACCTCACACTGCATGATGTTCAGAGGTTACAAAACTCTTTGGATCGTCCATTTACTGATTTAGAAGGAAGTTATTATACCATCGTAGGATTGAATCAATTAGGTGGGAAAGTAGCTGATGAAAAGGTGAGGATATATCTTTGGGACATTCAAAATATTGATGAATTCATGATGAATGAACTGATTATCTGCACATAAATTACTGCAAGCATAAATTTTGCCATCTGCTCTGGGCAAGCAATATTTCTTTCAGGTATACAAATATGTACTTAAGGGGTCGCCAACCTGTGGGCCATGGGCATGCACTGGCTCACCCACACGAGTGTCACTGTGAGCGTCATGGGTGCTCGCAGCCGCGCTTGCGACCCTATTCACACAAGCAGTGTGTGTTTGCGTGCATGTGGACACACATACACCTGCCCATGCCACAAAACCATCTCTTCTTTCCCCTGAAGCTGAAAATTGCTCTCTGACAATGTTGTAGAGCAAAAGACAAACCGAGAAACAATCAATTCTCATAATGATTCAGTAGCGTTCTTATACAGTTTTTATTTCTTAAAACCTTAGAATTCTTACCTGGAAATGTTTATGCTTTAGCCTTATTTTGTTATTTTTATATAAATCTCAATAAGTTACTGAATTTTATTGCAAGTATTTTTAATAAACAAACATGGAACAGCATTAATAAGCTTTACATTGATGTCTCTACTTCTGGGAGGGGAACATGGGAGAGACATCAAAAGTAAGAAAAGCAATAAAACCTAAACAAAAATGTATTCTTTTGTATCAGGCAATTGCTTATTTTGAATTCCTCTTGAAATAATTGGCTTATGTATACCTGAACCCTTTCTATTAACATTTTAGGAAATAGAGAAGAAATTATGTATATTATATAATAGATAAAGAAGATATATAAGTAAAGAAATAAAGAACTATCACATTTTAACATGATAATGTAATTTATTATTCACCCATAAAATATATTTGTTTCACTTTTATTCTTCTCTAGCTTCTTTGAGTTGAATTGCCCATATTTTTATTCATCAGTCTCATTCACAGTCACCTTACATTACAGCTTGGAGATCTTTCTATAAGTGTGGAGTACAGAAACTTAAGACTGTAACTTTGTTCATATGATAAGCATCTTCTTAATTTTATAAGGCAAAAGCAAGAAAAACTAGAAGTAGCCAATATGTATATATAAAAGAACTGTGTTGTAATTAACAATATGTTTGATTAGGGAGATCAAGGTTCAAAGCCCAGCTCAGTCATAATACTCAACAGATGAAATTGAATGACAGGATTGTTGAACACCGTGACAATAAAAGGTGAAATGCGGTGGTGTACTTGCTGGTTTTGGAACGAACATAACCTATTATATACTATTTTGTATCATCCTGATTTAGGTTAATTAGGAATTAGCTATGTATTATTTATTTTTAAAATGGAATGAATCTGCCTTATGTTGAGTCAGAATGGTGTTCAGTTTATGAGTATTGTCTATATTGGTAATGTTCCTTCATGGTTTCATACAAGGTTTTTCTGGAAATAATAGAAATAGAAATTGATATTCTTCATGCAGAATATATTCTTCTCTCCAAGACTAATGCCTATTCCTGCTGCTCATATCTTCTACAAAATATTTTAATCCAGCTATATGTGTTCTATTATTATTATCGCAACAACAGAATGGTATCACAGCGGCCAGTTGTTTCGCCGGATTTGGCATTGATTACTAGTCGGGCCCCACCCAGGGGCCTAGGACGTCGTAATGTATTTTCGTAATATGCATGCAGATCCAAGCAGTGCGGCTTTTTGCATTTGACTGATGGTGATTTTGTCAATTTTTAATTGTTTTAAATGTAATTCCAGTGCTTTTGGAATAGCACCCAGTGTGCCGATTATCACTGCTGCTTTGTGCCATAATCGTTGGATTTCGATTTTTAAGTCCTGGTATTTCGCGATTTTTTTCATATTCCTTCTCGTCAACCCTGCTATTACCTGGTATTGCGATGTCTGATTGTAACCTTATTTTTCTCAACCAGTGTGATGTCTGGTGTATTTTGCGCCAGTATTTTGTCTGTTTGTATGCGGAAATCCCACAAGATCTTGACCATCTTATTTTCGGTGACTTTTTCGGGCTGATGTTCCCACCAGTTTGTTGCTGTTTTAATATTATAATTTTTGCACAAATTCCAATGGATCAATTGTGCCGCAATTTATAATCAGTCTGCGTGATTTTTTTAAAGTAGCTGAGTATGTGATCAACAGTTTCATCAGCTTCTTTGCAAAGTCTGCATTTGGCATCATCAGAGGATTCTTTGATTTTGGCCTTAATGGCATTTGTGCAGATAGCTTGTTCTTGCACAGCCAGGATTAGTTACTCTGTTTCTTTCTTTAATGTACCTGCTGTTAACCATAACCAAGTTTTCTCACTGTCCACTTTATCTTTTATTTTTTCCAGAAATTGGCCATGCAGTGCTTTGTTCTGCCAACTCTCCATTCTTGATTTTATCACATCTTTCCTGTATTCTTGTTTCGTCTGTTGGGCCTTCAGTAGATTTTTGTTCTTTACTTTGATTAATAGATGTTCTTGACTTTCTTTTAAATAACCAGCCAGTGCATGTTTTTCTTCTTCAACTATTTGCTTCACTTGTAATAATCCTCTGCCACCTGATTTTCGGGGCAGGCATAGTCTATCAGTATCATCACGTGGATGTAAACTGTAGTGCATTGTCATTAGTTTCCTGGTTTTTCGGTCCAAAATGTCCAAATCAGCTTGTGTCCAGTTAACTATACCAGCTGTGTATCTTATAATTTGTATTGCCCAGGTATTTATGGCCTTGATTATATTTCCACCATTCAATTTAGATTTCAAAATTTTCCTAACTCTGTTGGTATACTCTCTCCTGACAATAGTTTTTATTTCTCCATGCTTGATGTTATCCAACTGCAGAATGCCTAAGTATTTGTAGGCTTCATTTTCATTTAATTAGTTGGCCATTGGGTGGTTCAATTCCCTCACATGTAGTGATTTTGCCCCTTTTTATGGATACAGTGGGGCATTTTTCCATGCCAAACTGCATTGAAATATCGGTGCTGAATACTCGGACTGTGTTTGTCAGTGATTGGGTTTCTATTTCTGACTTTCCATAGAGTTTCAAATCATCCATATATAATAAATGTGAAATTTTTTCAGCTTCTTTGGCTGTTTGATAGCCTAATTTCATATTTTTTTAAGGTTACTGATAGTGGGATCATTGCGATGATGAAGAGAAGAGGTGAAAGTGAATCACCCTGGAAAATTCCTTGCTTGATATTAAACATTCCGTAGTTCTCATTCTCTACTGCCAACTCAGTTCTCCATTGTTTCATCGCCTTTTCAGTAAAGGATATAATATTTTTGCTAATGCCAATTGTTTCTAAGCATTTTATGATCCAACTATGTCGAATGCCTTTTTGTAATCAATCCAGACCATATTCAAGTTCGTTTTTCTGTTCTTACAATTTTCTAATATCATTTTATCAATTAGGAGCTGATCTTTTGTACCCCTGCTCCTTCTTTTCTTGCTTTTTTGCTCTACTGGCAAGATGTTATTTGTTTCCAAATAATCCATAATGTTATCTGCAATAATGCCTGTGAGTAATTTAAAGGTTGTTGGCAAGCATGTTATTGGTCTGTAGTTTTCAGGTGTTGTTCCTTTAGTTGCATCTTTCTGAATCAAGTATGTTTTTCCAGTTGTCAACTATTCATCAATTTGGCCATTTTGTAAAATTTCATTCAGTTGTCTGGCCAATATTGCATGTAAAATTGTTGTTGTTATTTCAGACAGATAATTTATGTATGAGTTTGAACATTTATAATTCTTTCTGGATTTAGCAATAGAGTTCCTCCAATAGATGGTGCTAACACTTCATTTGCTGCCTATTTTTTTATTATCTAACTAGGACAATTTGCACTCTTATCAGTTATTTTAATTAAACCCATAAAAGAATCTCAGCCTTCTTAACTGTCTGGCTTGGATGTTACACAGGGTCAGTATTATTTAGTATTTGGATGAGAGACCTCCAGGGAAAACCAGATTACAGACTACATGAGAAACTTTCAAAAAGTTTGTAATAGTGAATTACTTCTAAGTGACTGCCCAGGGAGCAATATGGACAATATATCAGTAAAGTCACTAGGAATTGAAAGAGGTTTTTTTTAACTTGATAAATATCTATCTCTGATTTAGTGTAATTGCCTTGTGGCTACCACTTATAAGAACTAGAAAAATGCCTTCCTTCCTTACATCCAGTATTATTTTTTGTTACCTTCCTAAATCAGGTACTCCATGTTTTACTAAGAATTTATCTGTTATGTACTGAAAATATTTTATAGATGCCTGTGCTTGTTTCCATAGATAAAACGCCTCATGTCTTTGAGAATGAAGGAGCAAAGCAGGCTGTAATATAAGCAAGAAAGGGAATAGAAAAGGAACTTGTCTTTTCATTTTTTTGTTATTGTAGTGGAAGGAAATAAATGAATTATGAACTATCTTATACCATATCTCATTGTGTATATCTAGCCTGGTATTAGCTTTTTTTACAAAACAAAATTGGTAAGATTTTCCCTGGTAAATAACTCGAACATTACATTTAGCATGTGCTAATTGCCTTAATTATTTAATTCCAACTTTTTTTTTCTTAATAGGCTGCTTGCAATTTTATAAAAACTAAATTGGACCCTGATAGTATTGATTCCCTCTTCTATGCTGCACAGGGAAGTCAGGCACTAGCTGGATGTGAGGTAAGTTCATTTTTTACAGGAAAAATATGTTCTTTTGTACAAATGTTTCATCTGTTTGTCTTATGATTAATTTTACAACATCTTTTTCCAAGTCATCTGTTTGTAGACTAAAATAAGCAGTTATTAAATAGCATTATAGCAGAAGGCAGATTATTTAACCTGTTTTAAGCAATCTGACAGTGCAAATTAAACCATTAGGGCTTCAAAATAAAATTAGGTATATTTTTGTTCTATGTGGGATAGAGTTTCTATTTATGTAATTAATATTCTTATAATTGACTATTTCTGAGTAGCTGAAAGTGACTTATATGGGATGCTGGATTATTTTCAACTAAGCTATTTATAAGCAGAAATGTATGATATGCATTCAATTTATGGGAGGGCAGTTTACTGGTTTCTTATTTTTGCAGAACCAGAGCTGTCTCTAAGTGGTTAGTTGTGATTTCCAGATTTTCTTCCATTCTGTTCATTGAAACATTGATTAAGCTAAAGTACTAGCCTTAAAGCAGAATTTGCAGTGACATTAGACTGCAAGTATAAACTGGAGTGCACCATAGTTGGAATATGTCTTTTGTTCAAGATATTTCGTTTAATCAGCTGTATGAACATCAGTCTCAATTCTCTCTGTACATCCAAAATAGTACTGTTCATTTATAGAGGTCAGTATCATTAGGTTTTGAAGAACCTAAAGTTTAGGATGTAAACAGTAGTATAAATAGAATCCCTGGGTTCAATCCCTTGTCCTCCAGCTAAAGACATCACATAATAATAAATGGGAAAGACCTCTGCCTGAAATTCAGGAGTTGTACATCAGAATGGATAGTACAGTAGTCTGATTTATATATATATTGTCATTGTACAAAATAAATACAATGAAATTTGGCATGTCAGAGTTTTGTTTCTTAATTTGGGGGAGTTTGAAGACCTGACTTCCATTAGGAAGCAATTGTTAGCTGTAAGGCTAAACACTTATGGCAATGATTTATGTATACTGCATTTAGTGTATTATTCCTAGATTGCAATTTCAAATGAAACCAGGGAATTGCTACTTGAAGCTATCAGTGAAGATTCTTCGATTACCCAGATTTATCATGCTGTGGGAGCCCTGAATGGTTTTGGGCTTCCTCTCGCTTCCCAAGAAGCCCTAACTGCACTCACTTCTCGTCTTAGCAAAGAAGAAAACATCTTGGCGTAAGTGTTTATCTTGAGGATCACTCAGAGAAACATTTGGAACACCAAAGCTAGGCTGCTGTGTTGTTATTTACTTCTGCATTATAGGTTTTTTTTCTCTTCAGATGAACTGAGTTATTTAATAAGGTATAGTTTACTGACACTTATGTAACTTATGTCACATGGTTTAACGAGCCATAAGCATGGAACAGAATTGGGAATATAATTGGATTACTGTACATTGAAGCTTTGGGGATTGATGAACTTCTGACTTAGCTATTCATAGAAATGTTAATTATCACACCTGGATGTTAGAATTCGGAAACTGCTACAGTTTCTAATCTAGGAAAATAAAATTGACTTTAATCAAATCATACAACTTTTTAGTAACATTTTATGCAAACCTTTTTACCAAATGAATCCCAATTTGTTAGTGCTGTTTTAATGGATATTCATGTTTCATACTTCTGAGATCAATCCACTTGTAATTGGTAGGATCATATATTATGGTTTCTGTTGTTTCAGAACAATTCAGGCTTTGCAGACTGCATCCTATTTGTCACAGCAGGCAGATTTAAGAAGTATTGTGGAAGAAATAGAGGTTTGTTTTAGATTTATTTGTTATACTATGCCCTTCTGCTTTATTCTCATCTAACTAACCATATAAAATATATTAAAACAATTTTTAAAGCAATATACAGGTAGTCCTTGACTTACAATAATTTATTTAGTGACTGTTCAAAGTTACTGCAGCACTGAAAAAAGTGACTTACGACCATTTTTCCCACAAACATTGCAGCATCTTCCTGGTCATGTAATGACAGTTGCAATGTCCCAGGGTCATGTGATCCCTTTTGCAATCATCTAATGAACAAAGTCAATGGGGAAGCCAGGTTCACTTAATAACTGTGTTGCAAACTTGACAACTGCAGAAATTCACTCAACAACTGTGGCACAAAAGGTTGTAAAATGGGGCAAAACTCGTTTAACAAATGTCTCACTTACAGGACTACCTTTAACTATATTTTAAATATCAACAATATTCTTAGAGCAGTAAAAGAATAAATGGCACTCAAGTCTCAAATACTCAGTTTTTTCATGAATCCATGCCACCAGATCAAAAGGTTGACAATTTTTTCTTTCAAGAACTATATTTCAAAGAGGTGGGGATACCTACCAGTTAGTGTCAGAGGGATGCAAAAAGAGGTCTAACTTTCATTTTCTCTGTCTTTTCATTATCCATTTTTTAATTATTTTTGCCCTCTCACTCTCACAAAGTCCATCCATTATAGAGTTAGGGTGCTTAAGATTGTTGCTGTCCTGTCCTATTCTCAGTTCCCACTGCATTTTTTTTTGCTGTGTTTGCATTTAATATTCAGGTTCTTTTCTGCACTGAGTTCTATTCATTCTTTAGAATCAGAATAACCTTTTCTCCAGTTGATGTTCCCTAGATATGAAAATAATATCCAAATATTAATAAGGTGAAAAGAAAAAAGGCAGCAAAACTCCTGGGTATGGGAGGACATGCTGTATATTATTAGATGGATGAAATAAGTGTAAAATTATTTGCTGTGATCTTTTTGTAGGATCTTGTTGCACGCTTGGATGATTTAGGAGGAGTGTATCTACAATTTGAAGAAGGGCTTGAAGCAACTGCATTATTTGTAGCCGCCACTTACAGACTCTCAGATCATGTTGGCAGTGAGCCAGCAATAAAAGAAGTAGGTAACTTGGAACATGCTGTGGTAATGATTTAGAATAAAGAACTATAAATTCAAAGCTGAATTTGGACTATTGCAAGATGTAAATGGGTTCACAAACTAATAATAATTTCTATTGTAAGATAATATTTTGAGTGCTTGGCAACTGGCTCACATTTCCACATCCCATGCTCCTGTGTTCTTAATTTTGAGCATTTGGGGGAAACAGCTATGGCATTTGCTTAAGCACTGCTGCAAAAAAGGTCATAAAATCAGGTATAGTCACATCACTTAATGACTGCCAAGACTTATGACCATTATTCCGGGATCAATTATGGTTGTAAATTGAAGAGCTGTTGTAAGACAAATATACATGATCTCCATACTGAATTTACATTCTCAACCAAAAAAGGAGGGTTTAAAAAAATGAGTACTCCTCCTCTAAATTCTGTAGGTAACAAATAGGCACACCACTATAAGATGTTAAGATGGTAATATAGTACATAATAACCCTAGGCATTGGCCTCGCAGTGTATGGTACTGCCTGCCTCTTAAATCCATCATCTTGTTCTTGTTTCTTGTGTGGAAAGAAGAGAAAAATAACTCTGTTAAGCTCTGCTCTGGGTTGCACTTAATACAAATAGTTTATTTCTATGCTCTTACCTTAATTCTGAAGTTAAATAATTTCAACATCATATATGGGAAAACTGCTACAGTCTCGGAGTTATGGCAACTGGATTTCTTTTCTTTTTGGTTGAAAGCAGCAAAAAGTTTCAAACCAAAAAGAAAAAAAGTCCAATTGCCATGATTCAATTTCCAGACAACTGTATCTGGATGACTGAGAATCTTCGTCAATCTTCAGTCACTGTTTGGAGTCCTCCTGCATCTTTAAAACATAAAGCAATCAGATAAAAACTGTATGCAGGCAAAGGTTTCCCAAAAAAAGATATAAAATGTTAATTATCTAGGGTGCAGTGAAAAGTTACACAGTTTGTAAAATTGACATATAAAATTGACAGATACAAGTTTAAATTTTATGGGAAAGTCAATAATTACAGGAAAACTAGAAAGTGTTTATAATCTGTAGGAATACTGAGTTATTCTGGCTCGGATGTCAGGTGTGATTAGGCTACTCACAATGGCAGGAAGGAAACAGTGAATTTAACAAATTGAAAGAAAGAAATTTAATATATCTCAGGTAAAAGCATTAACTAATGGGCTGCATCAGATGACCTTATAATGTGGAGAAAGATTCAAGTTATTTATGAAACTTTTTAAATGTCATCTTCAAAAAAAAGTCTTTTGTCTTGACAGTTAACGGCTAGTCACAAAATTATGTTTTGCTGAACTGAAAATATAATTAGTGCCTATTATTTCCAATTAGTATTGGGAATGTGTAATGGACTAGAAAGATCTCAAGTCTATTTCCTCTTTTTAAGAATTGTTGCAAAAACAATACTTTCTAAATCACATCTTTAAACATTAGTCAGGTGAATCTAAAGTGATGTGTTATAGACTGCTTGTCATAAAGTGTTTTTAAAAATACCAAAGTCCCAAATTGGCCCAATTAAAAGTAATTATTTGGTGTGAGTTGTGCATTGTGTTGTCAGGAACTCTGGATTTTTTTAATATATAGAAATTGTGTTAATAAATTCTATTTCATAGGAGAAATTAAAACTGCTTGAGGTTATTGTAATTTATTAGTGATTTATTGTAATTGTTATTGTAATCTGCCTATTTATATGGGCATGTTTTTATATGATTCCACAGAAAGAATTAAGTTTGACAAATTTTCAAACCAGCGACAATGCTTTTAATGGGATGGGATGTTTTGATTAGGTACCTAAAATAGAGGTAAAAATAATCTCTCCAGCTTTTCTTTATAACAAGAATAACAAAATCTCTTTGTTTGAAGAATATGGACAAATGGGATTAAAAATTAGTAACACCCTCTTCTCAAAAGGTTCCCAAAGCTTTTCTTTTCCTTACAGTCTTTTTTAAAATGTCTCAGAAATCATGATTACTATGCCCTATGCAAACATTGCTCCTCCAGCTGCTTTGAGACACGCCAAATCATTGGTCCTCTGAGTGCAGCACTTTCTCTTTCTGAGTACAGAAACTTAGCTACTCATTTAGATTTACATGATAATCTCTGTCTTTTTGAGTAGAACCTGTATCTCTGAGAGAAGTAATAAGTACCATTAATCTATAAAAACAGGACAAACTACTGAATATTTATCCTATTGAGCGTTTAAAATATATGTTAAGGTAATTGTCCCAGTACTATTTGAAGTCCATTATAAATCCATTTTAAAGTTGCTGTTGACTGCAATCTATTGTCAAATTTTCTGGTTAACCATATATGTAAAAATTTTGACAGTGATTTTATTAACATACGCGACAACCTCCACAAAAAAAATTTTGTTGGTGTATTCCTAGCCTCATACTGGATCACCAGTATATGCTTGTTTTCTGTTTATGAATTAGCTGTCTATCAAGGTAATGGGAAGACTAAGCAATAATAAATATTTCATGTAATGAAGATTTAATGATACGTTTAGAAATTTGACTAAATGATTTGCTGTATATAATATAGCTTTTTAATTTTTCCTCTTTTTCCATAGTTCCTTTCTTTTTGTCTCTTAAAACAATAAAATGCTGAAACCAATTTTTGCTTATTATTTTTTATTTTAAGGATCAGCTCATCCTCCTGATGAATGCAGTTTTCAGCAAGAAAAACTTTGAGATTCTTTCAGAAGCATTCAGTGTAGCTTGTGCTGCAGCCTCCCTTTCCCAGAATCGTTACCATCTGCCAGTCATTGCTGTGACTGAGGGACCTGCTGCAGTTTCTCACCATCAGCCAATACTCACGGTCAGTGGCTGCACCAAGAGTGTCTTAATGCCTGAAGTAGAAAGTGAAAATATTTGCATTGGGAAGATAATACAAAAACTGGTTGTTAAAGCAGCGGTGACTGACATTTTCTGGAACCAATCTATCCTCTAATAATGAGCCGGGAACCAAAAATTAATGTCAGAATATTTTATAGAATGCATATTATAAAATGCCAAGTCATGTCTGGGGAATTGCATTAAAAAAAACCAATGAGAGACTTAAAAATATAGAATGTCTTTCCCATGCAACTATTATTTTTCCCCTTTGGAGTTAAACTGAGCAGAATCTTACAGTACAGCTTGAACTGAATTTAGGAAAGCTACCAAGAAGCAAATAAAATTGATTTGTGCTGTACCCTGCTAATAGATCACTGCTTGGTGATCAGTAAAAAAGATAGCATCGTGGTACGATTAATGATTTCAGGTATAAACTCAGAAGCCTCTTAATGGATAGTTCATTAATAGATGCCAATGACCCTTTAGAATTCCTCTTTAAATAGGTTAAGAATAGACAGCAATAGTTCTCTCACTCCTTTTAAGCTTGAATTCCCAGTGGCTCAGACAGAATGACCAATGCTAGAAGTTACACATCTACCATTGAAGAAATACAGTTTATATTTTAGGCTTGCTGCTCGAAAATAACTCCTGCATATTAATTTTAAGTGCTTTCCTAAATGAGGGGCGGGTAGAGGCTGATCAAACCACCTGGGTCAAGATGTCCCACAATGGGTTGCTATTACTGAGAAGTTCCAAAAGTGCTTTTTCAAGAGGCAACTGGACTTTTTGGTTTTTTCTTTGAAGATATTTGCTTCTCATCCAAGAAACTTCTTCAGCTCTGAAGCTTCTTGGATGAGAAGCAAAACATCTTCAAAGAAAAAAAAACAGAAAGTTCAATTGTCTCTTGAAAGAGCACCTTTAGGACAACCATGACCTGGATGACTGATCTCCAGAGATAGACTTTTACTGAGAAGGTCTGCTTTCTAGTCAAATCCTTAAATTCCTAAGGTGGTTTTAGGTGTCCCTTCTATTTTTGTAATGGTTTTTAGTTTTTATATTTTGAGTTATTCTAGACTCTTTTGGTTTGCCATGTCCATTCTTTAATATTGATTTAGATTGGTGCAGTTTATAAATCTTGTAAAATTTATATTTATTGCTCATTAAAAACACTATTGTCAATTTTAAAAGCTCCTCTCAACCCAAGTTTCTCCAAAGCAATTTGGATAAAAATACCAAACCAGTAAATTTAAGAAGGAATGCTATCTTCTGTGAATAAACCAAGGTTGGTACAGTCAGCTGCACCAGAAGTTATGTACAGTGTTAATAATGCATTGTTATACAACAGTGGACCATGGAGCAAAATAGAGCATTAAGAAAGCAGCTGTCAGCCTCATCATCCATTTTATAGGTTATTATCTTAGCTAGAGATCTATTGTTAAAGACTAGGAACATCACAGCTGTCTGGGCCTGTGCCCATTACAAAGTCATTACTATCAAATATTATACCAAGATCTGAGTTTCTTGGTAGCTGGTAATTTCTTAAAGATGTGATACAATTTGGTCTAGTGGTTAAGACACCAGTCTTTAAACCAGAAGACTGAATTCTAGTCCTACCTTATACCCAGCTGGGTGACTTTGGATGAGTCACACTCTGCCAGCCCAACTCGACTCACAGGGTTGTTGTAGGAAAAATAGGAGGAGGAGGAGGAGGAGGAGTGTTAAATAATGTTTGCCACCTTGAGTTAGTTATAAAAAATAATAAAGGTGGGGTAAAAAAGAAAAAAATATGTCTTGTGGAAGCTGGCTTTCTTTTCTCATTTCATCACAGAGATAACTTTGAAGTACACAAAATGTATGTTTGGAACGATAAGTGTGAGAGAATGAAGCTGGAAAATTGAATTATGTGTCTCACCTGTCTAAACTCTTACAGTCTTGAGGTACAACATATCCTCTTAGTTGATGGATACAAGGAAAACAGTATTTTTAAATATAGGCTATATTTAGGCTACACTATATGATTTAAATTTAAATAACAAGAATTAAAGCTATAACAAGGAATTAATTAGATGTAGTTTTTGGAAGATGGCCAGAAATAATATCTGAAGTAAAACAAACAGAAGATCGTCAGGACTTCTCCATAACTTTGTCTTTTCCTGGAATTTGTTATTTTGCTGATAGTCTTCATATATGAGGAGGAACAATAATTTTACAAATCTTTTACATTCTTTAGCTTAAAGTGACAAACGTGATGTCACAGCCACTAACTCAAGCAACTGTAACCTTGGATCACGTAAAGTCTGTTGCAACTAAAGCCACCGTCCTTCAGCAATCTACTTTTTCTCTGTCTGGGTAAGCAGAATATTGTTTTTCAAAACCTTTTGTTCTTCATTTTCAGCTTGGAAGATCCCCATTCTTCCCAAGAATGTGGAAAGCATGGAGAGATGAAAAATAGATATGCATCCAGTAATGTTCATGAATAGCTCACTCTTTTTGACATTTGGAATTCATAGTTTTTGTTTCCAAATAGTATCTTGTGACTTCATTCTGTTCCCTTGCTGTTGTGAGCCACTGTTATAAGCAAGTGCATCCTGCTTCTGGCATTTTTAATAATTGCTATGTATATGACAATCAATTTTCTGCAAATTTACAGCTATACTTTTATTAACAGAGACGTCTTTGAGCTGAATTTCATGAGTGTCAAGCCTGCTAGCGGCTATTATGATTTTACAATCACTATTAATGGAGATAGTCGGTTTATAGCAAACAAAGTTGAGGTAGGTATATATTCTAAGCCCTTTTTTATTCTGGGAAGGAACTTGTTCATTACAGCTATTTTGACTCTTGTTAGTTGAAAAATACTTATTTTTGTAACATATAATTTGTTGCAGAATCCAATCTGGTTGGTCACCAGGACCAGAGGTTTTGTCTTCCGAGCTTTTGTGATGGAGCTGATCTTCAGAGAACTTCTCTCTGGTCATTAGAAGCTAGAGAGAAGTTCCCTGAAGATGGGTTGGCTCCAGCACACGTCTGAAAGCTTGGAAGACAAAATCTCTGGTCCCAGTGACTGGATTCTGCAATATTATCCTGTGACACATATAGTCAACCCTTCATTCATTTCATTTGTTTTTCATGGGTTGTTGTGTTGTTTTTTTTAATTTACGTAGCTGTCCATGGAGTATGTCCTTTCCTTCTCCCTTCCCAAATAACTGTTACCATAATACTAGACTTTGTATCAGAATGTGTGATGGTCAGACTCTGAAGGGCCTGTGCATAAAAAATTTCCTGGGACAAAAAAATATGTTGCATCGAATGGATAGGGAGAACAATAAAATGAGAGTAACTGATGTGATTATATTATATTTTAATAAATATTTTAAATTATTGGCTTTTTTGTAGAGGCAAACATCCATTTGGGGAATGTGTAACTGTTATCCTGTTTCTTCTATTCAGCATCGATATGATTGCATCCCATATTTACTAGAATTTGTTTAATTAAAAATTAGTTTGACGAAACAACTAGCCACGTGCAAACTGCATGCTAGCTAGCCATCTGCAACATACATTGTAAGAAGGGAGTTGATATAGTTAAGAATCCAGATCTAGGCTTCATCTTTCTTGGCAGTCTGTGATGCTTTGGGGTTAAGAGCTTCCCTTCTGAAAACTACTCCCTATTGTCAGATAGGCAGAATTTCCCTGTCTTCCCTTGTACTAGGATCTCTGTAAAGTGAAGCAGAGCCCTGTGTTGAGCCCTAGAAGAATAAAGGAGAGGTCCAGCTGCCTATCTGCTTCAGAATGACAGAGCAGGGCTTGTAGCTACTCCTTCTTGAGTGTCTGCAAGTTTGACTTATTCATCTGGAACTCCTGCAGGCATGGCTCGTGTTGTTGGAAGGGGCTCAGTTGTAACCAGCTTAGCAAGTCATTCTATTCCCCTCCCCCTGCTTTAAAATAAATATATATAGACAGAATTAAAAAAAACCTTGGATGTTTATCTCCTGCTCATTATTAGGGGTTAATTTTGGGTGGAGAGACATTTTTTCTGACAAGGCTAACTGTTTTCCTGAGGAGCTCAGTGGATGAAGGTATGTGCAAAATGGAATGGATCACTATTTTTCTAAATTTTCAAGACAACCTTAAAGGGTTATTTTAATGCATTAAACATACTGTGAGACATGCAGTGTCAGGAAACTACCATTAATTTTGTGATGAAATTTCAACAGTGTAGTTAGATGTTTCAGCAACTGAAAACAGGGTGGTTTTAAGACGGGGGGACAAGTTGCCCAACTGAATTTGGGGCCAAAAAAAACTTTTATTCAGTAACACTGAAAACATAAAAAATATTTATTTAGAAGTAGCAAATATTATTCCGTAGTTTACTTCATTGATATTTTGACAGATCTAAAACAAAGCAATTTCCAGATTGCACATTGTGAATTTTTTTCCTCGCAGTCTAATCTTTTCATTCCTATTGAGTTTCTTTTTTAAAAAGTCATTCCCAAAGTGACAGGGGTGGCAGTTGGAAACAATTTGTATGTATGCTATTTTTGTTCAAGAGCTGTTTTACCATATTTGATATTCTCTTCACCTCCTCAATTGCTTATTTAATTGAAAAATTAGCATTTAAGACTTGTTGCTCACTCAGCATACATCAGCTAGAAGTCACTTGTTTGCACATGCCAAGCTCTGCCATACATATCAAAATCATTGTAGTAATTGGAGTAACAAGCTCTCTTAAAGCATCAGAGAGGGATTTATGGAGCTGCTTAAGCACTCTGGTTACATAAGTGAGTACTAGCGGCCATGCATTAACGGTGATGGCTTAGTAAGAATACAGCTTTAATAATAAGGCATTTTATTACTGGAGAAAGCTGACAGGTGGGCTGCTTATTAGAGGTTGTCATTAGATTACTTAGTGCTCTAGCAGTTTCAACAATTATGATCTAAACTTTAATAAGTTAAGTAAAAATAGCATATTCTCCCACATTCATTAATGTGTGTGTATGAATGTAATGTGCCAAACACAGTAGACAAATCTGAGCAAAACAAAAGATAAACCTTTACTTTTAATATTCTCAAATGTCATCTTCAAAGTGTTGTGTATGAAATTATTTTCATAATTGCCTCCCTCGTTTACTGCGGAAATTTTAATCAAAGTAAAATGAGCTGTTCATCAAATAAGAAACTGTATTCCGAGTGCTGTTCATATATTTTTATGCCTCTGGAAAGGAGAAGAAAATCTTGTTCCAAGTTCCCATTGATCCCTGGGGCTAAGTATTGTACTCAAATTAAGCTCACGAGTAAACTCTTGGTGTTCTGGTCTGATGTTGGAATACTCAAAAACAGTTTTTTTGAGCCTGGAATGTTTTGCGTACCTCAAATTGCTTTTTCTGATGGTTTCATTGTGCATTCTATTTTATTGTATTCTGTTGGGTATTGTGGCTGCTATCAGTTGGGACTTAATTTCGTGATATCCAGCTGAGCATATTCCAAACATGGTGCTGCTCATTCCCTCACCATTGATTTACAATACATAATGCCCAAGTGTTCAGATTTGTCTCATATGCCTTTCAGTTTGTGCTTTTTAAAAGTTCGTGAATCCAAGAAACAAATTAGATATCCAAATACTGTAAAATGAGATAGAATAGTAAAGTACAATTCTATTCTTCGTTGAACTTTAAGGACAGACATTCCTTTTGTTGTTTAAATGCATAATGTTGATTTATCTCAACCACTATAATTTAACCAAAGATATAAAAAACACATAATCCTTCAGAGTGCCTCATAGAGAACCATAGTAAGTATTCCCTGCGATTAGAAAATGGAGCTGTCAGCCACTAATTATTCATATTCTTGCTTCCTTAAATTTCCCTCATACTATCTTTTCAATCACCTCTGAATAAAGTTAAGCTATCTCTTTTCTGGAGACTCCATCATTAATAAAGTGTTATAAAGTGTCTTTTAGAAGAAAGTTGATTGATAATTGATTAATATATGGAAGTATATTAATGTGTGAATGTAATTATATCCAAAATAAAAAGTTGATTGTTGAACTCCTTTTTCGTACATTCTCAAAAAAAGAAAGAAAAGAAACGGGTGTGGAAGTAAGCCTAATTTCCAAAAATGAAGCACAAATAAAATATTACTCATCATCTATTTAAAATGTAACATATTTTGTGTGTGTAAATGTGTGTGTGTTTGAGAGAGAGAGAGAGAGAGAGAGAGAGAGAGAGAGAGATTTATTTTGTTTGTTTGTTTGTTTGCAGTTGAAAGTCAAAGTCTCAACTGAAGTTGGTATTACAAATGTGGATCTCTTTACTGTGGATAAAGACCAGAGCATTGCACCCAAAACTACCAGGTAAAATATTAGTACATAGAACTCAGTACTGAAAGCCAACACTCTAAATGTGGGCTTTGCCAATATGTTATCAAGGAAATAAATTATATAAATTTATCTGTATTTTGAGATTTAAAATGTTAGGTTTTATACTAGGATGTGCATGGTTGGATGTTTACACTCTTAGCAGCAACTAATCCTTTTAAAATTTCAAGTATCAGATTATTAATTCCTTAAGCATTCAGTCAGCCAGAGTAAACAGAACACTGAACAGAATGTGTTATTTTAATTTCTTTACTGAACCTCTTGTATCCCTGTCTACGTCTCTTTGAAAATGAAAGTTGTAAAGGGCGGTTACACTTCTTGAAATTCTAGAAAGTGTTATTGTTCTTTCGGCTTTTACTGGTTTTTTTTTTACAATTTCATTTTGTGATCAACCTACCTACCATCTTTCTCTTTTTTGTGAGTCAGTAATTGTGCAATTGGTAATTCTTACTTTGCATTGAATATCTTTTAAGACTTGTCTGATGCCTTTAATAATGCGTTGTAATCTGGCTAGAAAGAGCCATAAGTAGTTGCTACTGCAGGTTCGCTTGTGGGCGCACCTTGGGCACATGTGCAGTGCAATAAAAATTGCTCTGCACATGTGCAGAAGCCAAAAACAAGATGGTGATGCCTATGGTGCTGCACAGAGAATTGGTTTGGGGGCGTGGCAAGCCTAGGTCGCTGTGGTTCCAGCGACCCAGGCCGCCAAACTACTACCGGTTCAGCCAAACCGGTAGGAACCCACCACTGTCCAAAAGGCTCCCAAAGCAGATTATATTAGGGAATAAAGAGGAGCATAAACAATTCCCCTCCTTGCTGTCTGTAGCATTTTTCCCCCTTTCACATCTCCCAAATTATTTATGATCCCATTTTCTTATTGACCCATGTATTCTAGGGTTCAAGGATGACTGGAAATCTGATCATTTGGTGTATAAGCTTTAATTCCTAATCTTAAATATGTAATATAAGGTGGTAGACAATGTGCTCTGAGGTGACAACTTCTTCATGCTAAAAAGATCCTCAGTAATTATACATATAATAAAAGTTAATTCTAGGGCTAGACCCCAATAAATCATAGTTGAGATTCAGTAATGACTTTGATTTAGCAATAATTTTATTCAACAAATGGGATTGAATTTGAAGCATAACCAGCCTTCTTGTAATTTGTCTTTATGAGGGTAGAAAAACTACTTGTAAGTTTCCATAGTTTTCTCCTCCTTTATTCAAGGATGAACAGATTTTAGACTTGCAAATTAATTTGCCTAAAAGAATAGGGCCAATTAATTATAGCCAATAAAATTAATACATGCATACTAAAAATTAAAAAATTGAGTGTTTCTAAGTATTGGTTTACCAGAAATTTGGGGTCAGTGCTTGACCCAAATTGAATCCTTCTATACAAAAAGATCTTGAGTTTTCACAAGTACCCCTAGCAATCTAATTTGGGAATATGAAGCTTTCTAATTGTTTCTGTATTACATTATATAATATAATAAGGAATCAGAATCTCTTGTTGATTAACTGCAAATTACTAGATTTATGAATAGATCCCAATCCACTTTGTATCTAATTTCCTCTGCACAGATTCACTTTTTCTCTCTTAGCAGCAGTTCACTTCTGTTTTCAGGGTCACTTACCCAGCCAAAGCCAAAGGATCATTCACAGCTGACAGCCATCAAAATTTTGCCTTGTCCTTTCAATTGGTTGATGTGAACACTGGAGCAGAATTAATCCCTCACCAGGTTAGTTAATGCATGCCTACACTAATCCAGAGTGACATTTTAGCAAAAAGGCTTGTGAGAAGAGGTTCAGGTTGCTTTTTGTTTTTTGTTTATAAAAACTTAAAAACATTAAGCAAATGTGACAGTTGTGCATAACAGACTTGAAAGCAAGGAGCAAGTTATTGCCCTTGTGATTTGCTAGCTCTCTTGTCTAAATTAATGGACAAAATAACAGACAGACCTATGTATATACTTATGAAAGTACCTTATGTCAGATAAGTTGTTTATTCAGCTGATTGCTATTTAGTCTTCTGCACCAGAGTTCTTTAAAACATCAAAATTGAAATCTTATCAAAATCAGGCATGTTTCATTGAAAGAGCAAATGTTTGGCTTGTATCATCTCTGTTGTCTCAGATTGGAGCATGTTTGGTCGATTGGTTAAAGCGCCAGACTAGCAAATAGGAGAGTGTGAGTTCTAGTCCTATTTTAGACATGAAAGCCAGCTGGTGACTTTGGGCCAGTCACTCCCTTTCAGCCCAATCCACCACCAGGGGTCGGTATGGGGAAAAAAGGAGGAAAACAATATTTGGTATGTTTGCCACCTTAAGCTATTTATTAAAAAAAATAAAGGTGGGGTATAAATAAATAAAATATTGGGTAAGTTTGTCTGCTGCTGTCAAAATGACCAATCCTGCCAAGTTTAACAAAATCAGTACAGCATTCAAAGAAGCTGTATCAACCCATTTCCCCCCAGCTATGTTACCCATATTTCACGTGGAAGCAATGAAGACTGAATGTGCAAATCACATGCTTACTGAGGGTAAGCTGGTGTCTTTTCATAAAGCATATAAAAACATAGTTCAATTCTGGCTGAAATTTTTGCAATACGCTGTGAAGAGGAAGCCTCTAATAGTTTAACTTTATAGTTCTAGATATATTCCAGCTTAATTTCAGAAGCATGATGGGGGGAAAAAGAATATTATACCATTAAAAAAAAAAAAATCTACATGAGAGCAGCATGCCTAATTGTTTTTTTTTTTTTAATATTCTTTCTTGAAATAAACCCATGTTACTTTTTTTCAGTTTCTTGCCAGAATCTGGAAAATAATTCCTATCTTGAAAAGTATATTTTTATACGGTAGCATAGTGACAGTCTGAATGTGAATCATATATAAAGCAGAAAATGATATTTTCAAATTTTCTTGCTTTATCCTTCCATTATTTCTGTAACTCTTGGGCGTAATAATTTGTAAAAAGACTGGCCCTTGGAATTTTTTCCAAGCTCTTAAAACGAGCATATTCTCCTTCAATCCTGGTTAAATAACAATACTATTAAAGTTTTTGCTCTTTTATGGTATTGGATGCTAACGTAACTTTCATTGTCTTTTCAAATTAGACTTTTGTACGGCTTCACAATCAGAAAACTGGGCAGGAGGTAGTGTTTGTTGCAGAACCAGACAGCAAAAACATTTACAAATTTGAACTGGACACTTCTGAGAGAAAAACTGAGTTTGATTCAGCCTCTGGAATATACACTCTTTATTTGATCATTGGTGATGCCACTCTGGAAAATCCAATCCTATGGAACGTGGTATGTTGGTCCAATTGCAGAATGCTTTACCTGCTAGATTGATGTCAATTAGAGAGATTGAGGAGCTAGATATTGTGTAGGCTCAAGGAATTAACTTCGTCAAGATCTAAATAAAAGAAACAGAGAACATCCTGGATCAATTTTTGCCCATTTCTATTTACCCAGTGGCCAGCTTTTGAATCTTACTTATACCCTCAGTTTGGAGGGCAATGTCTATCTTTCATGATACAATTAGCAACCTCTAGTATTTACGGTGTGCTACTGCCAAGAGGTAGCAGTCAGTTCTTAATATTAGTAGGCTTTGGTCACATGATTCATCATGAACCTGTCAAATTTCCAAAATCCAATTAATAGCCAAAACTTGGCTATTAAGATCACTGACGGCAAATCCAAAACATATGTACCTTGTGGAAAAATATTTCCCTCTGCCTTTCCTGGATTTAATTTCAATGGATGATCTTGAATTCTGATACTCTGAGAAAGGGAGAAAAACTTCTATCAATATTTTCTATATAAGGCTATTCTGAAAATCAGTGATATTTGCCTTTCAGTTGTAAGGTAAAAGAGGATTACTATCTTGATAGTAAACCTTATTAAGACAAAATGTTCCTATTTTTGTATCATTTCTATTATTTAAATCCTTTCAGACGAGTTATACAGATACAAAACCTACTACCAGTACTATGTAGTAGTAATAGCCATGATAACCGATTACAATCACACACTTTCCAAAGCAGCCATATTTATACAAGTTTTGGGAAGGCCAAGAGGTTAGATCTGTCTTGCCTAGTAAAGCAAGCAGTTCCAGAGGAGGGGAGTGTCTTCTGATAACAAGGAACCTTTATCTGTGAATCTCTGCCCAACTGTAACGAGTAGGCAATTTCTATCAAGGAAATACAGTCTCATGAATATAGCTAGAACCCAAATCATATAAAGGTAGCAACTATCTAACTATCTGAGGCCTTAATTTTAAGGCTGCTTTAAGTGAATATTTTTAATTATTTATGGAAAGGTAAAACAATCAAATATAAATAACCTTCAAAAGGCATCTACCTTTTTAAATCTTTCCCAGGCTGATGTTGTCATCAAATTTCCAGAAGAAGATGCTCCATCTACAGTCCAGTCAAAAAGCCTTTTCACTCCTAAACCTGAGATACAGGTACACTCCACATTAGGGCACTCAGTTTCACTGCCTTCTACATTTGGAAGACCACTGCTTTTGATTTATGTGTTTAACTTAACTTTGTGATCAAGCTTGGGGTAGTTGTAGAGTAAGGGTACCAGTTTCTGTCTCTTCTGTCAATGAATGGTTTTGCTTCCTTTACTCTTTTTGTATTTGGCTTAGAACTCTAAATTTAATATTACCTGCCATTTAAAAAAACTGTATGTTTGCAGACCATAATTAATTCTTTGGTCAGTAGAATTTTTTGGCTAATTCTTAACTTGAGTGTGCATGTATTCATAGATAAAACCAAGAATAAGATACTGGGTTTTCTACTGTTACTTCAAGAATCACTTTTTAGCTAAAAAAGCTGAAAAATAATGCTTCTGCACTTAGAAGCATCTTACAATATACCTATCCTTTTCTGAACAGTTAAATTAATATTGGTCATGTATGGAAAAGAGCCTTACTTGAACAGGACAACAAAGGAAAAAACGGAAATTGGTGATTTCCTCACTAGAGATTTATAATGAATTCAAGAATCCAGCTTCTAGTTCTTGCATAGGCATGGAAATCAGATGGGTAACCTTGGGCCAGTCACTCTTTCCCAGCCCAAATCAATGCCTGACTTGCATGAGTCAGCTTATAAATAAAACACCTTGTTCTATCATTCACTGTGAGTTTTGCTATAACAACTAGGTGAGTACCATATAAAAACAAGCAGAGTTTGCAATCAGGCAATGCAGATACTAAGAAAACAACACTAACAACTGAGTAGAAGCTAGATTGTATGTATGTATGTATGTACGTACGTACGTACGTATGTACGTACATACAATTGGGTATCTTGACCCAGAATTTGCTTCTGGTAAGACACACTGCTCTTCTGATTTTTTTTTTCCTGGGATTCCTCCACTAGCATTTGTTCAGAGAACCTGAGAAGAGGCCTCCCACTGTTGTATCAAACACATTCACAGCAATGATACTCTCCCCACTGCTTTTGCTCTTTATACTGGTAAGTGTTCCATATACGCTTTCTAATTAGTACTGAATTTCTTGCTGTTACTCAGCGGCTGGGTTTTTCAGGCAATTGAGGACCAATATTAAATACAGTATAACATTGCTAATTTTTCATAAAATGGGTTTGTGAAAGATTTCCTAGGGTGAAAGTTTAAAATTTTCCTAATTGGTATCTAACCTTCCTCCAAATTCCTGCCTCGATTTGAGAGGCCCGTGAGAGGCCCGTTTTAAAAGACGGGCCTCTCAAAGTTTCAAGGCTAATTTGCACATCTAAAGGAGTCAAATATTTTGAAAGGATTTAAAGCAATCTGGGATGTTCTTGAAGTTGATTGGCAAATGTTACCCTCCCTTAATGTATATTTTTGCCATTTTTCAGTGGATAAAGATTGGGGCCAATATTTCGAACTTCAGTTTTACTCCAAGTACCATTATCTTCCATCTGGGTCATGCAGGTAAGTGGCAGAGAAATTCCTCTCCATTATCCTTTTTTTTCTGTTGGCTTTATAGGTAAGAGCCTGATGACAGATGAGCTCACAGCTTATTAACTATAATGGACATAATGGCACTACATCCCTTCCTTTTGTCCATTTTTCCCCTAGCCCATCTTTCAGAATTATTCCGGTATGGCTAAATGCATGTTTGCCATCAGTTTTAAAAGCTATGATTAATTTCAATGTATTTCCTTGTATGTAGATACATTTGTTAGTACAAAATGTTCTGAGTTTGTATTTTGGGCATCAGTCCTTTAGTATGTATGACCTTGCGGTGCTTTGATTTTTTTACTCTTCTTTATGTACCTTGATCAGTGCCTAGATTTCTCCTCAGTCAGTGTGTGTTAATTTGATCAGAAACAGCTATTGACTTCTTGCATTCCTTGGAATATGCTACTTGCCTTTAACATGCTAAATTGACTAAAATTTTAAAAAGTTGTAGGCCCTCTTATCATGAATTGTTTCTTTGCTGTCTTTTAATCTTAGAAAGGTTCTTTCCTTTCATCTTCTTCATAACTTCATATTTTCCCTATGAGAAACCAGCATTATTTTTTTAAAAAAACTTTAATTAGCCAATTAGATATTTAAATTTTCATTTGACTCTTTCATCAATGATTCTCACTTTATTGTACGTATGTGTACCCCTGGTGAAATGCAGACATCCCTGTTAACTATCCAGGACATCCTGGTTTTCGGCAGCCACCATAAAAGATATTTCTGCCCTAACTGACCAATTTAGCAAAAAGAGGAGAGAGAAACAGTCTACAAGCCTGTTTGCCTGACCTTGCTTTCTTGACCTTCTGTGATGTTCAGACATTGCACACACTTGGGATTCGGTGTAGTTTTCTAGATTGGATAGGATGGAACATTAAGATGAACGGCAGGTGTTCCATCTGAAACTGAAATGGGATTCTGAAACTGAAATGTGGGCATTTGGAGGAAAGCCCACATATAATATGAATGCATCGGTACCCAGGTTTCTGTTGAGAAGCAGAGAATCATGAAGAAATTGGTCAAGTGCTGCAAATGAAAGGAGCGAAGGGCAGAAAAGTGCAGGAGTTCACACCCAAAAACATACTGGCTACCACAGAACCATATTTTTCCAAGAATCATTGGGGCAGGGGGGGGAGGGGTGTCCCACTGGGCGTGGCATGACAAAACCGCGCTACGCAAAATAGCGGAGATTAAATCGCGTCACTAAAGTCGCGATGTCATCATCGCGTGTCATCACCGCGGGGACAACAGCGCGGTGACAGAAGGGCGTTCTACATGCTTCGTTCTTTGCCTCCAAAGGTAGCCCTCCTCCTCCAGCTGACAGCGGCAGCGGGCACGGGAAGGGTCCAGCTCAGCCGCGGGGGGCAGCAGGAAGCCCGCGGGGGGCCCGAGCAGGGCCGCCGACGCTGGCGGTGGAGGAGGATACAGCAGCGGCAGCGGCTGAGGCTCTCCCGGGGCCGGCGAAGCGGGCTTGCCCGGCAGAGGCAGGCCGCCCTCTTCTTCCTCAACAACATCTCCTTGGATGGGCGGCCGCCGCCACCGGGCAAGCCCGCTTCGCCGGCCCCGGGAGAGCCGCCGCCGCCGCCCGCCCTGCCTCTTCCTCCGGGGGAGGCGCCGGCGGCAGAGGCCGCCCGTCCAAGGAGATGTTGTTGAGGAAGAAGAGGGCAGCCTGCCTCCGCCGGGCAAGCCCGTTTCGCCGGCCCCGGGAGAGCCTCAGCCGCTGCCGCGTCCTCCTCCGCTTCCTGATGCCCCCCGCGGCTGTGCTGGACCCTTCCCGCGGGCTGTTGCTGCTGGGCAGCCCGCTTTGCCCCGTGCCCGCTGCCGCTGTCAGCTGGAGGAGGAGGGCTACCTTTGGAGGCAAAGAACGAAGCATGTAGAACGCCCTTCTGTCACCGCGCTGTTGTCGCGGCGGTAGGGTCGTTTTTTTATTAGCGCTTCGGACGCCGCGGATTTGCCTCCGCACTTATGTCGGCGCGGATAAGGGCATCGCGGTTTTGTGGTGGAACCCCCACTGGGAACATGTAGTTGGACCACCTCTGCCTCACCTTGGAAGAACCGAGTTTTTATTTTTATTTTTAAAAGCTTTTAAGGCTTAAAAAGAAATTGCCTGTGGAGACTTTGGTAAGAACATAAACATATGTATATAGAGAATATTTAGGACTGTCTGTAAATGTAAATATTTTCTTTTTTAATAGAGAATAAGCTGATGACATATGGCCATCTTTTCTTATGAACTGTCTCTCTATAGATCTAACCGACTAGCCAACAAAAAAAAATATATAAAACTTTTTTCCATTTTGTTGGTCTTATTTTAATATCTGCTTTCTTCTTACATCTTATATAATGAACCAAAAATAAAACAAGCACAGAAATTTGAATACCACTGCAGCAAATGCGTATTTTTGGAAATAGTTGTAAATATAAGCTTTATATTCCAAGTTAAGTTATTTATACTTTGACATTTTCTCAGTGTTCAGTGTGACTCATTTAATTGCATTCTGTCTATAAATTTCAGCATATTTTGTTAGAAGGTTGATTTTATTTCATTTGAGGATTATTTTTGTTCCAATTACCTTATTTACATCTATGTGTGTGGCTGGGATTGCTTTTCATATTGGAAGAATCATGAATCCATCCCTCCACGTGAAGGATTTAGCATTTGCACCTGGTAAACGAGATCCTCAATATTTCCTTTTGCCAGCTTCCTTCTCTGCCAGTCAGTTTTCATGGTATATAATTAAATGTTTGCACTTGAAGAGAATAGTGTTTTTCAGAGATTCTGGAGCCTTGGTTGTTATCTACACCTTAGTACAGCATTGCAACAGTTACTTAATATGTAATGTGGGTACTTTAACTGATTTTGTTGCAGTTTAGGACTGGAATTACTGTGAAATGTTTTTAAGGAAATCAAATGTTACAAAGTGTTACTTGGTCATTTTTTCCTAGCAATGTTGGGGCTCATGTATGTTTACTGGACTCAGCTCAACATGTTTCAAACCCTGAAGTACCTGGCTCTCCTTGGCAGCCTCACCTTCCTAGCAGGCAATAGAATGTTGGCTCAAAAAGCAGTGAAAAGGTAAGAGACAAAAATTGGATTTCCTTTCCTTTTTTTTTTTTTTTTTACAAAAAAACAAACCTTTACAAAAACAAACAAACATCATGATAGTAAAGAAAACTTAAGTATGTGCTATTAGCACTAAATCCTTGTTAAATTCCAAGCTGTTCTTTCCTGATTCATCAGTATATCTCACATTCCGTAATAGTTGAAACATTCTGACTTTTGAAGTCAGTCATTTAAGGAAGGGATTCTAACTGTCCAAGTAATGAGATACTGTTTGGAATGTTTTTTTTTTTTTTTAGTATAAGTAGTCCTTGGGTTATGACTACTCATTCAGCGACTGTTCAAAGTTACAACAACACTGAACTAATGGTACTTATAACTGGTCCTTGAAGATCCAGCAATTGCAGTACCTCCACAGTCACATAATCATGAATTGTGTGCTTGGCAACTGGCTTGCAGTTACAGTGTCACAATATCCTGCAGTCACATAATTACCATTTACAATCTTCTCTGCCTGCGTTACACAAGCAAAGTCAATAGGGAAGCTGGCAGGAAGGATCACAAGTTATCCATTGTAAGTTGTTCCTGCCTTTTTTGTAGTGTGCACATAGAGTGCCTGTGGCCCCACCTGTGCTTTCTGCTTGCTGCGTCACCCTGAGCACCCCCAACTCCCTTGGGCTCCTTGCCTGAGACTTCTGCCTTTTCCTATTTAACAATTCACATGGTCCTGGGATTACAGTGGTAACCAGAATTGCTGGAATTGCCCTCACTAAACGAGGGCAATGTGCTATTAACACCACATTGCTTAACGACAGAGGTTCCATCCCCAGTTGCTGTTGTAACCCAAGGACTACCTGTGTTGTAATCATGTATAGCAATTATGGTCCTTTGTATATATCTACATCTATATCTATATCTAATTTTAAGCATCATTCACTATTATCCATGCTATCTGGGGCGTCATGCACTTATACATTGAGTGACATCTAGAAAACTGTAGGTTTCCCATCGGTAACAAGGAATATCTTTTCTGGATTTCTTCTTTTTAAAAGATTGGAAGCTCAGTGTCATTTCTCACAAAGCTTCCAATGTAGTAACTCAAATCATTTGCAGGACCTACAACCTCACTTTACTGTCTAAATGCTTGCCTTTTTTTAACTCTGGAAAAAAAATGTATAGGTTTGCCTTCAGAAAATCTTGATGGTCATTAGTCATTCTCAGGGTTGAGGCAACCATGAGGTTAGTAGCAAGTTAGTATATCTACCTTATACAGGTAAAATTTCTTGCTGCATGGAAAAGTCATCATAGAGAAGTAATTGTCTTGTGGATTTTCTGTAGTAGTGAGTATTAAATGAGAAAGCAAAGTTTCTAAGTTATACCAGGGCTTCTAGTGGCATGAACCAATACCGGTAGTCCTTGATTTACAACCACAATGTGCCCAAAATTTAACAAGGCAGTTGTTAAGTGAGTTTTTCTCCGTTTTATGACTTTTCTTGTTGCGGCTGTTAAGTGAATCTCTACAGTTAAGTTAGTAACACAGTTGTTAAGTGAATCTAGCTTCCCTATTGACTTCGATTGTCAGAAGATCACAACCATCATAAATATGAAGCAGTTGCCAAGAATTTTGATCACTGACCATGGAGATACTGAAATGGTTTAAGTGTGTGTGAAAAATGGCCATAATTTTTTTTTTCAGTGCTGTTGTAGCTTTGAACTATCACAAAACAAACGGTTGTAAGTTGAGGACTACCTGTAATAAAAATGCTTCTTGCTAATATCTGTTATGCATCAGGGCTAACTTTATAATTGTGCTCTTTGTCTCTTTTATCTGATTTCTTCTCTGATGACTATTTGGTGAAATTAGTGCGACCATGTTTTTACCTACTTTAGTGGCTGGCTTAAAATTCAGCCAATAATAGCAGCATAAATTATCCTATGGAAAAAAATGGCATTTCTCTTGATTCTCACTCAATCTCTGTAGAATTTCTGGAAGCCTGGTTTGCATGCTTCTTTTGAATGTGTTGTCAGTTCCTAAAGTAATACTTCTTTCCACTTCACTGTCTGCTCTGAACTTTAATTCCTTTCTCCTTTTGGCAGGATCGCTGCAGAACAGAGCAGTAGGTTGGCAAAGTATAGAACGCTACGGTAAAAAGGGGGTATACTAGTGACCAGCCCTTCCTAGAAGTAAGGGTCTTTGGCTGTTGCTTTTTCTAAGCATGGTGGCTGCTTCATTTTATGCTTATCACTGTTTGGGGTTGAAGAGGGGGTGGGGGGAGCCTTAGCAGAAGCCACTGCCACTAGGCCTATTATGCTTCTGACTATTGCAAAAGGAACATTTGCATGATTTAGCTATCTATTTTGAGTTTATTGTTTAACTCAATTATTGTTTAACTCCATTACAGTTCCACATTATTTTTTAAAAAATCAATTGCTAGAGAAATTTCTAGCAATGCTTAAGACTTCTAGATTTCTCTAGACTTCTCATTTTTATGTCTTCCACAACTCTTGCTTGGTCCATCTGCCCATATGCTGCTTTTGCTTTTGTTCCCAGTCCAATCAATACAAAATATTTTTCCCAGAAGCAAAGAATCAATATTTGTGTAATTTAAAAAGTTGAGAATCTTTGGAACAAGATTCTTGGGAACGTCTTGGGATTTCAGAATAACATGGCTGAGCTAGTCAGGATTAAATTTATGCAAATTTTTGGACGTGCCTGCTTCAGTTTGTTTCATGAAGTTGCATAGCCTGACACAGTTTCTGAATCTATGTTATCTATAGCCCTGCATGTAATATTTTGAATTTTCTCTTTCTGCCTCTTTATTCTTATTGGGGGAAAAGGAGCCCGGTGAGCCCGGTGGATTTTTGTCTGTTTGTTGCAGTTGTTTTTATACTGCATATTTTGTTTGTTTGTTTGTTAATTTTTTATGCCTCAGAGTCAAGGCGGATTATAGCATTTGGGGAAGCAGAAATTCATCGTAAACAATATAACATTTTGTTTACAACATACAAAGCCTAAAAATCCACTGAAGCAACAAGCAGCCATTCGGCCTTCCTATTACCAATTAAAACCATGTTTAAATGAAACAGTTACCATGACTTTTTTCCAGGCCAGTTTCACATTAGTGGATAAAATGGTCCATAACAAGGCACTAACAAAAAAAAAGATACAGCATCAGTTTCTAGACTGTTCTACCTCTCAAAACATCATCTGCCTCAGAGACCTCATTAGAAACTGTGAAGGCTGGTCATAAATCTTCTCAATGATCACCATCATAACTTTGAATGGTTGCTGAACCATTGGTCATTAACCAAGGACTACCTGTATTTTGAATTCGATTTTGAAACCGATTAGCAACTAATGCAGTGACTAGAACACTGTAACATTACTAAAACAATTCTTACTTATTAGCACCTGGCTTCGATACTTAGGATCAAGCATTGTTATTGAGTTGTCAGAAAACAACTTAAAAGTACAGCATGTTCTGGTAGCCTAATTGCATGCTGTGGAATGCATGAATTGCTGTTATGATATCTCCTATTCATTATTACAGGAACCCCTTTGAAAGCTAAGTATTCTAAATTAAAATACGTTGTGCTGCTTAAATAAATTAATAAACTAGATTGCCAAGTATTGTTTTTTGCAACAATATGGAATATTGGATGGAGAGTGATGCAGTCACCTAGAGGTGGAGCTCTTGCCTCACAATCAGGAGGCTGTAAATTCAATCCTAGGTAAAGGCAGATATTTCACTCTCTGGGCACGATGAGAATATAGCTGCTGAATATAACTCCACATTGGCAACAAGAAGGGCATCTGGCCAGTAAACACTTGGCTCCATTCAGTTGCCCAAACTCCACCCCGCAAGGGATTATGGGGTCATTAAAAGGAGATGATGATGATGGAATCAAAAGAGAGGAATCGTAGGTTGATAGGAGAATCTGAGTAAGAAGATATTACTTTGACCAACCATTGTCTTCATTTCTGGTTTCTGCATTAAGAAAGTATTATGTTTGTTTAAAATAGAGTTTTTAATATCATATTTCCAGATTTTGTAGTTATGTGGTCACACAAAAATATAAATTTTACATGTACCAACAAAAATACTTTGAGGTAATGTAGATTATGGATATAAAATTAAAGAACATAAATTGTTGTATTCTTGTCTGCAATAAGGATATAAGCATTTAATTGTGTAAATTCCAAGATTTATTCTGAATCTCTGCTTATTGAAAGACAGGTATTTGAGTTCCAGTTCTATAATTTTCTGAAACACACAGCTGTCAATTTCATAGATTACATGAAGAATTAGAAATATTGTAGTACAATATTAGATTGTAACAAGGGGGGTTTCAAACTTTGCAGTACTACAGCCACCTAAAATGATAAATGAATGGAAATGATTTAGAAATTAATTGAGAGCTGGTTTGGTGGATGAGTTTAAGGCAGTGGTGCCAAACTCGCGACAGCACATCGTCACATGTCATATCGCAACCTTTTCCCCCTTTGCTGAACCAGGGGGTGGGCGTGGCCAGCGTGTCATGCATCCGGCCCATGGGCCATGAGTTTGACACCCCTGGCATCTGACATCTGGATAGAAATCAGGAAACCATGAGTTCTAGTCCTATCTTAAACAGAAAGCCAGCTAGGTGTCAAGGAGCAAGAGAATAAACACTCAAAGATAGATCAGATTTCATGGGGGATTAAAGTTGGGGGGGGGGAATTAATATGACCACATAAAAATACGTAACTCCCTTGATTGTTCATCTTTTTATTGAAGAAAAAATAATTATGCACTCTAATATATAAGACGTTTAAAACTATGCTAATATATAGTCCTTCAAACGCTTCAAAGATGATGGATCTATTGCTCCATACTACAATAGAAATCATCAGGTGTTGATATCCAAAGATGGCTAAATATTGGGTTTAATCTTCTCTTAAAACACTGAGTTTTTTTGTTCCCCACTTTACCCACACAAATGTTATAAAAACTCTCCAATCTTTGCTTCTCAGTTTGTCTGCACAAGCCTGGTCAGCTTTAAATAGATGGTACAATTACCCTCTTAAGTGATTGTAATAGTTCAGGGGTGTCAAACTTGGGGCGTCATGTGACATATCAGGACTTTTTTTTCCTTCAGTAAACTGGGCATGGGCATGACCAGCACGTGATGCATCTGCCCTGTAGGCCACGAGTTTGACAGCCCTATAATTGTTAAAATCAGGATATATTTTAAAGCAACACTCCTAATTTGGCAAAGAAAACATAAATCTATTAGGTGAGAAACAGTGTGGTGAGAGAAATATTGGTTTTGTGGTATTTGTTTTAACCAGTATCTATTAGTGGGACTTAATTAAAGCTCTTATCCCACTGCGGATTATGGATAATTTTTAAAAGTGTTATTTCATCATTATATGGCAAAGAAAAGGAATGGTGTTTCCACTATCTCTTTATTAAAAGCAAGCAGTTATTTGGAGATACAAGCTCAATGCAGTTTTACAGATGAAAATAAGTGTCTAACTATATTGCTTTATATATCATTTGTGTAATGGAATTGAGTTTATGAATGTTATAATTTAACAGGTTAGATCCTGGTGTCATAGCCATCTCCTCATCATTTCCTTCTGATTCTAGTTATTTTTATACATTTAAAGAATTACAAAAAGAATGTTCTATTTATTTTAGAATGGGGAGATATTTCTAAGATTTGTGTCTCTTTTTAATTTTTTTAAATTTAATTTTAATGTAATCATTTGAACTTGATAGACTATGTGTGAGTTGTAATCTCGCCTTAGGCACAAAAGCCAGATGAGTGATTTTGGTCCAGTCACTCTGTGAGCCCAATCCACCTTACAGGGTTACTGTGGGGAAAGTGGGAGGAGAAAGGCATATTAAGTATGTTCATTGCCTTATTTGTAAAAATGATAAAGGCAGGATATAAATAAAATAGATCAATAGATGAATACATTATTAAATTTAAGTTGTAGCATTATGTACACAAGAGATACTCCAAATATAATATGACTTATAAAGTCAAGTTTGCATGATAAATAACTGTATTTTGCATTAAATTCTACTTTATTATGTATTCTTTGCATTCTTCAGGTTTTAAATTGGGCATTTAAAACATAAAATTTCACTCTCCTATTCCAAAAAGAGGTAACTGCTTCATAAATGAAGAACTCTTCAACATCAAGATTTGTAACTTTAAGAGGATTTCTTTGTGTCCTTCCAGAACACGCTAATGTCAGAAGAACAGAGGAACAGGAAAAAAAAACCTTAAGTAAAAAAAGGAAAGGAGCCAAAGAACAGTTTGAAGACCAGAAACTGAAGTGTGGAAAATAATTGCCTGTAATATTAAAAAGTGTTTTTTAAAGAAGAAAAATCCCCCACATGTTGTGTTTGCTTGAATGTGTAAGTACTTTGATTTGTGGTACAACCGCCTTGTCAATCAGTAAGAACTTTAGAAACAGATGGGCTCCCAACTTGTCATTTTTTAAAATCTTTTTCTACCACCTCCTCAATGAAATAAAGAGAATAAGACAAAAGGTCTAGCCAATTGCAATTTCTTTTATTATATTGTGATTCTCTAAAGCAAACATTGTCAAGCTTATGCTTCAAGTAGTTATAGAAGAGCATTTCCATATTTTGTGTGAAAATGCAAGAAAATTTTGGATGATAAAAAGCAGTTAAAATACACTTTGAAGAATCAGAAAACCTCTGACAAATTCTTTACACACTATCAAGACTGCATAGCAATCAAAAACTCTCCATGGTGCTGAAACCAGAAGTCAATGAATGCTTTCCATTCAGCACTTCTCAGTTTAAACTCACAGTACAATCCCCATGTTTTCATTATGTCAGACAACTCAATGGCATTGTTCATTATGGAGTCTTAGTAGAATAAAATAATTTGGATATAGCATTTTGCTACAGCGGCCGTTTATTTTTCAAACTGAAATGAGGCTACTATACAATAAGCATTCTTATCTGGCATGAATTAATACAGGAAACAATTCCACATATAAACATTTGCTTTCAATTTTTGTCCTATGTTTATAGAAGGAGATTTCAGTAATATTGGTTATCAGTTAGGTGTCCTGTTCATTTCTTTCCACAGCTTTAGAAGCCTTACACACACACACACACACACACACACACACACACACACAATTCCTGCAGTTTATGCCAATCCTGAGAACAGTGACCAAAATGAGAAAGGGAAGGGATGAAGTCGGTCTACAGTTCCATCACTTTGATCAGAACACTGGTAAAATCTTCTAAATTGTCATTATCAACATACTGAAGTCTGGGAAAGAAAAGAAGAGATCTTAGTGTGACAACAGTGTGGCTGCTTTCATTGGGACACAATTGCTTCCAAGATAAGGTACTTGGCTCCAGCAACAAAAACAAAGCACTTATTTTGATCAAGATAAAAAAAAAACCTGTTGTTTATTTGTTCTTTCTTGAACAGTAATGAGTATTCAGTCAGTTTCTTCTAAATGTTTTGAACTTAAGCCATCTGACTAGGTTGTCTAGATAGAGATGTTTTCCATTAACTTGTGACGCCATGAGTTTATGCAAATTGTTTTTCCATGTCAAAAACCACTTAGAAGCAGTTCAAACACAAGCAGAATTTAATTGACTAATCACTTTAATATATGCAAGTTTACTCAAGGTTAATATACAGAGTAAACTTTTGAATGTGCGCTGAAGTACACTGAACAGAGATGTGTACAAATTACAACTCATTAGAGTGTGTTTTTGTTGCAGTCATTACTATATATACAAGTCACAAAAGTAGCAGTTGCACATTCAAAATGTACTGTATGTTACAGAATGTGATTGTTATGTATTTATAAAACTACTTACCCTTGATTCTGTAACATTGCTCCCAAGAAATTCCTAAGTACCATCTCTTGATAATAGTGACTATCCATCATAATGCTATCAGACTGGCGCCTAGTCAAGATTTCATGTAGCTCATCTCCCAGGCTTTCTTTCCTACAAAACAACCAAAATGATTGCTACAGAGAAACACACTATAGAGGAAGGCACTATAGGCGAGAGCTATTCCTGATTGACTTATCAGCCTCATAAATTGGCCTTGAAAAAGTTATTATTTAATATAGCTATTTTTGAAGGCAA
Organism: Thamnophis sirtalis; assembly: GCF_051295495.1. Classification (NCBI taxonomy): domain Eukaryota; kingdom Metazoa; phylum Chordata; class Lepidosauria; order Squamata; family Natricidae; genus Thamnophis; species Thamnophis sirtalis. The sequence goes on from NW_028261387.1 coordinate 72,112,983, forward strand.
TTTCTTAAGCTAAAATAAAATTCTTCTAATGCAAATTCCACTAATTGTTTCCTTCTAGCTTCATAGATGACATTGTAGTCTAACACATCTGAGCACAGTTTGCTATCTTGAGATATTTGGAGTTTTTAATCTGTTAATAGGAAAATCTAATCATCTAGAAATAGTTATAGATAATATTTATTTGGATTATAAAGATGAATATTTTTGTATTGTAGATCAGATATAGCCCCAGATTTTCCCAAGGATATACGGAGTGAAATGAGAGCTCCAGTTAAGATACTATATAAATTCAAATTTCCTCTAGTGAATAATTAAGCCCCTTTGCAATATAGTACACCTTATAATAACTGTTTCTTTATTGCTAACTGAGCTATATTTTTGGCCATGTCTGATCAGAAAAATATCTGTTGTGGCTGTAAGACTTTGTCACTACCACTAGGATGATCCAGTCTCTGCATTTGACAGTCAAGTAGAGGCTTAATTGCTACAAAGGTATGGTAAATAATGAATATTCATTACACTTACTTAAATCTTTTCCCAATTATGCCCTGTAATAATTTCCGTGCTGATACCTTTCCTCGGACCTTCCGGTAACTGTCAGTGAATATGGCATCTGCATGACGCTGGAGTCTAAAGAAATAAAAATGCACTGTCATTCTGATGCAGTGCCCACTTGCAAAGGACCATCATACAAACACTTCCTGTTGATGGAAAAGGCAGTTCTATATGCCTTCAAAGCTACGCTATCCTAAAGGAAAAGTTCTCTGCATTTATAATTTCTATCCCTTTTGGACAAGTAAAGTGCTAAATAAAAATGAGTTCATTGCATTCTTTCTTATGTATAATTTGTTCTTGGAACTTATAAAATATGGAACATTAATGTGTGCCCTTTTTATATGCTTAAAGAGGTTAAATGGCAAAACAGGATCTTTTCCACAGAAGTATGGTATCTTGAAATTTCTCCCAAGACAGGCCAAATAAGTTTTAGCAAGGTAGTAGAAAGCACATTTTCCAATGTTTTGAATCATGTATTTTGATCTTTTGTGAATTCTTGTATTTCTAATTGCTAAATTTTAAAGGCAGAAAAAAAAAGTATAAACATGTGTCTCAACATTTTTAACTGAAGTTCTTAAAAAATTTTTTGACATAATATAATACCTTAGTGGCTCTCAGTTCCACAACTATAAATACTATTTACCGCATTCTTTTATAGAATAAATCCTCGTTATCTGTTGGAAATTCTGACCACTGGCGTAAACAAGGATACCTAAGTAGATGGATCTTAGCCCTGATTGAGCAGAGCTAAGGTCGTGTTACTTATTTTGACATTAATATACCCACCTTTTGTCAACGGGGCTGAGAAAGTTCTCTACATGTTCTTCTACTGAAAGATTGTGGCTATGTACAGGACTAATTTCTTGTAGTTGAAAGCTCCCTGCTTTGCCAGAAATGGATATTGGATTATATCTAAAGCAACAAACAACAACATTAAAACAATCAGAATAAGGCAAAATATTTCTCATTCTATGGCACATTGAAGTGAGAATTAGACGCTCCTGAGAGGAGGAAGGAAAATATTGCTACGTATCCTCATTTTGGGGCTAAATGAATGATCTGAGGTCAATCTTCTTTTTCAGTCTGCCCAATCCATTGCATAGGATTGTGGATATTGCGATAAAATAAAAGGAAACATCCATTTACATATTGAGATCTGAGAGAAAAGGTTATATCAGCTAATATTTCATGCATTATAAAGCATGGTAATCTACAGATCAATAACCTAATACCAATAAGTATAAACTATTTTAATCTGTAAAATCAAATGGACAAACAAGCATTTTAACTTAGTTCCAAAAATGCTTATAGTGTTTAGCAGATTGCCATGTTACTACACAGATGGCCCTTCTGTTAGAGATGGACTAGTTTCTTTCAGCAGCAAGGAGTCTACTATCCAAGACAGACTTTTCCAATGGAGAAATGAAATCAATAGGCTCAACCCTACATTTTCACTATCATAAAATAGAGATTATCAATTACCTGAGTGGTGGATAGAGAGGAGAAGAACGGGAACACATGACAAAGTGGAGGAAAAGGAAAGCAATAGCTCTGTCCAACATCTTAAATGTTTTCTAGGGCAGGCTGCAATATAAAATAAGAATTTGGGATTAATTGTGGCACTTGAAAATAATCACTACAGTGACAACAATTCTGCGTGTTTTTTAAATCTGTTCTAAGTCAACTGAGTTTTCTTTCCTTGGTAATAATCTAAATTCAATATCTTAAATTCCAGTAAAATCTAATATTTTGTGGGACATTAATATTCTTTCTGTACTTCAGTGAAGCATGTGAGTGGAGAGAAAAGAAAGGATATTGATTCCTACTGGGATCTCTTGTTAACAAAAGGTGATCTACTCCAGAGATTCAAAAAACGCAGATGGGATCATTAATAATGTTCTAGTTCGCAGAATTATTGTTGTGATGGAAGCACTATAAACGCACTTCATTAGCTGAGATGGAATCCAAAGAATATACATTTAAGTTCTGTAGTCACTGAGCATCCTTAGCTATATCGTGTTGCTTTTTAAATTATACTCATTGTTTTTCCAGCACTTATAACTTTCACCATGTGACGTTCTACCTGTTTTGACAACACAGGAAACTGCTGTCACACCAGAAATAAAGGGGGGGGGGAGTATTGAACAATGCTGTGAAGCCTCAAAAATATCCATATGTCTTTTTTTTTTTTTTTTGCTTTTTTAAAGTATATTTTTAGCCAAATACACTTCAAGCCAGATATCTGCTAGTTCAGATATTGGGGGAAAAAGATCATTTATCAGGCAACTCAATGCTTGTAGTCCAAAGTTCCAGGTAACTTTCCGTAAATTCATGAGTATTTTTCATGTTTTCAATACAGGGATTTGAGGAATGCAGATTAATAAAAATTTTAACAATTTTAACTAAAGCTTGGGTTTTCAGACTCCTGTGTTTTAACTGCTTAAACTATTGCACTCTTTCCACCATCAATTCTTGTCTTCATTCTTATTTTATATTAAGATTGTAGAATTATAAATCATTCTGTGAACAGTTTAAGAAAATACAGCAGACCTACTGTAAGTTGGGCCTGGTTAGTACTTGGATGTGACTCCATCTGAGAAGTTCAGGATATTAGTTTGACTGGGGAGCAAAACCTTGTCTCAGAAAAAGGCAACAGCTAGTCTAAAAAAGTGCTACCAGGCTCCTGGTTGCCACTATAGACAAACACAGTTCTGCTACAAAGCAAAGCATTTTTATAATTAACAAGAAAATTGCATGGATGCAATTACCAAGAAGGACATTTTTCTGTTTTTTAATTCTTTCACCAGGGATGTAGGCAAGACTGGGATGTTGAAAAGGTATCCCAGAAGAAAGTCATAGGAAATCTCTTGTTTCTTTTCAGCCAAGAAAACTACATAAACACCTTCATAAAGTCACTAGGATTCACACTATAAACTTTTTAATGTCTGTTCATTTGTGCAGTTCAAGAGATAGGCACAGCTATGTCTGAAGCTTCTCCCCTCCCCCCCCCATTCCACTCCTGCAAGCAGTGTTGAAAGTTCAAAAAGGCAGTTAAATGACTTCTATTAGGAGGGAGGTTTGATCCAATAATTCTGCAATTTCAGAAAATAAAAAGAAGGGACTTTAAACACTTCCCTTCCTACACAGTATTAACTGGTAGCCTAACGAAACTTTATCACTTTTTAGAACCAAAGATGCTACAGTAATATTTCCATTTTGAGAATTTAAAGTAGCAGAAATTGTTAAAGACAGCCATGTTTGTCCATGGTGGCAAAAATCACAAGGAGTTTGGAACCTTTTCCAACTAATTGTATTAAAATACATAAGCTTCAGGTCCTTTCATCAGAGGCATAATCATCATACCACAAAATTAATAAAATGTGTTAGTTGGAAAAGATGCTACCAAATTCCGTAAGCAGCTAAGAATACTGTGGTGTGAAGAGTGGATAAACAAGAAAATCCTCTTTTGAAATAAGATATCCCAAAAGATAAATCTATCCCAAAAGATAAATCTATCTAGTTGACTGCACTTCTGACATCGTTCTAAGGACTTGCATAATGTAAATGTAGGCAAAATAATAACATGACTGGAAGAAAACATGAGACAAATCATTAAATCATTGTGTCACTGACCTTATACAGTGTTTCTGTACTTTTTACAAAGTACTTCTGTAACTCAAAGGTAACCCCGTTGAATCAATGGGAATTGTTCCCCATGAAGTGTGTAATTATTAGGATCGCATTATAAATAAATGCATGTCATAAGGAATGTAGTCCCAAGTGTACCTTCTATTTTGAGATAAATGGAGATTGCTTTTTTAAAATGTGGGTTAGGAGAGGTCTACGGTGCTTTGCCTATGCTTGGCAAGTTTTTATGGACAGATGAGAGTATATTCTCTGAAATGTCCGTTTCATACTTTGCTTTCTAAATAACACATTTATAACTTCCTTTTCTTTTTGCCCATTGACATTTTCTTCTAGGTAATATAAAAACATAAATATTTGCTTATTATCTGGGGACAATTTTTTTTTAAGAATGGTATCTTTTTCTAACTATATTAAGTAAGTCTAAATTAGATAAGATTGAAGGAAATATTATTCTAGACTACATTAGACTTATCAGAATCCAATTATTAATATTCATGTTTGTAATTTACTTCCCAATGTTTGCAATTTTTACAAAATTTGGTTGAAGTTAATTTTCAAGTCAGTATACCTAGAATTGAAATCTTAGTCAGTCTACAAAATCTACAATTTCGTTTTTACACCATGAAACTGGTACTGTATCTATGAAGAAACAACAACATTAATTGTATTAACTTACAGTTTCCTTTGTGAATGATGTACTTTCAAGTCCTTTCTTGTGAATTTTTCTGTTGTTTGTGATATTTGATGAAATGGAGAGAACTCAGTCCAGCTCATTTGAACTATGTGAATCTCCTGGTCTTTTATACTTTCATGTCTTCATCCAACCTGCAAATTCCTGAACGTCAGAGGATCAATTACTTTCCAACCATTCCAATAAGCCGTATTTCTCTTATCTTACAAAGAGAGTTAGAAACAGGCATGAGTGGAGGGGCTGAGGTGTCTGACATGCAAATTATCATCCTCACCACTAGATAGAACAAATAACAACTTGCTACTGGTAAATTTTGCATTTCTGAAAAACACCCATTTTTAACATGAAAGCCAACTTTGATGGAAAATTAACCATTACTATTTCCTCCCCCCCTTTTTGTAAAGAGATTGTTTCTATAATATATTGCATTGCTCTAAATCACCAGAATTACCTTCCTTTGCCTTGGTGCTGCGGTTATATGAACATGCATTAGTGCTTTGCAAATATCAACAGCATATGAACAAGGAAAAAGCCAATAGGACAGAAATAGATTTTAGAGATTATCCAGTCCAACGTTCTAGAAAAGTGGGCATTTAACCTCTATTTTTAAAAAAAACTTTCAAGACAGTTTGTTTCTTTATTGAAATACTTCCTACAGTCAACAATTTCTTAATGGCATTTAGCTGCAATCCTGTTTTTATACAATTTTGAACCTATTAATTTTCATCCTGTTTTAAGCAACAGCAGCATCAACAAAAATCTGTATGAAAATCTGGCAATCTTCACATATTTGAACACAACAAACATCACATTTTAGTCATTTCCTCAACTTTCTATTTAATCATTAACCCTTAACCATTTTTGTAACCTATATGTTGTCATTTGGGAGCATTTTCCTTAAACAGTGAGTGACATTACTCCACATATTCCATAAGGAAGGAATAAGCAAAATTAATTAGTATAATTATTTTGTTTAATTTGGACAGAATTATCTTGATGCATCCTAAAATTTCATTAACCTTATAATTGTCAGAGCTGTTGACCCCAAAGTGTGAAAGGCAGTCTCTAGCTTGAGGAACCTCACCTGGACAAAATACCATCTGAAGAGTTTCTTCAAACACACCTGGAATGTTTCCTCCATATCTTCTTCTATTTTGATTGTGGTAATTTCTGAACTTCCTTCTTCTCATTCTGTAGGTTTTTGGAGCAATATTGGAGGCATATACAGGTAGTCCTTGACTTATAACCTCAGTTGAGCCCAATATTTCTGTTGCTAAGTGAGACGTTTGTTAAGTGAATTTTGACCAATTTTATGACCTTTCTTGCCACAGTTGTTATGTGAATCACTGCAGTTGTAAGTTAATAAGGCAGTTTGTTGAGTGAATCTAACTTCACCATTGACTTTACTTGTCAGAAAATTGCAAAACATGACATTAGGACACTGCCATTATCACAAATATGAGTCAGTTGGCAAGCTGCAATGGTCATACGTGTGAAAAACAGTCATAAGTCACTTTTTTCCGTGCTGTTGTAACTTCAAGAGGTCACTAAATGAACTGTTGTAAGTCAAGTACTACATATGCATTGGTTTTTGTTGTCACTGTAGAACATGGTTACCTGAGGAACCACCTGTTGCCCATTGGATCTGATCAGTTTGCTCTGACAAGTTCTGTTGATTAAGTGATGATGTCTGTTTGGACTCCAGAGGTGTAACTTCTCTGTGGTGCCACCCAACTGGTGTTTTTGAGACTTTGTAGAGCTGGCTTTTTGCACTAGCCTTTGACTATGGTAGTTAAAGCCCAATCTGAGTAGCGTCTGTGTGATTCTAATTGTCTGATTTTTGTTTGTTTGTCTTTGTTGTTGTATTGTTTTATTGTTATTTCCTATGTTTTTACTTTGTATGCCACCCAGAATTGCTGGGCCTGTGGTGGTGTGCAAATTTAAGAAATAAATTAATTGTCCCTCTAGTCTTCTGATTTCTGTTTAATATGCACTCAGACAAACTATCCAAATGGGAACATTTAATAACAGGGATATAGACAAGGCTGTGCAACTCTGTTTTAGCTAAACCATTAGTGTGACAATTACTGAACCACATTCCTAGACTCTCATGCCCTTCTGAGGTCTTGAATGCACAGAGTTTATCTTTAAGCAATTCTCTGAAGGATTTTTCTCTTATTAATAAAACACAAATCTGTTACATGTTAAAAGAGACAAAAAAAAGTTAATTTAGGATGGGACAGCTTTCATAAAAATCAGTAGCATATTTCATCATACAGGAGGAGTTGCTTGATATGCTGGAAGTCATGCATAAGAAGAGACCTGTTATTTTGATTATCTGAAGAATAGAATAGATTTTTTTGAATAGATTCAACAAAGATTCTCTCATTCAGCCTTTATCATCTATTCCTTAAACGTTATGTCTCATGTTTGTCAGATATTGATGAAGAAGTAATCTGTGATCACACAATCTTCTCATTTCTGTAATAAAGTAGTCTTGGGTCAAACTTTTTTTTACTGATGTGCGTATTGTATGTTTCCATTAGTAATGTAAATATCATACAATATGAAATATCTATGCAATGTATTATTTAACAAGTTTTCTGTCACTTTCCAGAGACTTGCCTTTTTAGAACAAATATATATGATGTTTAATGCACCTCATACTATAATCCTTCTTAAATTCTACAGATATGGTTTGCTCAAGAAATGAGATGAGGTTAGGTTATGGAATGTAAGTTGTGTTTCCCAAATTACCTTGTCTTTTCCAAGAATCATATTTGTTTTATGGCCATATTCTCTATCATAAATGGCCAGCATCTTTTTTTAATACCAGAGTGTTTCATTTAGCAGAGCTTTATATTGTTATTTTGATTATTCTTGTCTGATACAAATTTTCATAAAGTCATCAAAACTATAATTAAGTAAAGCAAGAAAAAATACCAAAAAATATTAAGAATTAAACTTATGGAGAGTAGAGTGGTTATTGCTGTTCAACAGCAGATGTCACTGTTTAATAATTATTTAACTATTCCAGCAGTAACACTTTGTTTAAGATAAGTTGTATTAGCTGGGCTGAGTACATCTTTGTATTTTTGGTTGGCACAACATCTCAACCACAGCTGTCAGCAAAATCATGATGATATCAATCTCTAGTTTTTGGTATCCTGTTTTTAACAGACGCTTTGAAGACATTTAAAGATATAATTAATCAAACTCATGTCTGGCCTGATAAAATAAGGTTTTTAAAAAATAGGAATTCTTTCACATGCCATAAAAGTATCTATTGCAACTTATAGTCACTTGATAGTCAAAGCTACAAAATGCCTTGGGTCATGTGTATGTATTTATGTTTTTATTTATAGCTTTTTAACCTCATGGATAAATCTTGGAACTTTGTGATGTCTAGATATAACTCACTATTTGAATAAACATAAAAAGAAAAATGTCATTCTTGACTGATTCCACAATTTGCCTAAATATGTCTAAGTCTGCCCCATGTAGAATTCCAGAAAAGCGATCATTCTATTTCCAAATCTCATCAAAAGGATTTTAATGTGCTATCGTTCAATATTGATATTGTTTCCTGATTGCTTATGTGTACCCTATGACTATCATTAAATGTTGTACCTTATGATTCTTGATGAATGTATCTTGGTTTTTTATGTACACTGATAGCATAGGCACCAAAGACAAATTCTTTGTGTGTGTCCAATCACACTTGGCCAATAAAGAATTCTATTCTATTCTATTCTTCTCTGATAATTCTGAAAGGGGACAGAGTGCAGAATAAGGAAAGCAGGATAACACTCCATCTTCTTTGCAAGCTCTTGCTTTTTTAGTGTTTCCTGCAGATTTTTTTTGTAACCAAATCTGTCAATTCCTCTGTTATTAAGGAATAACAGAGAAACATTGTCCAGAGTTCTAGCTTGGTAGCCCTCCATCTATTCTAGATTTGCACTCTCTTCTTCGCCGTTTCGTAGGATCTGAGTTCCCTGCTTCAACCCAAAACAACACCTTAAGGTCAAACAAGCAAACAGGAAGGCTATCCCTAGGGCGGCTAGTTCCACAGCTCCCGCTGTTCCCCCCCCCCAACCCGTCCGTGAGTGTAGGAGCCCCAAAGAGCCCCGTTTCGTAGTATTTGGGTCGGTTCTTTCCCTTAACCCAGATTTCTCTGGCTGGTGATGCTCCGAAGCCATCGGCTCTGAGAAATAAGTCTTGGGGAAGGGACGAAGACTTCGCAACGCCAGCGAGCGAAGGGACGATGGAATAAGGGGCGGGGCTATCTGGCCAATGCGTTGCTACCGACCGTTGCTAAGGGAGGAAGTACTTCCTGGGGGATCAAAAGCGCTTCCGGGGAACGAGGTTCGTCTTGAGTGGGAGGTAAGAGGGCCGCTGAGAGAGGTTAATAAGATTCATGGAAGTCTCTTTTTGGCAGTGGGTAGACTGTAGACCCTCGTTTGAGAGGGAGAAAAATGATGGCTTTTCTATAATTTCTATCTATTCTAGCTCTAGTCCTGCCGGACGATTGATCTATACACGAACGAGCTTTTCGCATTTCTTCTAATGTTTTTCTTCTTTTTTTCCGCTTAAAGAAATCCTGAATTTCGCCCAGCAAATTGGTCTAATGCCTTCCCAAAAGGGGGGAAAAAACTCAACGGCTGTGATTTTATTAGACACATTTTTTAAAGTAACCTCTAGCAATGGGGGGGGGGGATTGGAAGTAAGAGAGGAGGAAATCTATGCCTTCATAAATAAACGTCTCCAAGAGATTTATTTCTTTATTTATTTAAAAATGCACGTGGTATTTGGGCAGATGACTTTTTAAACTTACTTTTTGGTCGCATACAGCTTGGCTCTGCTCTTCCTGTTTTAAGATTGCTTTAGTTAAACTATTTCAATGGCTTCCATTGATGGAGATTTCATGGTTTATTTTTTAAAAATAATTCTGAGGTTTTTTTTAATGTATAATACTTGAAGTGGCAAAACACTACAGAACCAAAAGTTTTGATGAATGCTGAACCTAGAAAGATGCTGTCCATCCTCCAGAACAGGAAAATGTGATAAGAGGCAGCATGGAGGGATTAAAAGCTAAATGAAGCTTTGGTTGCTATTTCTACTGCTATCAAATTCCTACTTGATACTGTTCAGGTATTTCTTTTACTTCTGGAGTGCATTAATGTTGTGTTTGAGAATTCTGCCTCATCACATCATCACGGCTTTATTTACCCTCTAAATCTTTGGATTAAAATTCCCATATCTACTTTTAAGCAGGTATTCCAGAAAAGCTTGCTTTCTGTATAAAAATAGACTCATATATCATACCTCTATATTTTTAATATATGCATTGAAATGGTTGCCTCAAAGTTTGAATTTTGGTAATAGGAGTTGTATTGACAAAAGTCAGGCCATTATACAATTTATCAAATGGAACCTATCTAAACACGAATTTAAATACAATATAGAATTAAAAATCAGTTAAAACAGGCATCATGTTCCAACAGTCAGTGAATTCAGGCAGGGATCAGATCAAAAATTCACTGCAATGAATGGCAAAACTTTTAGCTTGGTAAAGAGTGAACAAATGTACTATAAAAGGAAAAGCCAATTTACTGTTCCCACTAATCAAACCTCTCAAAGGGTGGGAAATGCAGCAACGTGTATTCTAATACTAATAAAGACAAATCTGTATTATGATGGCTGGAATAATGCCCTATAAGTATTCTAATCCCGAACCACTGAGGAATTTGAAGGCTAAACTGATATTTTTGATCACTCCCAGAAATGGACTGGTAGTAGCCAAGGAGGAATAGAATAGCCTTTGTCAACCTGACTTGTTCCACATGTTTGTTGGACTCCTGTGGAACTAAACTTCAACCTCCATGCTACGTAAGATTTCTAAGACCTGGAGTCCAACACATCTGCAAGGTACCCAGTTCGTGGAAGCTCAGTATCACACTCAAATAACCAACACCATTTTGGCCATTTGCTTCAGCATTTTGTGCCTTTCAGAGTTCCCGAATGAGGATTATAACACTGAAAAAAATGCATATTTCAACGGCACTTCTTTTCTTTGCAGAGATAAGGCAGTTCAATTTTGTTGGAAGTGTACTTAAGGACTTCACTAATGGCTGCTGAGTTGGATTTTTCACCCCCTGAAATCCCAGAGCCCACCTTTATGGAGAACATCTTACATTATGGCCTTTTCTTTGGTGCCATTTTCCAGCTCATTTGTGTTCTGGCGATAATCCTCCCTGTTCCAAAGACATATAAAATGGTAAGCATTTCTTGTCTATGACCACGCTAATACAACTGGGCATTGTAACTAACTGCCAGTTTGGCAACAATCCGATTGTTACCTGTTTTTTTTTCTCTCTCAAATACACTGGTTTTTTTTTCTTTCATTCTTACAAACACAAAGGACAAAGAGACATCAGCTGAGCGGTATTTCATCTATTAGGAGCTTCCTGTGAATGATAGGAAGCCCGTGGCATCCTGACAATTGCAGCTGTCTCCTTAAAATAGAAATGTAGAACCTTTTTTTGCTGAAGGTGACCACATTTTTTAAATATTATCTTCTAGAGAAAGCACATGGCAGAACTGGGTACAACCAAAGTCAATACAGGCTGTAGCTCATACTGAAACTGAGAGTAGCCCAAGCCAGCATTTCCATTTCTTCTTGCTTCCTCCCCCCCTCCCCCACCAAATTCTCTCTCTTCTCTTTTCTTATTTCATCAATCATCTATTTCCATATTTACTCCACCAAGCTTATTGCCATTTTTACACTTCTGAAGGTAGAAAGTTTTACTTCCTCTGGTACTTTTGTAAGGTCTCTCATCCACACTCTGACTTCTTTCATTCTTCTCCACATCTCTCTATTCTTTTTTTCTGGGAAGAAACAAGAGGAACAAAATAAAGAGATGTAATCCAATTCAGTGACAATCATTGTAGAAAATTAACATAAGGAAAGAGATGGCAGGTTAGATACAGATATCTGGCAAACTGAGAGGACTGTTCTTAATTAGAAATGTCATCTCTCTGCCAGGAAGTGATATAGCAAAGGATTCTAGATTAGGGAAAAACACAGGCAAAAATCAGTATTCTTGGCACTTGTGGACACATGAGTATTTGGCAAGACTGTGGTCATTGTTATATTTTCTTACATACTCCTTGTACAAAAAGTAGTTGCATATTATGGATTGTTTGTTATGGAGATTATAGTTCATTTCCCAAAATACCACTGACAACATCACTGTTCTGAAATTGTCACTTTTATTTGGTTTCAAAGTTTGACTGACCAATCTCTGGGCCTCCCTCTTCAAAATTAAAGCAGGATTTTCAGAATTCAAATTTTGAATAAGACTAACCTTGTGCACTTGGTGGTACAATTGTGTGTTTGTAACTTGGTAATTAAAAAAAGTAGCTTCCCTTCCTTCTCCTGTTTCAAATTTATTCTAGGAATCCATGTTTTTGGCAGGACTGATTTTTATTCCTTTGCACCTGTCTACAGTAAGCATACATTGTTTTAATTTAGCCCCAAATGCTGAGTATCATGCCAACTAGCTGATGAGTTTGCAATTATGAATTATTTAGTAGCAAAGAAAACTTTAATTGTTTGAATGCAAACTAAGTCAACTTTCCAGCAAATAATAAACATATCAGATTTCCTCAGTGAAAAGCAAATGCTAGAATATAATGCAGCTATAACATTTTTAAAATGGCAGGAATTTATTCCATAAGCTATACATTTTCACATAGGAATTAACCCTGTAATTTAGTAGTGTAGCATTGCTTGAGATTGTAAGAATCAATGAGTGCAGAAAAAAGTTAGGCAAACATAATTCTCATAAGCACCTGATTGGGGCTTAAGTTGTCCTGGGAATCTCCTGGTGACTAATAATCATCCTTTGTCATTCACTATTTCCAATTTTAAATTTTGTTCTGATTATTAAAAGAAAGCATGGATATTCTTTACTTAGCATAGTAATTTTATCTGTTTACATGTTTTTTTCTTTATTCAGGAACAATTAAATTATGCACTTTAAATCTCTGAATGATTAATGCTTTTGCTTCTGTTTGTCCAAAAGGTTGGCATTTCCTGTGGGTGAATCACATACCTTGGCATGCGAGTCCTCTACCCTTTCTTGGAAAGCCACATAAGCAAATTGCCATAGCCCTGTAACTTAGGAGAGAGTTCAGCCAGGTTCATTGATGTTAAAGATACAAGCAAGCTTTCTTCCCGTTCGGGCAGAGCAAAATTTGCATTGCTTTCTAAGAGGCTTAAAATCAGCATAGAACCCTGTGCCAGTTTTTGTGCCTTTTTTTCCAGTTGGCCTACATTAATTGTGGACATCTTTAGAATTCAAAAAACATTTATATCAAAACTTGTTTAATGAGGGAAAGCAATCTGTGAATTTGGCTTCCTCTAAAAATGTCATGAAACTGTTTTCTCCATGTGTTTCCAAAAAAATTCCCACCAGTTTTTTATAAACTTATTAAGCATTATGTAACAAAGTAGGCTAGACACAGGGTGGAAGAAATATTTAAAATTAAAGCTGATACGAAAGTCATAAAGTTTGCATGGATAGAGCCTAAAAATACCAGTCTCAAATGAATAGTCTGAATTCAGAGTTCTGCTAATTTCAGACACATACTAATCTTTGTTAACACAAAACAAATAATGCATCATGAATTACTGGATTATAGTATATATATATACATTTTTAAAGGAGTCACAGAAAACCAACATGGTCAGGATTATCCAAATCTCAGGTGATAACGCGGTTCCAAAGGGCAGGTGCTTTGACAGAGAAGGCATGCTTCTTTGGTCTCACTAGGTGGCAGTGTTTCATAGAGGTGATCCAAAGCATGTCCACCCTTCAGATCCCATGGGTCAGCCAGAAACACTCAGAGATAGGTGGCCCCCAAGTAACAGAGCCTCAGTCATGAAGAGCTTTATGAGTGATAACCAGCACCATGAAGTGCACCTGGGAACTTGTAGATGCCTAATGCAGCTGTGTAATACTGATATTGTATGGGATAACCTGATGGATCCATAACTATACACACCATTGCATTTTGGACCAGTTGTAGCTTCTTGGTGGTGTTTAAGAGCAGCCTCATATGGCAGTGATTGCGAACCTTTCTTGGCTTGCAGGGGGAGCGTGCGTGGGCGTGCCACACATGTACATCCTTCCCCTTCCTGCACGCATACATGCGCGACCAGACTTCCCCCCTCCCCACACACTTTTGGCACTCTTTTTTCATCCTCCCCCGGCTCCAGAGGCTTACACACACACACCAAGCCCTCTGGAGCGTGAAAAACTGGCCCTAATGGGCACACCGGAAGTTCTGGAACAGACTTCCAGCAAAAAATGGCCCTACAGCCAAACCGGAAGTGACTTCCAGTTTGTCCGTAGGGCAAAAAACGGCCATACCAGCAAATCGGAAGCCCATTCCAGAACTTCCGGTTTGCGCGTAGGGCTGGTTTTTCGTGCTCTGGAGCTTCCCTGAAAAATGGCCTCAAAAGAAGGCCAAAGTCGGAGCTGACAGGGCAACAGGGCGTTCCCTGACAAAAGGCTCCGTGTGCCACAGGTTCACCATCATGTTCATATGGTATGAGTTGCAGCAGTCCAGTCAGGAAGCGACTAAGGCATGACTGACCATAAGTAGGGCTTCCTGATCCAGAAACTGGTGCACAAGGTCGATTTGTTCAAAGGCCTTCTTGGTCATGACTACCAACTGTTCTTCAAGTAGAATGGAAAATCCAAGAGGACACCCAAATTTCACACAAGTTTTGTCTAGCAAGTCTAATCCTATCCAAAAAGTTAGACAGTCTCTAGATTTGAGGAGCCCTAGAATCCATAACCTTTCAGTCTTGTTTCGGTAAAGACATTTACTACTATCTTCTATTAGTCCTCCTTCCCCCATTCACTTTGTTCTTAACATCTTTGCTTCTTTTCCTTCTCTGTGATAGATTTCTGACTTACGTTCTTTGAGGCATTTCTTTCTCCCTTTCCCTATTTAGGATCAATGGCTTTAGCATAGTATTGCTATTTTCTGAATAATCAGCTAATTATTCATTCATTGTTAGATTTTAATGTTTTTTCACATATATATTTTTTTGCCCACTTTGGCTACAAAGTAGTGCTGAAAGGCACTCATCACCTCAAAGTACATGTGGTAATGTCCAATGTTAAGATTGTAGAGTTGTTATTGTTTTTTAAAAATGTCATTCATATAAGCGTCATCCCAATAAAAATACCTAAGGTCAGCCTGAATAAACTTTTAAATTTAATTTTCTGTTTAAAAGACATAAGTATAAAACATGCAGTAGTTAGAAAATACAGTGCCTTTGATTTTATAAATGAGTCATGAGCACTTTTATCCAGCATTCTCCTGTACCAGCAAATAATAAAAAAGATCTACCACCTACCCACAAAATCATTAATGTTCTGTTTCCCTTCATAAACTTAACAGGATGCTGAAAGCTTTGAGACGAAAAGTGCTGAAGTAGTCAAGAAACCCAAAATTGCTGCCCTCTCAGTGAACAAGAAGCTCAAAAAAGAAACAAAGAAGAAACGATAAAATGATATCATGAT
This sequence comes from Thamnophis sirtalis, assembly GCF_051295495.1. Lineage (NCBI taxonomy): Eukaryota > Metazoa > Chordata > Lepidosauria > Squamata > Natricidae > Thamnophis > Thamnophis sirtalis. The sequence goes on from NW_028261387.1 coordinate 72,128,478, forward strand.
GAAATTTTCACAGCAACCTTATGGAAACAAGTCAAATTGCAGTGAAGATGACACTGCAAATATGTTTGATAAAGCTGTCCTTATTCTGGTTTTGAGGAAGTAGATAACACTTTCTAAAATGGCTCCAGGTTCATTGTTTCACCTGATCTGTAATAAATAACCTGTGAGGTTAGTGAGAAATACCTTACAGTTTGGTTCAGTAACAGGAAAACAATCTTGTTTGAGGGACATCTGGATCATAGACATGTCCCATTACATCACTATTTTCCATGTTTTAAACAGAGGGATTGAACCCTCTACTACTTTTGTATGTTGTTAATATAATTGGTTATAGTATTACTCTTTCATTTTTTTATTAAAAAACAGTCCTAATAACTGTCTGAATTTAGCTTTCTTTGAATTTGATAATTCTTTGGTGTTTTACTGTTTTCCTATTGTTGGGTATAATAAATCAAGTTGTTCAGATTCTCTTTAAGCGTATTGGACTGAATAAATGAAAACTGTGATTCCCACTCAACAAAAGATGAACATTTCTGTGCCAATAAAAAAGTCTCCGAGCCAGTTTGGTGTAGTGGTTAAGGCATCAAGCCAGAGACTGGGAGTACTAGTCTCACTTTAGGCACAAAGCCAGCAGGGCTTTGTCACTCAATCTCAGCCTTAGTAGGGTGTAATGACAAACCACTTCTGAAAAACCTTGCCAAGAAAACTGCAGGAACTTGTTCAAGCAGTCTCCGACAAACACAAACAGAAGGGAGGTGGAAAACCTTTGTAGTGATATCAACAGGTCAGTTGTGGATCTTCTACTAGTAAACAAAATGTACTTCCAAGTGAGATAGCATTTGTTATGCTGTTGATAGCAAATTGAAGACAGAATTGTGGTGTCTATGTAGACAAAACAGAGCTATTGAGAAACTAGAAGCATCTGTTCACATTCCTGGGAAAATTCCCAAATCTGCAGATGGGGGGGGGAATTAACTAGATAAAAACTAAACCTGAACAAAACTATTCCATGCTGCTAAATATATATATCTTTATGTTAAGATCAAAATATACCATCTGCTATGCTAAGTGTCTGCCCCTGCCATCTTATGATGTTCCACAGGCAAGCTTACTTAGTGCTGACTTTATTATGCAATAGGTCAAATGTGTCATGTCTGCCATGGGATCCATGAAGCTGGATCAAACCAATCCCATGGAAAGTTGTGGGATTCCATGGGATGAAGAGAACAAACCCTTCTATGCAAATATTATGATGTATCAGTAGGAGGAACCCGAGAGTTCAATCCTAGGTAGCGGCAGATGTTTTTCTCTTAGGGTGCAAAGAAAAAATATCTGCTGCAAACTCCACATAAGCATCAAGAAGGGCATCTGACCAGTAAATGCTTAGCTCCACTTAGTCACCCAAATTAAGGGACTACAGGGTCATAAAATGGGGAAGAAACCAAAGTAGGAGCCAGAGAAAGTTGGGGGACCTCCAAATTCACCCCTTCAGGCTCACGCCTGGGGCTTTGTCCTTCCATTTGTCCTGGACCTGTTTCAGGTTCCAGAAAGATCTTCACCTAATTTTTTTTTCCAGCCCTGCTTAGGAATCTCAACTTCATGGAACACATTTCCTGAGGTCACTATTCCTACTGATCTCAGCCCTAACAAAAGAGCTTTCCAATACCATTTGCATCAGGAGAGTAGGCGACGGAGACCCTCTGTCAGTGTGGAAGGCATTTTTTCTTTTTTTGGCTTCCTGACTATCACATATGTTAGCCTGGGAATTTAGGAGGGTGGTTTGGTTGGAGCGGTAGAGTTTATCCATAACAACATTCATTCTTCTGGGAACCAAGGACACTTGCCTGGACCTGGATAGGAGTAGTTGAAGATTGTCTTCAGTTACATTGGATTTGACCATGTGATGAACATATGGGTGTGGGGCAAGGGTTGTGAACTTTCAATTGGGTGGGGAAAGCCTGGAAGCTTTCAGATTCGGGTTTCCCCAGATGTGCCAACGTGACATCTCTAATAAAGTGGAATTTTGAGGAACTTCAGACCTTGGAGTTTTATTTGTTGGGGGTGGCTTTTTTGGAACCCTGGCACCCTCCTCACCTTGCATCCCCTTTGAATTCAAAGTTCAGGATGTAGATACTGAGTTTAAAATAGTGTTTCTCACTCTTAGCAACTTTCAGCTCCCAGAATTCATCAGTCTTACTGCAAAAATACAATAAATAGTCATTTGCCAGTGTAGCAACATAAAGCAAGCTGCCAGGAATGTTTGGGAACAAAAATTGCCACGGAAGTAGGAAAGAACCTGTAGAAATGCAGTTTTTTTTAAATCCTCAATTTATTTTGGAATATAGATGAAGAAGAGAGTTCAGAAAGGAAGACCTGGTGTTAAATTGACATACAGTACTAGAAGTCGCACCTAACTTCATCAAATGCATTGATCCACTCTACACATTAGATGAAATGAATGGCAATTCATGAAATCTTGTGCCTTTTATAAAATTGATTAGGCAGAAAGGGTGCTAATAAACTTTTAGGACTCGGGCATGAAAATGTAGCGCATGTTCAGTCTCTTCAAATTAAACATTCTTTTGGCTTAATTATTTCATAGTATTTTCATTAGCAGAGGTACATTAGTATTTTAAAGAATAATAGTTATACCTGAAATGTGAATGTTATGGTGGAAAATATCAGAAGTTACCAAAGTTGTGGGCTAGATTTAAAAGCTTAAAAACATCCTCAGAAAAAGGAAATGGCAAATCAAGCTCACGTTTTTTCCAAGGAAAGCTCATTAATAGCCCATGAAATCACCAGGATTCAAATTTAACAAGAAGGATATTTTACTTAAACACAATGGAACCAGGAGCAAACTGAGTTTCAATGAAAATACATTTTTTGTTTAGCTTCTTTGTCTGCTTATAAGGTAAGCTTCAAAGCCCCTGAAATCCTGCCACTCATAAATAATTGAAATTGACAAAATCATGACTATCAGTTCAACTCCAAAAGCTGAGAAGTTTGTATTACTACTTTCCAGCTTCTGGTCTGTTAGCAATTATTTTAATTGAGGATGTTTTTACCCTCTGGGTAAAATAGTCAGAGCAGCTAATAAAATCATCCAGATTCCGTTGCAAAAGTCAACTTCCAATCATCTACTTTGTGGACTGCAGATTTTAGAGGCATTTGCAAATTTTCCAAGGGACATCATCCCCAGACAATATTCTCAATAATAGCAAGACTAGATTAACTTTTCTTTCTCCGTGGGATAATTGTATTCTAAGGTGAGACGAGAGCAGTAATTAAATACTCCTCAAGGAGTGCTCTCTTCTATTAAATCCCTCCTCCCTCTCCTTTTGAAAGACCTATTTTGGAAGTTCCCAGTAGACAATGCCCAGATTTATGCACTGGATTCTGATAGACTTGACTTTTCTCCCTCTCAGCATTAACAACTAGGGTGATGGCATTTTTCATTAAGAGAAAAATATATTTGTCTGTTGAGGATTCTTCCCTTTGCAATCTGCTCCTTTTTGTTGCTTTCTGTTGGCTGAGATTGATTATGCTAACAGCATGTCTTTATTCAGCTCTTGTTCTGGGGATCAGGTCCCACAGGAGGCTCTGTAAGAAGTAGCTCATGACCAATAATCCTAGGGGCACAGTTCATTTAAATCCTGATTAATCCTTTTCAGATCTCCTTTACTTTTGTTTTGGTGCACTGACTCCCTGCCTTGCGTGCACCCAGGCAGAAAGTTGTTCCTGGAAGAGAGATAAAGCAGCAGCTTGGGGCTGTTTCAAGGCAGGCAGATACCTGCCCTGGCTTCTTCAAGACTCAGAAATAGATGGTTTAGAGCTGTTGCGTGGCTGCTTGATTGGCTTCTTCTGAAGCAAGGACCTGAAGCTGTAAACAATTTATGAAAATAAGAATATTCTCCTGACACAGATGTATGGTTCTAAATTAGGGAGCTGGGAATGAGCGTGATTTCATTCATTTGATTTATAGCCTACCTGATTCACAGAAGTATTAAAAAATTTGTCTGGACAAGAGTAAGGGACTTCCCATGTGAGAGAGCTACTGGCAAACTTCAACCATCACTGTAATATTGGGGAGCAGTTTCACTATGGAGATCCATATTCTAGTCTTTAAAAAGTATAAGAGTTTCCCTGGGTGAATCCAATAGAATCTATATAGTATTGGATTCACCCAGGTAAACTCTTATACTTTTTTATCTATATTATAGATAAAGATAAAGGTTCCCCTCACACATGCGTGCTAGTTGTTCCTGACTCTAGCGGGTGGTGCTTATCTCTGTTTCAAAGCCGAAGAGTCAGCGCTGTCCGAAGATGTCTCCATGGTCATGTGGCCAGCATGACTAAATGCAGAAGGCGCATAGAACGCTGTTACCTTCCCACCAAAGGTGGTTCCTATTTTTCTACATGCATTTTTACATGCTTTAACACTGCTAGGTTGGCCGAAGCTGGGACAAGTAATGGGAGCTCACTCCGTTATGCGGTGCTAGGGATTCAAATTGCCGAACTGCTGACCTTTCTGATCAACAAGCTCAGCATCTTAGCCATTGAGCCACAGCGCCCCTTAGGAGATCCAAACTCTAGCCCAAAATAAGTATAAGAGTTTTCTGGGTGAACCCAATACTATATAGAGAAAATCATTATATATTTAGATGAGATAGCACCAATCAAAATAGGCCACCTTTACTAATGGCTGTATTCACTGTACCTATTTTTCTGAGTTTGCTGTTGCTTCGGTATCATTTCATCTTGTCATTTTATAATATTGATAAGGATGGCTCTTACAAGAGCCAATTTTAAATTTTAAAGAGAAGTTCCAAATAAGCCATAATATCTCTTATCAAATACATTCCTTTGTTCTTCATGAAAACAGTCATATCCAAAGGCCCAGACTGGGATATCTGTAAAATTAAAATCTCTGTTAACTTATTTAAACAGGCTAGGCACTCCCTCATTATGGAAGCTCTACATTTTTCAGGTTAAATTGTATGTTCTCCTCTTATATGCAATTATAGTGTTTGACATCACTGTCTAGTACTTTTCATTAAAAGCAAACAAACACAATTTGCTTAATAACTTCTAGTTTTAAATGCTGTTCTTCAACCTGTAATGTCCAGTGTTCTTAAGATATTCACTTAACTTTGTTGCTATCTGATATGTAAACTAAATCCTGAACTGAATCATTGAATTACTGCTACTTGTCTTCAGTTGGAATCTTTTCTGCCTTTAGTATTTGAAATCATTTAGCCAGTCCACCTGGAATCCTTTGTGCTAAAAACATATACAGCACAATAAGAGTTAATGTCATGCTGCAACTAATAATTAAGGGCACAATGACCTCATTCACATGGTATGGTAGGCCAGGGATTCTTAAATAATGGTTTATTGGAAAACCCACCACTACTACTGGGAGTGTCAGGCATCACACTAAGGATAGGTTATGAATTTCAAACCTCATTAAAACTTAATGAAAAGCTGAGCAACACTCATTTTGTAGTTCTCACCGCACTACTATTCAGGTTTTCAATGACACAATTATTTCAACACAACTGTATTTTGGAAAGAAATTATGTAAAGGATCTCAGGGTTCTGTCCATCTATCTGTATGCCAGCAGGATAACTGTCCAAAACAGAAGAGGATCAAATTTGATGTGGTAACAGAAGCCAACAAAGGAACAAGTTTGAAAATGGGGCAAATCAGATTGGGAATTCTAAAGGAAAAGGCTCCCCCAATGCATCTCTATAGGAAAGACAACTGGGCAGCGTCCTGCAGTCTTGGTGATTCGTCCCAGGTCACCAAGAATTGACACTTACTTAATGGTATAAATAAATAAAAACAATGTCATGGGATATGGATGCTAAATTCCTTGCAAAGGAACATGATGAAGACGAGGTTGATCATCATAATCTATATGATTTTCTCCCCTAAAATAACAAAATGCAGCCCAGGGCTAGCAAAAATAGCCAACATATGATTTAGCAAGAAATATGACTCAATCAGTTTCTAATGTTTGATATGTTCCACAGTAATGAAAGAGAAGGACTGTGCTGTCTATAAGGAAAGCCTTTTTAATGCAATTAAGTAATTCTGAGATGGATTTCCAAGATTTTAAAAACTGTTTAAAAAGAAGGAACCTTTAATTCTAACTAGTCCTGGCCTTAACTAGTTTCAAACTTGATAGTGGCTGCCCAACAGATTTCCTCTCAAGGAAACTTGGAATTACTGTCCCAAAATATCACCTATTTGAATCTTTTTATGAGGTCATCATTGGATTTATAAACTATCCTAGATACATTTTCCATCAGTGGGATTTGCTCTTCAAGAAGTCAGTTTACAAAGTTGGTCAGCTATGTTGGATCACTCTCTTTTACATCCATTTCCAATCTGCAACATGAATATTACAATACAGTACTTAGCTATCTTGGAATATTATGATAAAGAATGACAGAGAATGTTTATTTGAAGTTCCCTGAATCTTTTCAAAGTAATAAACTTTGTTGTGTGAATCAGCCACTCTATTTGATAAACCATGGTTTAAAGTTTTGACAGCTGTTTGAGTTCAGCCAAAATTGTGTATGTTAAATGCATATAGGTCATATACGGTACATCAAGTATAGAACAAATACCTCAAATATATATACATATATATATGGTGTATTTATATATTTACTACCAGTTCTGTAGCTTTGTGGGCATGGCGTGGCTTTGTGGGTGTGGCTTTGTGGGCATGGCAGGGGAAGGATACTGCAAAATCCCCATTCCCTCCCCAACCCACTAACCTGCTTTCCAGTTCCGTCCTCCTATTCAGTACAAAAAAAGATCAGTTGGGAGGCTGGGCGGCAGCGGGGGTGGGGCCAGTGTATTTGCCAGTTCTCTGAACTACTCAAAATTTCCACTACCAGTTCTCCAAAACTTGTCAGAATTGGCTGAAAAGCCATCATTTGTATAACGATTGTTTGTTTAATATAACAGAAAGCAAAGCGATAAAGGCTTCATCCCAAATCAGATTGGCTGGATGTAAACAATATCAACAAGCCAAAATGAAACAAATCACCTTGTGGAATATATCCTACCCTTCTTTCCATGAAGATAGTCATCTGTGTTACTCATTTCCAAGTTATCTTGGAGCAGTGTTTCAACCTTGGCCACTTTAAACTCTGTGGATTTCAACTTCCTGGTTGGGGAATTCTGGGAGTTGAAGTCCACTCAGCTTCAAATGGCCACTATTGAGAAACACTGTCTTGGAGGAACTCAGAGAATGGATCAAGGCAGATTCACAAAGGAACAACCTACAGGCTACAATTGACAGATGGAAAACTATGATTAAATGCCAACCCTGACATTTTCCTTTTATGCCCATTGTGCATTTACCGGAGCAGGTCCAGGCCAAGCTGATGAGTCATGACTGCTAGAGCCAATGACAGAATAAGCTTCCTCTTCTCGCTGAGCTTTCTTTTTAGTCATCTGGGCTGTTTCTTGAGTCATGGTTATCAAGGCATGTTGGTACATCTACTGTTTGATGGCAACCTCTTTGATTCCAGAATTATATTTCTGTACTTCTTAAACCTTTAGCATGTTCAAATGTTCAGAGGGGCATGTGGCATACTACAGCATACAACAAAATCACCTCTGACTATGTTCATTGGAAGCAGCCTTCGTTATACCAATTCTGTTGTGAGAAAGCTCTGACTTCTTCCTAAAGAGAACAATGCCAAACATCAGCAGAGCCAAACACCAGCAGAGATAGCATCTTTTCTAACTAATAAATTTGATGTAAAAGCAGGGGTGAAATCCTCCTGGTAGGGATGATTGCCCTTGGTTCTATGAACCAGTAGTAAAAATAAGCTTCCAATGATGGCATGGATCAGCTGTGAGCCGCGCCATGGTCGGAAGCTTCCCCCCTCTTTTAAAGCGGTTTTTTCCTGCCTATTTGCCCGAATTGGCAGGAAAAAAAATGCTTGAAAAAGTTGGCCACACCTACCCAGTCACATTGAATTGAATTGAATTTTATTATTTGTATGCCGCCCTTCTCCGAGAGGACTCAGGCGAACAATTCAAGGGGAAAAAAAGGGGAACATAAAAGACAAAATACAAATAATAAAAGTAGACAACAGTCGCACAGCCATACATGTCGAGAGGGGAGGGAACTCATCACCCCCAGGCCTGCCGGCAAAGCCAGGTTTTGACAGCTTTTTGGAAGGCCTGGAGAGAGGTGAGGGCCCGAATCCCTGCGGGGAGTTCGTTCCAGAGGGCCGGAGCTGCCACAGAGAAGGCCCTCCCCCGGGTAGTAGCCAGATGGCATTGGCTAGTAGATGGAACCCGGAGGAGGCCAACCCTGTGAGATCTAATGGGTCTGTGGGAGGTAATTGGCAGCAGGGGCAGCAGGGGCACATGACCCCTTCATCAAGCCACGGCCACATAACCAGTGGCAAAATTTTTTAGATTTCACCACTGTTTAAAAGGCATACATTCCTGTAAGCTACAGCTTACTTCATCAGATAGTTCTGATGAATTGCATTTGAGGAAGTGAGCTTATCACACAAAGGTTTGTGCCTTTTAATAAATAGTCTGAAGAAGTGTTCCCTGAAGGACTGACTTGATGACACACAATCTTCTCAGTTTGAAGAGCTATTTAGTCTTGTGAAGAAGGGCAAGAAGGCAGAGTAGGGGACTTGAATTTGCACATCAGGAAGTGAAAAATCATTTGATTAAGTGTTCCCCCCTATCTGTCGCAAGACGTCTCTTTTCCATATTTAAATTACAATATTCATTTACAAACGTGCACTCATGCATATAAATAGATATGTGCAAGTTTTACGTAAAACTGCCTCTTGTCATTTTTGCCTCTTCGTTGATATTATTGTATTGACTGCTGCATGCATTATGAAATATCCCAGATCCCCAATAATACTCACTGCTTTTTAAACATGGAAAGGAGCATATGAATCCTGCACAGTAAGATGCACTTGTCTGTCTTATCTCGACCAGGTCAGCATGAACACAATTTTTGTTTTACATACATTTCAAGACTAAATGTTGGTTAAACTTGCCAGGTTTGGGAGGGGAAAGTTCTTTGTGCACTGCTTCTTTTGGCAGTCATCACTCATGTTTGGTCAGCTTTTTCAAAAACCACTGCCATGTTCATGCGGCACAAACCTGTAAGTAACTATTGTTTCTCTGTCCAAACCTCTGGGCTCATACAACACTCTCACCAGGAAATGTACTGCATAGGCAGAGTTTGCACTCCTTACTTGTCTAAATACAGGTAAGTAGCTTTTGGTCCCCTGTATCTTGCAAATGCAACCCCTCTTTCTTTATAAATGATTCCGGAGGTACAGCTTATGTAAAATACTGTTGGCCAGTTTTTAAATGAAGATGGGCTGCCAACAGCACCTATCTTTCATCATAAAGCACGTAAATTGATTATTCACCCCTGAGCTCAATATTTAGTAATCAGTTTAATAAACACCAAAGAGTTTGGAAGTACATATGCAGCCCTCCACCAAGTTGTTTTTTTTTCTAGATGTATTGGACTAGGACACTCAGCATTCTCAGTCAGACTGCCTAACTGACATGGTATTTTACTGGACAGCATATTAACATTAGAAGCCCTGCTTAAATTCCCATAACCTAGGGAGATATGGCTTACAGGGCGTTTTGAAGAGGCATTCATTTTCCAGAATGTACTTTAACACTGCAGTCAGCCTGGTCATCTCACCACTCCTCTCCGTAGGTATTTGACAACGTTATTGGGTGTGTTTCACAGCATGGCAATCTAACTGTTTAACAAGCTATTGGATTCCTTTTCAGTTTTGTTGATGTTGTGGGGTTTTCTGTTTATGCCAGCATTTTAATTTACTAGGCTTTTTTTTCCTGCCTAAAATGTTTTAGAGAAGCCGTTTCTACTGTTTTCTGCAAGCTGCTTCAGGGCATCTGTCTCACAGGGAATGTAGACTAGAAACATCAAAGGGAAGAGCAGAAGGAGGGAAGAAAACTATAATCAGAATAAAAGTTTTACCAGCTGATTTCCACAGATCAAAATATGGAAAACTCAGGAGCAGATCTAGGGGGTTTGTTCATTCGGATGGCCATTCTACCTTACAGAAAATCAAAACAGATCAAGAATAGTTCATGGTGTAATACCAACCAGGCAACTACAGATAGTCCTTGATTTATAACAGTTCATTTAGTGGCTGTTCAAAGTTACCACGGCACTGAAAAAATGGATTTATGACCGTCTTTCACACTTACGACGGTTGCGGCATCCCAATGGTTGCGTGATCAAAATTCGGATGCTTGGCAATTGGCTTGTATTTATGACGGGTGCATCATGTGATTCCTTTTACGAACTTCTGACCAACAGAGTCAGTAGGGAAGCCAAATTCATTTAACAACTGTGTTACTAATTTAAGAACTAGAATAGAATAACAGAGTTGGAAGGGACCTTAGAGATCTTCTAGTCCGACCCCCTGCTTAAGCAGGAAACCTATATCATTTTAGACAAATGGTTCTCCAATCTGTTTGTAAAACCTTCCAGTGTTTGAGCATTCACAACTTCTGGAGACAAGTTGTTCCATTGATTAATTGTTCTAACTGCAGTGATTCACTTAACAATTGTGGCAAGATAAATTGTAAACAAAATTCACGTAACAAAAGTCTCACTTAGCAACATAAATTCTGGGCTCAATTGTGGTCGTAAGTCGAGGAGGAGTATCTGTATACTGAGCCCTAGAATCATATCTTTGCAAGGAGTCATATATGCTATTGACTTCTATCCCCTGGTAAGTATAGGAATTCAGATAAATGCCTCCCAGAGAGATGTCTCTCTAGCCTCTACTTACTGTAAATGCAGCCAAGAGGAACCCACCAGGACTCTGAGCAATTGGCCACACTGTCAAACCTCCCCCATAGTTAAGAATGTATTTCTAATAATAAATTGGAAACAGCATTCCTGAAACTTACGGTATACCCACGATTCCATCTCCAGCACCATGGAATGAGAGAGCATTCTCACATGAGAAAACTCTCTAGTTATATCTCCTTTATGTCAGAGTTCCAAGTAACACCCCCAACGAAAGAAGACTCCGAGGCTTGAAGTTCCTCGAAGTTCCATTTCATTAGAGATGCCATATTGGCACATCTGGGAAAACCCAAATCTGAAAGTTTCTAGGTTTTCCCCACCCAAAAGAAAGTCCAAGCACCTACCCAGCACTCACATATCCATCACATGGTCCAATCAAAGCAAGGGCCCAACTGGAGATGCCTCCCAGTCACACCCCTCCAGGTGCAGGGCAGAATGTCCTTGACTCTCGGAGAAAGGAATGTTATTATGACTATATATCTCCCATACTCCATATAATCCCCCTCCCATTTCCCCAAAGCATTAAATATGGCAGGCCTGAAGATCCAATGCCCAAGATGGCTTCCAGGCCTGACACATTGGGTGATCCCTTTCAGATATTAGAAGAGTGCTGTATTATCATATTCTCCCAGCTGTCTTTTCTCAAGACTACAGGCCTTGACTTACATTTGTTTAATGACCATTCAAAGTTACGATGGACTTGAGAAAAGTTACTCAAAGTTTATAACTACCACCCCACCCCTGCAGTCACACAATTACATTCTGGGCACTGAGCAACCAGCTCACATTTACAACAGGTTGCATTGTCCTGTGGTCATATGATCACACTTTGTTTTTAATATTTTTTGCCACTTTCTGGCAAAAGAAAAGTTCATTGAATAAACTGGCTTTGGAGTTATGACCATGTGCTTTGCTTAGTAAGTCAAGGACTACTGTATTTTTCAGAGTATAAGACGCACCTTTTTTCCTCAAAAAAGAGGCTGAAAATCTGGGCGTCTTATACACCGAATACAGCATTTTTTTTCGCCTCCCGAAGCCCCACCTCCTTCACCAAAATGGCCGTGCATACCCTTATGGAGGCTTTAAGAGAGCTCCTGGGGGCTGGGGAGGGCAAAAATGAGCAAAAATTGAGCTGTTTCCCCCCCAGCAGCACTCTATAAGCCTTCATAAGGCTATGTAAGCCATTTGTTTGGACAAAAAACGGCCCATTTTTGCTCGTTTTTAGCTCCCTATTATCTGCAATGCTCTGGAACTATTTTACAGTAGTCATTCTAACTTTTCTTAAAGAGCAGTGGCCAGAAATAGATACGGTATCTGTCCACAATAGAATAAAGTGATACAATTGCATCCCTTTGAAAAATTATACTTACGCTAACAAAAGGGCATGTTTACAATTAATATCAAGTTGACTTCAATGCCTGCTGACTTCATGGACACAACCAGACAGTTTTCTTGACAGAACAAAACCGTATTGCCATTGCCTTATTCTGGTGTGTGTTTTTGACTTCCCAATCTAGCCCACAGCCTTTGAATTCCCTGGTGGTCTACCATCTATGTACTAATTAGGCCTGACCTGCTTAGCTATGCTAAAGAAATCAGCAATACTTGCAATCAGGGCAAAAGGCAATGATGTTTTATTTTCAATTCCAGAATTGGAAGAAACGTAGCACAGATCTCTCTCCCACCCCCCTCTCTCTCCCCTATAAAGTGCTGATACAAAGTGCTACAAAGTTTATATAAACTTTTAATACATGTTCTTCTACAATGAATTCAACAGGGCAATACAAATGAAATTATAGAAACTATGGTAGCTATCTTGATGAAGTGTATGGGGAAGCTGGCAGGGAAAACCACAAGTTGTGGTCACGTCATGCTTAACAATAACAGGGAAAAAATGTAAAATCGGGTGTGGTCATGTGATGCCTCATTTAACAACTGCACTACTTACCAATGGTTTTTATACTTACAATTGTGAAATATGTCAAGGATTACCTCTATTAAAATGATCGTTTGCAGAAGGAGATGGGAATTAAGGAATATGAAATATAAATAACTACAAATAAACAGCTATTTAAAATAATGCAAAGCTCATAGTGCTTGCTGTGATAAAGACACTTAATAAGTCTTGAATAATGTACATAGGAATTTTTTTAAACAAAATATTCTTGAGGTCAGGTAACAGTCAATCTCACTTTAGTGATGGGAGAATTTTCAAATCAACTCATTGAAACCAAAGCAAAAAAAAAAAGAAAGAAAGAAAGAAAGGCAGTGGAAAACTCCAGTAATGAAAAAGATTTATTGGAGTGACCATGGGAAAGCAGGGAGGGAAATTCAAGGGTAACAGGATAAGAGGATAGAAAATAGGGAAGTAGCCTCCTCTTTTTCTAAAATATCGGCTAGTCATTAATAAAAGAGGAAGAAAGGGGAAAAGGCTTTTCTTCTTAAAGTCGGAGTCACATGAAGTATAATAAGAGGCAAAACACAGGAATATAAATGTTTCATTAACAGCTTCCAAGCCCAGACAAGTCAAGCAGGCACTGCCCCTATTGCAATACGTATACAACTAAAATGTTTTAACCTGTAATGTCACACTTGAGAATACTGCAAGACACAAAAGCAGCTAACAGATGATCTCAACCTTAAACACATATCTATTCCATGTAGTTTTTTCCCCCAACTGGTCTAGGAAATATTATGATCAGTTCAGTTACTGTTACTATTGCAATCCAAACAAGGAAACACAAAATGAATGGAATACTATTTTTTAAAATAGGGATTTGAAAAAGGGAGGTGATTTTATAGAGAGATTCCAAGTAGCACAATCTGCCTGCTAAAGTAACTTTCTCGGCTTTCAAGCAGAGGCCGCCTCCATCACCTCTTACCTATTAACATGGAAACTCAGGGGTTAAATCCTAGACCATCCATCAATAGGCACATGGTCTGCCACTGTGATGCAGCTCTTCCAGCTGTAGGATAGTACTGGAGGACAGGCAGTCTGCTGCAGCAGCCAATGCACAAGGAAGTTATCAAGAGAATGCCTAGGATGAATAGCTTCAGTGAGTAGCATGCTGGACTCTAATAATGGGAAAGAAACCATTTTTTCCTATGATCGCCTCCTTCCTGATGACTCACTGACACATTGGTTTTTGGCACTGTCAGGAGCAATAAATAAAGGGGAATAGGTGGTGAAAAAAGAAGAAGCAATGTTTGTTTTTCATTTTTCAGGGTTGGGATGGGATGGAATGGGATGGGATGGGATAGAATAGAATAGAATAGAATAGAATAGAATAGGAATCCCAAGTGTGATTAGACACACATGAAATTTGTCTCTGGTGCAGAAACTCTCAGTGTACGTGCAAAACAATGGAGTAATTTTTTTTTTACTTGTTTTCTGTCTGCATCCTGCTCTCTGTTTCTTCCAGAAATCCCCACTAGCATACTGAGATTTGTATTACTGGGCTCATAGAAAAACAAATCTATGGATTGAGGATCTAATTAGAGGTTGGTTCTCCCAATTTGTTCTTTTTAATAGACAGGAAGATTTAAAAAGGAAAAATATAGGATTGAGGCTAAATTGTGGACTAATTTATTGCAGAGATTCCCAAATGGTGGATTGGGCTCCCCTTCTGTACACCATCTGCAGTTTCTTAACGATTTCTGATGTTAAGAATAAACCTACAATGTTGAAACAGCCTTGAAGGGGAGAATACCCTGATGACTAAGATGTATGATAAGTGGCACTTTTAAATTTAGTTTTAAGTGTAGAATGTCATAAATTCATTTTTTGTTCTCTTTCAAAAAAGTTACATGCAAGCTAAAAAAAAAAGGGAACTAGTAACCAGCTTCAGCTTTATCTCAATCCTACCTATCACAAATCAATGAGATAAGAAAATGAGGAATTCTCTTGGGGAACTAAATTCTGATCCAATGAGGCAAGTTGAGATAATAGCAGAAGTCAAGTGAAATTCTAAACCCAGATTCTATGTTCACCAAGGAAGACTTATTCTGTTCTTTTGATAATATGGTAGACATCCAAAGCTACATTTCCTTAATTTGTGTGGGGACTACAAAGTCCAGAGTTTCTTTATTTCCCAGACTGACATCTATCATTACATATATTTTTCTCAGCTGCGAGAAATAAATATTGAATTTTGTAGTGTATTGTAATTGTTTTCAGTTGGTACCCTGTTTTCCTGAAAATAAGACCTCCCTGGATAATAAGTCCAATCAGGCTTTTGAGCACGTGTGCTACAATAATCCCTCCCCTGAAAATAAGCCCTCCCTGGAAATGTTTAAATGCCTGCTCAGCCGGTTCCCGCCATTTCCTCTGGTTGCTTGCCACGCAAACAACGCAAAGTGAGGAGGCAAGGCCAGAGGACAGGGGGAAGGGAGGGTGGAACATGCCCCATGCACCCCACACACTCTTACCTAATGGCCGTTCCCACAACCCTAGCCACCACGCCTCTTCTGTCATGCTAATGGCCACCGCAAAAAGAGTGGCAGGCCTAGCAATGCGCAACATAGCAGCAGCCACGAGGTGACCATGCTCGCCACCTCCTGTACCTCAAAAATAATAAGACCTCCCCAAAATAAGGCCAAGCTCTTATTTCAGGGATCAAAATAAAATAAGACCCTGTCTTATTTTCAGGGAAACAAGGTAGGCCTTCTCCGGATTCCATCTGCCAGCCAATGTCGGCTAGCAACCCCCCAGGGGAGAGTCTTCTCTGTTGCAGCTCCAGCCCTCTGGAACGAGCTCCCCGTGGAGATCCGGACCCTTACTACTCTCCCGGCCTTCCGCAAAGCTACTAAGTCTTGGCTGCTCCGGCAGGCCGGGGGGCTGTTGAAGTATCCAGCCCCACGGTAACTATGAATGTTGTGTATTTTAAATTGTTTTGTCTATTTATCCCCTTCCCCTTTTTATTGTAAGCCACCCGGAGTCCTTCGGGAGTGGGCGGCATACAAGACCAATAAACTCAACTCAAACTCAACTCATTATCTCTTGTCTTTAAAACCAAATTGGGGGTCTCACCATCTGACCTTAATATAGAGACACAGAACAGCCTTGTTTCAATTAAAAAAAAACTTTGCCAGTGTGGTGTCCTCTATATGTCTCCATGTGCTATCACTGCTACCCAACGGGGCCACGCTGGGATCAGTTTTAGAACCCATTTCATCAACTCAATGAAAATCATGAAATTGTATCATAATGCTTCAGTAATATACCACATGCCTCTTGTTGCTGAAATTTATACGGCTGCCCCTTTGGGAATATCTCTTACTGAAGAGTTAACAGCTAACAATAGATATTAGAAAAACATCTATTGGGAGCATGAAGAGAGGTATTTCCTTTAGGCAAACAGCACATATACAATCCTATTCTATGTATATTGAGTTCAAAGAGATTTGCTGCTACATAATTATGCATAGGATTCTAGCCTTAAAACGAGAAGGAAAGGCAGTTTTGTTATGGCAGTTTTGGGAATCATCAGGCACTTCAATAAACTATACAGCATGTCCATAACATTCCCAATCAGAAACCATTCACTGAATTTAAATCTGTAAAACCACTGATAAAGACATATTGCACATTTCCAATTATGATAGCGATTTCATACAGCATTCCTGGCAATTATAACTGTTTCAGGCACTGATTTTTAAGCTCTGTCATGTGGATTTTTGTGGTATTTCAAAAGCAGGAGTCAGAAGGTGGAGAGACATATGGGATTCCTGCAATTGTGCCTTAATAAATAATATTAAAACGGTGGGGGGGAGAACGGGACATATGCATTTAATAAAATTTGATACCTGGTTGTTGGGATGGCTTCAATTTTGTTCTGCAACACTCAAGAGCACTTGAATATTTATGTTTTAATTCTATTTTAGCATGGAGGTTGGGGGTAAGTTATATTTGAAGTCTAAAATAAACCAACAAAATAATCCTGTATGCTTTTCACTCATACAAAATGCCTTCCTATTTTTCATTCTTTGAGATATAGAATAACAGAATTGGAAGGGACCTTGGAGGTCTTCTAATCCAACCCACTGCTTAGGCAGGAAACCCTATACCACTCCAGACAAATGGCTATCCAACATCTTCTTAAAAGCTTCCAGTGTTGGAACATTCACAACTTCTGGAGGCAAATTGTTCCACTGATTAATTGTTCTAACTGTCAGGAAATTTCTCCTTAGTTTTAAGTTGCTTCTCTCCCTTGATTAGTTTCCACCCATATCCTTGATGCTCTCTGAGTTTGGTGGTTTTCTTGCAGACATTCCATTACTCAAACTAGATAACATCACCTGTACTAGTAATGTTACCTCATTTTGGGTATTGAAACATCTGCAAGGAAACAATCAAGCTCAAAAAGCACCCAGGACGCCTCATTTCTACAAATATTCTCCTTTATTGTTTTTCATTCTTTGCCATTCAAAATATTAACCACAATTCATAATTCCCATTAAAAGAATTGGGATGTCAGTCTGGATTAAGACATAGAATAGATACATGTAGCTGCCCATCCTTTCTCAATAAATTCAATATGTGTGTGTGTGTGTGTGTGTGTGTGTGTGTGTGTGTGTGTGAGAGAGAGAGAGAGAGAGAGAGAGAGAGAGAGAGAGAGAGAGAGAGAGAGAGAGAGAGAGAATGTTTTATCAATGGCATTTATCACCTGCTCAGTTAGCTAAAATATTTAAAAATGTCTAGCAAATGTTAGAAATGTAATTAAAAGACGGACACATTTTATCACATGTGGTGGACTTGTGCTAAAACAAAAGAAATTTGGGCAAAAATGCATAAATGCCTAGAAAAGATAATAGGGTAGATTTTAAAGCTGAACTTATTGGAATGATGGAGAAACACCACAAGAGGAAGAGATAATTAATTATGGAAGAGATAAATAAGAAGATACTAGACTGTGCAGAAATGGACAGACTTACATTGAAAATTAAGCAGAAAGAAGACACAGGATATGATCAAACTTGGAATTTATTTTACCAGTGGTTGAAAAAAGGGATAGGGAATAAGAATGGCATTTGTATTGTTAAGCAAATTAAAAACCCAGACAACACACTAAGAAATGTAATTAATAAGAAATGAATAAAATTTATTGTTTTAAAAAGAATGTGACAATATCATTTAACCCCATCCTTTGAATTTGAAAGCAAATGCTTAGATGGTACATAAGAGGAGATGCTATTCTAAGAACAGTTAGCCTTCCCCTACAAAACTTAGTAGACATGCATAGAAAAACAGTGTATTTTGTTCATCTATGAATAATAGTATTTATATAGCCAAGAATGACAGAGAATTTCTCATATGTTATTGAAGAACTCACACATACAACCACAAGGTTATAATATGGGAATTGTTATTCCTATGTCATAGATGGGAAGTTGTGGTAAGAAAAAAATGAATTGCCTAAAGCTATCTAGCAAGTCTGTTATTCATTCTAATAATATGCTATTTGTAATTCAGTCTCTGTTTGAACTAATATATTAGGTCAGTTCTCAAAAAAGGTTTCCATTAACCCAGTCACATTGGCTGCTAAATACAGTTAAGTTTTTAGAAGAGAATTTCATTAAAGTTCTTACAGATGGTGTCTGGAGGTCTTATACTTATTTAATCATAAGGTTGCCAAGGAGTGTGTGGGAAAATGACTGTCTTGTCTTTCACTCTACAATAACCTAATATTCTGCAGCCTTCCTGGTTTCCCAGGCTTGTTAAAATCCAAAGGGAAGTCAATCTCTTTGAGAGAATTCCCATCGGGGCTACTCAGACTGGGAACTGTAGGCAGGAGCATTATAGAAAAATGTGAAGCCAGAAAACATCACCAACAGCTGCAGGCTCTGCATCTCCAACCATCAAGCCAGTTCAAAATTTTAGCGCAGAAAACTTTGAAATGCACTATCAAACAACTTCCTCAAAGGTAGGAAAATGGAAACCCCATTTGGGGAAAGAACATTTTCAGACATTGCTAGGCAGATTCAGTACAATGCAAGCACTGTCGTCCTTGTTTAGCAACCTTAGATGAGATCAGCAATGTAATTGTTAAAGCAAAGCAGTTGCTAAGTGAAACATCATGATGTTACTTTGCAGATCTGTGAAAGTCAAATGGAAGGGCGGGTGACAAAATTACTTTTTAATTACTAACTGCCAGCAGCTGGTAAAGGAGACAGTCATTAAATGAGTACTACAGTCATTGGGGCATAACCTGTTTTAAATTGAGGCTTAATTCCTCTTAAAGTTTTCTTGGAAATGTTTTATGCAAATTCTCTTGCAAGGCCAGGGGCTAAACAAGCGACTTTCTGCATGTAAAGCAAATACTTTATTACTTATAAAGTATACCTATAGCTCCTCCTATTGCCATTTAACATGATAAGAAGAATCTGAAAGTGCCTGAAATACAGGTAAAGGGTAGTTTCTTTACTTTTTCAGTAATTGCTCCTTCAACAATTCTTTTCAAAAGCTCAGGAGTGGAAGATTTAGTAACCTTGGAACAAATCAGCCAGCAGAAGTTGTAGAGTTTATTGACAAATTATAATTAGATCTGTTTTCTCTTAGATGTTGCTGAACCATACTCCCAGAGGCCCAATGGAGTTAGTGGTTGAGGAATTCTGGGAATTGTCATTCATCATCTGGGCAGACTGAAGTTCCTATCCCTAGGAAGTTGTATGTAATTGTATGTAATTGTATGGGATGGAGGACATTTCTGAACATGGCTCTCAGCTCTGGACAATCCATTGCCATCATCTCTGTTCCGCAGCTCAGCCATTCTTTCTGGTTCAGGCCTGGTGCATCCAGAAAGTACTCTAGGAATACTGCAGGTCTATGGGGCTCGTGACAGGCTCATTTCCCTAATGACGAGAGGGCTTGAGACTTCTGTGTTTCATCCTCAGCCTCTCCCATCTTTCCATATTAGCAGGTCAGTCACAGTGTTTTGCAGATCTGTAAATGCAGCTAAGAGGAAGTATCTTGGTGGTTTTGTATCTCCCCTTCTGCACTTGGGGAGGGAGGGGAATCACCAGTAAAATGGACAGAGATAGGATTACAAATGTGGGAAGTGATTGAATAGTTTTCTTTATGCTTTCCTATTGCTCAGCTGGAGGAGCAATGAAGATGTTATCAACACCATGATAATACCACGATCAACACAAAACCATAATATAGCTATTTCCAATCTTCTATGGAGGTTGAAGACATGTCAACCTTAGAAGGTAGACCAGACTAAAAACCAGACATAGTGCATATCTAAAGCTATTTTTTATTAGAAGCAGTTACCATAACTAAATATTGCAAGTCTGAATAGGCTTCCCTTCCCCCTCTTTTATCTTCGTGAAAATTAAGAGGGGAGTGGGGACTGTCTTGAGACATTCCCATAGACCACTTTCCCAGCCTGGGCTCAATTTTCCTTTATCTGATTGTTGCCTTGGTAGCAGATCTTCCCTCCATCCTTCAGGGTCATCTTTCTTGACCCACTCCAGGAAGTGAGACAAGAAGCTCAGGGCACCAAATGACTGCCCATATTTACCTGGAGCGTAAAGATAAATGCAAGCAGACCCTCCTGTTCCGAGGTCAGATAGGTTGACTTGAACGTCAAGGCCAGATGGGCTGCGAAATGGCCCAACTTCTTGAAGGAGTGACCCTTAGGACACAGATAAACCTCCAAGTCAGAGGTGGTATTCAGCAGGTTCTGATCAGTTCTGGAGAACCGGTAGTGGAAATTTTGAGTAGTTCGAAGAACTGGTAAATACCATATCTAACTGGCCCCACCCCCATCTATTCTCTGCCTCCCGAGTCCCAGCTGATCCGGAGGAAATCGGGATTTTGCAGTAACCTTCCCCTGGAGTGGGGAGGGAATGGAGATTTTACAGTACCTTTCCCCTGCCACTCCCACCAAGCCCTATCCACAGAACCTGTAGTAAAAAACCTTGGCAGAAATTGCTCCAAGTGCTTCAACGACCCTCTAAAAGGATGCAAATGATCAGCTGTCTGCAAGGAGTATAAATCCTTCCATTCCCCACCATCCAATCAGCGCTGAAGAAGCTTCTTGGATAAGAAGCGAAACGTCTTCAAAGGAAAAAAAACCCGAGAAAGTCCAGTTGCCTCCTGAAAAAGCACCTTTGGGACTTCCTAAAAGGAGAACCGGTTCAGCCGGGAGAGCTGTGGGTCTTTCTCCAAGGAGAAGGCCGCCCACCAGCCTCAAGGGGGGAATGGAGGTCATCCAAGTGCAACATCCACGCGCGTCCCCTACCGCCTCGACAAAGGCGGCTTCCCAGCCAGCTTCCTTCGCCGTTTTCCGGTAGCCGCCTGGCCACAGACACGCCGTCCCACGTCTGTATTTGCGGACGTCTCGGCTTGGGTCACAGCTACGTCATACATTCACTCCAACTCAACTCTCCCAGCCACCTCCAGCAGCCGGAGGTGGAGAGAAGAAGGAGGAGGCGGCGGCGAAGGATAACGGAGGAAGGAGGGAGAGACTTCTTTCTCCCCCCACCCTTTCCTTAAAAGCTGCTTCCGGTTCTGCTGCTGCCATCTTCTCTCTCTCTCTCTCTCCCTCTCTGAAAG
This sequence comes from Thamnophis sirtalis, assembly GCF_051295495.1. Classification (NCBI taxonomy): domain Eukaryota; kingdom Metazoa; phylum Chordata; class Lepidosauria; order Squamata; family Natricidae; genus Thamnophis; species Thamnophis sirtalis. The sequence goes on from NW_028261387.1 coordinate 72,149,913, forward strand.
CGGGAGGGAGGCTTTTGAGGGACTCACAAATGAAATAAAGGCGGGCAGCCGAGGGAGGCGGGGGCAAGGAAGAGGAGGGGAGCGGGAGAAGCCCTCGGTGACGCGCCAGCGCTGGGGGCCGCGGGGCCGGCCGTCAGGAGGAAGCGCTCGGGCTTTCGTTCGGGAGCGCCGGGTCCTTCTTACGTCGGAGAGGCGCTGAGAGGACTGCGGGGCGCGAGTCAAAAATTTAAAAGAAAAAAAAAAGGGAGGAGACGGCGGCGTCTGGACCTCGCGGGCTGAGCTCACTTCTTGCAACCTCTCCAAGTTGCAATCCCTCTCTCAAGCCGCCTGCCCGTTTCTGGGCTTGCGGGTGGGGAAGAAGCTGGAGCAGCGGCGGCGTTAGAAGACGTTAGAAGACCATCTCCAACCCACCCTCCCATCCCGTGTCCTCGCCGGCAACGTTGTTTTCTGGAGGCGTTTCCCTCGCTTTCTTTCCTTCCTTCCCGGGCTCGCTTCTCACAAAGCCAGCGCCTGGGTTCCGCTCTCCCGGCTGCCCCCGCCCCACCGCCTCCCCTCCTCTCCTGCCTGCTTGCCTGCCTTCTTCTTCTTTTTTTGGGCTTCTTTTCACGCGATGGGCCAGAGAAGCTCCCGGAACGACCCGCGGGCCAGCGCCTAGAACTCCGGCTGCATTGCCTCTCCTGCTGGCGACCGCGTCTTTCCTGCTTTAGCCGAGTCTCCCCCGATTCATTCTTCTCCGGCTCTGAAGCGTCGTCTCCATCGGACTCGGCAGGAAGAAAGGAGAGAGAGAGAGAGAGACGAAAGGCGGCGGGCAGGGCGAAGCCGCCCTCCATCTGGGCTCTTGTGTTTCTGCTTCCAGGAGCCGAGAAGAAGGAAAGGTAAGCCGGTGAGGGGGGGAGCGGGACGCCGCCTTTCGCGGGTCGGTCTGCTCGGTTGTGGAATGCGCTCGGACTAAGCCGGGCTGCGCCTGACTGACCGATCATTGTTAATAAGATCGTTTGGCGAGAAAGGGACGAGGTGGAAAAGGAGAGCGGAGGTGAAACTCGAACCTCCGAAGGGTTTTTTTTGGGGGGGGGGCTGCTGGGTGGGTGACTGTCCTCCAGGGTTGAAACGTCTCATTTCTTATATGGTAAGCGAGCGAATTTCTCTTCCCCCCGGGGCCTCGACCGCTTAAACCTCAAAGGGCTTTTTTTGAAAAGGCGGCCGGGGGAGGGAGGGGATAGACTATCGTTTTAACCCGCGTTGACTGTTGTTGTCATTGTTGCTCAAGCCGGGCTTTTGTCTGGAGGGGCTCCGTCTGAAAGAATGTAGCCCATCCAGGAGAATTGCCGGCAGTCGCTCGATCTCAAGTCGGCGGTGACTTGATTCGGGTCCACTTTCTTTTGTTATGATTCCGTGAAGGACTTGGGTGCGGGATGCCGTGTGTAGCGCGGTCCCGCGATATACCGGATCGCTTGGGGTAAAGCAAGCGGGAGCGATTTTGTCTTGGGTGGGTGGGTGGGTGGGTGGGTTTGGTAGCGGTGTCTAAAATAGGAAACGGGCTTCAAATTCGTCTTGCTCGTTTTTTGTTTTTTTTAAAAAAAGACTTTCTCCGTGGGAGTTTGGGTTAAAACATTCGTTTTCACTGGGACTTTGGAGAAGGAAAGCTGTATTGCTTTCTATGTAGAATAGAATAGGAATAAAATGGGGTGGGATAGAGATAGGGATAGGATAGGATTAGATTGGATTCTTTATTGGCCAAGTGTGATTGGACACCAGGTATTTGTCTTTGGTGCATATGCTCTCAGTGAACATAAAGAAAAATAAGATAGAATACATTATCAAGAATCATAAGATGCAAGTGATAGTCATAGGTGACTAATAAGCAATCAAATTATACTAGGAAACAAATAAAATATTTATGTAGTCCTAGGATCACCTGGGACCACGCCTCCCCCCACTTCCTTGTCTCTTGACCTGGTCACGCCCTAAACCGGCAGGTAAGATTAAATCTGGTGGGAAAGGAGGAAGGTTTGCTTTCAATAAAGCCGTAAATAAACTGGGCGAGCGCAGCCTTTGAACTTCTGCTGCTTTGTGTCTGAAGCTCGCCGGTGTCTCGTTAATTCCTTGCGACACCGAGACGATTCCGTCCGTCTTAAGACACGCAGGTTGACCAATGCTCCTCAAAGATTTGTGCGCGGGGAGGGGGGAATGGGAGGAAGGCGAATAGAAACGATATATAGAAATTGCAGGAACGTAAGGTGAGAGCTCCGTTGTTTCTTTGGCAGCTTCCAGAGAGGAGAACCTGGCGGGGCCGGCTGAGCTGGGAACGGTGCCTAGGTTGAGTTCCTTCTGAATCGTCTCTTATCCAATCTTGAGATTTGATTTTCCTGGAGCTTTCTTTGAGGCTTTCATATTGGCTCCTCTTCTCTTCCCCCTCCCCTTTTGTTTAGTAGACCTAGTTTGTTCCTTCGAAGCTTCCTGCTCTAAAACAGGGGTAGTCAACCTTTTTATACCTACCGCCCACTTTTGTATTTCTGTTAGTAGTAAAATTTTCTAACAGCTCACCGGTTCCACAGTAATGGTGATTTATAAAGTAGGGAAGTCAATTAAATTTTTAAAAGGAAAGTGCTTCAGTATGGGACAAAACCCGTACGGCCCACTAGTGGAATGCCCACTAGTGGGTGGTAGGGACCAGGTTGACTACCACTGGTCTAAAGCGTGGCTTCTCTTTATTAAGGACATGCAACCCGAGTCACTCTGGATCTCTTGCCAGAGGCTACTACATTGGTTGGGAGTGGTGTGGTTGCCTATCAATCCTTATCCATACAGAGATGAAACAACATGCAGCACTTGGGGTGGGTGGGTGGGTGTCCTTACACTTTCATAAGTAACTTAAAGTGGCCAACTTACCTAATACTCCTTCCTTCTCCTATTTTCTCAAATATTTGCAATGTATTGGGTAAACTAAAAGTAGATTAGTTAAAAAATACATGTAGGCTGGTTATTCTTTTTCTCAGGATAACTTTTACTGCCCCCCCCCCAGAAAAGTTACCTGGGAGAGTTAGGAATGTCCTAGGTCAGATGACATGGTGGATGAGCTGCAATGGTAGGGAGAACTGACCCAAAGTTGAAAAGAAGCATATTGTAGAAGCCCTCCATTCATGTAAGTTTGGATCTAAACAAATATTTTCTGTAATGCGCACATTCTTATTGTACATGTTTTAGTGCCAAAAGAAGGCATCTCTGGATGCGCCTTTGGTCTAACCAAGCTGTGGCATACAAAATAATACTTCTTATAAAACTGGATGATTCTGTTTAGATATATGACATGTATCTATGTAAATTTGTGTATGTGCCTTGGAGTCAGTATTGACTCCTGGTGACCATTTGGACTAGAAATCTGCAGTTTTCTTGGCAAGATTTCAGAAGTGGTTTGCCACTGCCTTCTTTCCAGGGCTGAGAGAAAGTGACTGGCTTAAATCCCTGGTTGTCTAAAGCCTACTAGAATTCAGCTTCCAGCTTCTAGCTTGGTGCCTTAACCATTCCACTAAACTGACTATCTATTGTCATGAAGTTATTTGTTTGTTTGTTTCATCGATTCTCAAAGGTTCTAGGTCCGTGATGGAGAACCTATGGCAGGTGTGCCGGATGTGGCACGCAGAGCCATCTCTCCAGACATGCGAGCCATCACCTGTTGCTCTTTGGGTTCCTGCATGCCGACCAGCTGGTCTTCACACGTGCAAGAGTGGCAGAAACTGGAACAGCAGCTGCCCAATGCACATGAATGTGCCGGGAAGATGATCTTCCGATTTCCAGCATGTGCATGCACACTGGCCAGTTGGTCTTCATGCATGTATGCGCACCAGCAACCAGAAGACCAGGTGGCCGGTGCGCATGCACAAAATGGGAAGATCATCTTTCCAGCATGCACATGCGCACTGGGCAGCTGCTCTTCTGGTTTCCAGCACATGCATGCATACCAGCCACCTGGTCTTTCACATGTATGCATGCCAGAAATCAGAACACCAGGTGGCTGGTGCACATGCATGCACTGGAAACTGGAAGATCATCTTCTTGCCTCACACGTGCACCGAGCGGCTGCTCTTCCGGTTTGTGCATACACGCATGCTCCCATTTCGGCGTTCGGTATCAAAAAGTTTCACCAACACTGTTCTAGGTTGTTATGAAAGACTTAGCACCTGCTTGTTTTATATTACAGCCTCCTAACCCATTGTTTAACTGCTGAAGTTTATGACAATTATTGTCCATAGGATCTAGAAAGCACCAAAATTGATATTGCATAGTAAATTGCACAAGGAGATTGTGCAATGGCTGAAGTTGGGCATTAGCCTATCTTAAACTTAAGGGTCCTCTACTTCTGACACAAAATCAGCTGTCCCATCCAATATTTGAAAAATGATAATGAGATGGTCTAAGTTCACATACTATACATGTCATGTGTTTGATTAAAGAGCAGCACACATTGGAATGAGGAAGTTAAATGGCAATGCATGGTCTTTAACCAGAGTTTTAGCATTTTAACTACAGGCGTTTATTTAATCTGTGAACTTGGGTTCGCTTTTATAAAACTAGTTACAAACCCTCGTCTGTAAACTAGACAGGGAATAGAAAAAATATCTCCAAAGAATGCATTGGCAAACTATTTTTATATTATTGCAAATAAAATTAATTGGCAATGGCCATGAAAACACCAGGTCAAGGTTTTTACGTAAGAGGGACCATCAAACTGATTAAGTGCCACAAATCTCTGTAAAGAATATTATCAATATTGCATCCCAGGCTCTTCGAAATTAAAGATTTTGTTTCAGTACGCTGGCCCAGTTGTGCCATCAACTAATAGAAGCTGATTCACATGTATCTTCCACTGTCTGATCAGAACCTTGCTTAGCTGTCTATTTCTCCTAATCATTAAGCCAATTGGTTTATTGTGAGATATTATATTTAGAGGTGTTTCTAGAAATGACCTAGCTCCAGACAGTAGGACAAATACAGTGATAGGATTTGAGATTCCACATTTGAATAAGATAATATGATGCAAGCTAAGACAATTTCCCATTTACATGTCACCTCCTCCAGGTTGGAGGAGTTCACTGAGAGTACATAGCACTCTGGAATTGACATTGGATATTTATTAGTTGAGATAACTATATCATGAACATTGTTGACCATATTTATATAAAGAATTCTATAAATCTCTTCAAAATGTAGCCACCCAGAGTCATTGATTGAGATGTGCAGTATGTAAATTGAATGAATAAATGAATAATAGCTTGATTGCCATTACATTATTTTCAGATAGATAGATAGGTGATGATAGATAGACAGACAGACAGACAGACAGATAGATAGATATGGTAGATATGGTAGATAAATAGATAGATGATAGTGGTATTCCCTTTAGAAATAATTCTGCAGTAGTACTACAGTAGTTAGCTCTGGTTTTCCAAGATTCTTGAGAAAAACAAGGGATTGGGAATAATTCATGATTTTTCTAGTTATATTGTAACTAGTTTCTTTCTTGGCTTTAAATTAAGAGTGAAGAAAAGTTTGTCTTGTACATAATAATTGTATATCCAGCTGTATGTCTAAGTTAGAAACGCAGATCCAAAATTCTTTATTCACAATAATCCCAAAGGTGCTTTTTCAAACAGCAACTTTCTTTGGCTTGCTTGAAGAGGTTTCACTTCTCATCCAAGAAGTTTCTTCAGAACTAAAGCTTCTTGGATGAGAACAAAAAGTCTTCAAGCAAAACAAAGAAAGTCCAGTTGCCTTTTGAAAAAGCCTTTGGGACTACCATGACCTAGATGACTGAGAATTTCAATAGACATTTATTTACAATAGAAGTAGTTAAAAATAGAATGATGTTAATATTTGTTTTCGAGTATCAAGATTGATTTCAAGCATTGAGTTTAATTGGATGCCTCAATTTAGAGACACATGAAGAAATGACTTTCTCTAAAACAAATTGATTTGCTTGTCTATTTAATTTGAACATTTGAATTGAATTCCTGTACCAACCTCAGGATTTCTTCCCCAAAAGTCCATGGTAATATGTCAATGAAGATTCTCAGTCATCCAGGTTTTGGCAACTGGATTTCTTTTCTTCTTGGTTCAACACATTTTGTTGCTTATCTAAATGCTTCTTCAATATAAGCATTTTGATTGTTGTTTATCCACCTATATTCCATTACTATACTTGATTCATTTGTATTATCATCTTTTAAAGTATAAATAATAATAAAATGGAAAATATTAAAAACGTGCCAATGAGAAATTTGCAGGCACATTGAGTGAAGTAACTGAGCTTTCCTGCTGTCCCCCACCCCCAGCAGTTGTAATAAGGAATAACATTATCTCCAATATTCATTATTTGATATTCAGCCAGTGGGTATCTTGAGATTCCCATATTAAGATATGGGGAGAAGAGAATGTCACTAATTGTTGTAGCTTGAAGGATTGGAGACAAAACTATTACCAATATTAAACCAATAAGACAGCTGTTAATTTTCCAGATATTTTCTTGGAACAGTCCATGGAAGAGCTCACTTTCATCTCTGGGGAAAAGAGTAGTATTGCAAAAGTGGTTTGAATACAAAAGTTTATCTAGGTCAATTTTCACTAATCCTTGCCATCCTCTAAGTATGTAACTCCCAGAAATTCCAGCCCACATTCCTTTAAACCAGATTAGCAGGGAATTCTAAGGCAGGGGTCTCTCACCATATCTAAAAAATGCCAGATTAGAAAAGTTTGATTTAGAACAGATCCCAAACTGGCTGGAGTTACTGGTACTTGTTTTTCATTGTTCCTCTGTTTCAAATGCTTTTGAAGAAATTTAAGCATCGTCTTCAGAGAACAGGCCAATCTGTTGTTCAATTGACAGACACTCTAAAATTACTGCTCTGATTAAGCCACAGCACTATCTGGACTCTTTATGTATAATTTAAAGATCTATTCTAGTAAGGAGAAGTAATGGAAGATGAATATTTGCAATATGATTTATCTGCAGTAAAATGATTAACACTTTCTGCTTTTAATACTTCAATGATAAGTACATTGACTATTGTTAGGGATTCCTTTCTGTATTTGCCTAACTTGACAAGTGGGAAAAAACCAATTTGATCAGTAGAGGTACCCAGAATAAGGTTATGAACCTTATTTTGGTCTAGAATTCCAGACAATTATTGTTCTTTATGTTTCTCACATGAATGCTCCTTGAAAACACTACAGTAATACATGCTGCACACTATTTGCTTTTGGTGCCATTGTTGAAAAGCAAATGCTGCATTATTCTGACTCAGAAACAACTGAAAATCAAATGACCATTGGAAAATCGGTCCTGAATTTTCATAGATGCATTCTGGAATTCCCTTCATCGAAAGACAGTTTTATATGGTCTAGAAGTGCACATTTACAGTAATCAATTATATGCTTTTATTGTGACTGTTCACCTGTATATATCATTTAGCTCTGGGTAGATTTCATCCATGAATCCATAATCTTGTGGATATAGAGGAAAAGATGCTGGTGTTTAAGAGCTTCCTACTTTTGTACATCTTCATAAGCTTCAGTTTAACCAATAAACTTAAGTTTTCTTCTGCTTTAATTAATGACCACAAAATTATAATAAGCATCTCTTTTTTTTTTACCATGTATTTGGGTATGGGATGGGGGTGGTGGAGAATAGTGCTCGATTTAGGCTGCTTGAAATTAATTATAATAATTGGAATTTCTGTGGTATTTTTTTTAATATGCTTCAGCCTCTCTTTTAAAACTATTCTTATTAATGGCTGCAATGTTTTTTACTGGCATCACTTGAGGAAACTTGAAAAGCTATCTAAAGATCTATTGTTTCCTCTTTGGTCTCCATTGCAGCTCAGTTTTCAAGCTTGTGCCTTATCTCAGAATTAATTCCCAGTAGACATTATTTCCGCAGTTCAATTCTTCCGGACTTGTTTTACAAAGCGTGGCAAAAATGCTTTCTTGGTGCGCCTTGCTTGAGCTGCTGTTAAAAACTACTCAAGAATGTTCTTCAAACCATCTCCTCTTTGGGGCTCTTTTGTCTCTGGAGGTTGTGTGTGTGTGTGTGTATGTGTGTGTATTCAACAAGATAGGTTAAAGCAAAATGAAACCTTTGCTAGACTGAAACAGTAATCAACATTCCCCTTTTAAAAAGACCCTTCTTGGCGATAATGCAATTTTTATCCAAACAGAAAGTTTTGGCTTTGCAGGCAGCCGAACATACAACTCTGGACTTATGGATGAACGAGCGGTATGAAATATTCCCTCGGCTAAAGTCATCTTTATTAGCAACAGCACTTAGACTTATATACCGCTTCACAGGGCTTTACAGTCTTCTCTAAGTGATTTACAGAGTCAGCATATTGCCCCATACAATCTGGGTCCCCATTTTACCTTGGAAGGGTGGAAGTCTGAGTCAACCTTGAGCTGCTCAGAATCAAACTCCTGGAGTGAGCAGTGAGTTAGCCTGTGGTACTTGCATTTTAACCACTGCACCACCACAGTTCTATTAGGAAGAAAATGTCATAAAAACGGAAACCTATATGGCTTTTTGATATTTTTGATGGCCCAAGTTTGATGGTGTCACCCATCCTGTGCCACCAAGATCTTGATTGCCAAGACTGCTATATTATGATCCAAGTAAAACTTTGCCTATGTGCAATACGATGCAGTCTGGTGATATATTGTAGGTAGAGAATATGCTAATGAGATATGCTTCTTTCTATGGTGGTTGCTTTCAAAACAACGTTGCTTGTTATTTATACATCTGAGAGTGGTTGCTATTGGCTAATAATTCTTCTGTTTTTATTCAGTCAATTAGATTTAGTCCCAGCACCAAAAATTGCGGCATCTGAAACTGTGCTCAAAAACAGGCCTTACAGAAATGTTCTCCATTCATTTGTTTCTCACAATGTGGTCATCTGTTAAGTTTGGCAGAATCTAAAGCAGCGTTTTTCAAACTTGTCAAGTTTAAGACGTAGGGACTTCAACTCTCTGAATTTCTCAGCCAGGTTTCTTTCATAGTATTCTGGATTGCTTTTAAAAAGTAAACCTGGGAAACAGGGAATGCAAAGAAGTAAGACAAACCATGTCCCTACTTCCTGGAGTTCTGCTTTCAGTTCTCTAGAATGTGTGTTGACTGCATAGCAGAATACTGTAGTACTTCAGTGGTCACATGCTGATAGGTGGCCAAATGAGTTTCCAAGTTTGCTGTGTTTCTAAGGTTGCTATGTTTCCAAGTTTGCTTGAATTGTAGGGAGGAGGAAGTAGCATGGAAGTGGACATGGGAAGGAATATCTGCTATTTTCCGTGTACTACTGCTGCTGAGCAGTGAAGTGGTAACTGATAAATCACTAATCAGTAATCGATGATTTACCAATCAGATAAGAAACTGAACTATGAACCATAAACCCTGAGCCCAAATTTTGCTTCTGCCCTGAATGTAGGTCATTTTGGATAATGCTTGCTTGCAGAGAGACTGGCCTGAAGATGCCTTTTATTAATGACCTCCTTAGCCTACCATTTTAAATAGCTATGCAGACATGACTCCTTTTTACCACCCCAGATGCATTCATTTAAAGGATTGTCTATGATATTCCATATGGGATTGAAAGTCTCCTCTCTAGATTTATTGTGATGGCAAAATTGTTAGTTTTCAGTTCCTTATTTGCAGGACAATTCAAAAGAGAGACCAGTCAATTAATATCTTAACACTATCTTGAAATCATGTATGCAAAATAATCTGAATATGTTCAAAGTGCTCTTTAAATGTGAAGTGAATGTTTACTGTTGGTTTAGAAGCTGCTTAAGTTAAGAAGGGCTCAGAATATTCCTAATAGAAAGACAAAACATTAAAAATAAATAAGAGATTGTTTGCATTTTGAGTCTGTAGACCATCTGGTCAGGATGATAGAACAAGGATGGAAGATTTTGTTCTGCTGAAACTGATTTAGATTTTTCAGCTTGCTTGGATTATTTTGTCTGGATGTTGGTTAGTGGTTTTTAGATCTAGTTATTTCCATACTCTTTTCACATATGCACTGTGTAAGAAATCTTTTTGTCCTTCAATTTTATGTTTTTCACATTCTGCCCCACATTTGACCTGCTGAAACTAATCTTCTGTGACCTTGATGCTGTAGTAACGATCTTAGTGTTCTGCAAGATACTTTGAAGAAGGAAAAGTTAAGACTGCCTAGATATTCCTACTTATTTTGTTCTTGTTATTGCTTTAACAACAACAACAACAACAACAATAATAATATCTCTGCTAATTATTGCTTTGCTTTGCTTTTATTGTCACTTATAGGCCGCCCTTTTCCCTGAGGGGACTCAGGGCGGCTTACAACTCGTGGGAAGGGGGTGCAAGACAAAACGTAAAATAATATGTGAGTACAAATAAAAATAGCAATAAAACACAACATTCATTCAACATTCGGGTGGGGTGTATGAAGATCTTATCCCCAGGCCTGGCGGGATAGCCAGATCTTAAGGGCTGTGCGGAAGCTCTGGACTGTGGTGAGGGTGCGAATCTCTACGGGGAGATCGTTCCAAAGGGTCGGAGCTGCTACTGAGAAGGCTCTCCTCCGCGTAGTCGCCAGTCGGCACTGACTGGCGGATGGAACTCGGAGGAGGCCCACTCTGTGCGATCTGATGGGATGAAGGGAGGTAATATTGTAAATGAAACAGTTGTGCATTGACATACCTAATTAAAAACTATCAGTTCATTGTATTTTCTTTTAATAATGGTATTATTCAGGATATTTATACAAAGGAGGTGTTTAATATACAGCTACCACAGATCCTAAAACTAGAAAATGTCAGCGATTGAATTGGGATTTTTACATCCAAACAGTGCAAGGCCTGGTGTTTAGTTCTTGTTTTTCTGGATTTTTCATAATGGCATTTCTTTATTACCTGAATTTGATATCATCTTAAATGGGAATTCATTCAAAAACCATTCAGGTTGGGTTTAATATTCATACAACCACATAACTCCACATCAACAAGTTGAAATACCAAATAATGAAAAAGACAAGAATTGTATTTACCTCTGTTAGAAAATAAATGTTGGTCTGTAATCTGAACTTTTTTATACTGTGAACAAATGACACATAGGTATTAATATGGATTTCCCCCAAAAGTTCTGAGTGGGGTAATTGGCTAGAACTGGCTGTGCTGTAGCCGGTGAGGGATTGAACTGACTCTGACTTCAGATTCAAACTATTTATCTTTCTCTGGTGAGACTAAACATTCTGGATTATATGAGGCACAGAAATTCTTTGCTTTACAAGGATTCTGACTTACGGTAATTGCAGAATAGGAGACAAATCATAGAAAGGGAAAGAAAAAATAAATTCAAATTTAAGGATCCAGAATGGAGGGCTATCTAGTTTCTGTTTGAACACATCCAATAAATGAGAATCAACACTTCTCTGGGCAATTTGTTCCTGTTCTTAATATTAAGAAATATTTTTCCATGGTTGAATCAGAATTTGCCTTCCTGTAATTTAGAATTGTTATTTTATTCTGTGTCATCAGTCTGGGATGAGAAAGGACAGAAGTCTTGACCTGCTTCAGACAAATTGTCAGATACATGAAGTGTTATATATTACCCCTTCTCAAGGCAAAATTTACTAAGATTATTCAGTCTTCATAGAACTTGGTTTCTGGTCCTCTGATCATTGTCATTGCATTTTTCTAACCCTTTCCCCAATTTCTCAATAATTCAGTTCAGAACTGAATCTAACCATAACTCAAGTGGAAGAATTACTTTTCATGGATCTGGACTTTATACTTCAATTGACGCAACATAAGATTGGGACATATTTGCAGCCACATCCCACTTCTGCTACATTCAGTTTTCAGTTAACTGCTCTTCTGAGATCTTTTACACCCTTATTATTTTCAGGCAAGCTTTTCCCATCCTATATTTGTACATTCGTTTTTGTTTTTTTTTTTGTTTTCCTAACTGAATAACCTTTGTACATGTTTCTGCTGAATTTCATTCTGTTATTTGCAGCCCATTTATCTAAACTTTTACAACCACTGTGAAAGTTCTGACTGCCTTCTGAGGTGTGTGTTCTGCTTTTTCATTATTACTTGGAAACATATGGCTTCAGTAAACAACTGGTAGTCTGCTTCTTTTCCTTTTTTTTTGTCTGTCCATTTATAAAGGGCATTTCTTAACACCCTTTCCAAAACTCAGCTCATTCTGAACTTTTGCTTTCCTGACACCAGATTCACAGTTCTGTACTACTGTTGTGCTCTTCCTTTGAGAACTGGCCCTTTTTTATTTTCTTCTCTGTGTGCTTTTTTGTTTTGATTCTTTTCTAAGCTTTTTTGTGCAGCCACATTGTTTTCTTCTGATGTACTCATTTTTCTTGTTATAACTGTTTCCAATTTTTCCTTTATCCCCGTCCTTTAATAACTCCCATCCGTCTTGAATTGTTTTTTTTTTCCTTTTAACTTCTTTTTTTCCATCTATCATCCCTTTGTGTTTATTGAAATTGGGGTTTTCAGTCCAGGTTGCATCAAATCAAACATATTTATCCCCTCCCTCTTACTGGTAAAGGATGGGGTTTTTTAACAGTAAAGTTAGAATTGATCATTTTGCATTCTTGCCCTTTGATCATATGATCAAACCTGATCATTTTGCATTGTTGGTCTTCCCTAGAGAGGTATGTTTTCTTCTTTGAATCACTTAGAAATATGAATCAAATGTATCCTTTGGCAATGCAAGGAGTTTAGAGGGAATTTGGAGTACTTTCCACGGAGTCCCAAGAACTGAAGAATTGAAGAAGCTTCTTGGATGAAAAGCAAAACATTTCAAGGAAAAAGCCAAGAACGCCCAGTTGCCTTTTGAAAAAGCATCTTTGGGACAATCATGACCTGGGTGATTGAGACTCTCCATAGACATTTCCATGGAGTCCTTTCTGCATGCAGATTCAGAAGCCCCATTATGTTTAGTGAAGTTTGTTGGCTGAGCCATCTTTTACCCTAGCAAGGGCACAATAGGCTATAGCAGGGGTTGGCAATCTTAAACATTTAAAGAGCCACAAATGTTCTAAATAGAAGGCCATCCCCCATTCAATTCTGGAGCTGACCAGAAGTCCGGTTGCCCACCATAGAATCTCCTCCTAACACGGTGTCCTTTTTCCTCTGCCTGTCCTAACTGAAAGCCCTATCAATTGTGGAGCCAACTGGCAACAGGGAGCTGCAGCAGAGGGATGAAAGAGTCACATGCAGCTCCAGAGCCGCAGGTTGCCAATCCCCAGGCTATAGAAAGCTCTCCAGATGCCTCACTTGACTCTGGAGTTCACTGAATGGCTAACCTTTCATCGCCTATTAGCTAAAGTGTAGATAGTTAGTAAGAAATGCTATTTTTTATCATTGATATTCCTTAGTGTAGTTAATACAATAAAAAATAAGACATGGGTATTCCTTAGACTGATATTATTTACCAAATCCACAAAATAAATCAATGAGATGAAAGTATAATGGTAATTTGAATTGTTATGCCATAATTTGCACAACCACCAGGAACCCCCATGTATGCCATGGATATAAATCAAATACCGGTATATAAAAATAAATAGCTGCCATATACTTCTCTGCTGCATATCTTCCTCATGATGTCATTTGGAAAACAGTCCTGAAGGGCTTTCTTGCTACACTCACATATGTATATCCCAAATCCCAAAAGAGGCACTAGGACTTGTGACTTTCCCTCTTCAGCCCAAATTAATTGCTTAAATTGCATGCTTCTCTGCCTTTCCCTGCCAAGAATCTTGTAATCCCTCTATCACTCAGCGCGCGCGTGCACACACACACACACACACACACACACATATACTTGTGTGTGCATGCTCACATAATTGTCAAGAGCTAAGCTGAAGGGATGCTCTTTTCTTCCTGATATTTCCTACACTCAGCAGGGAGGGGAAAAGAGGGGAAAAGATGTCAAGGAATTTTGGAATGAAAGTGCTTCATTATGTTAGCAGCACATCACATTCACTGTAAATCCCAGAGCTTCCTTATGGTCAACCCCGAGATAAGAAGAAAAACAGAGATCCAAGGGAAGGAATATTAATGAACTCCTTCCTTCTTTCCTTCCTTTCTTTTCTTTCTTTCTTTTTCTTTCTCTTTTCTAGTGTATGTGTTGTATACAATTGTATTTTTTCATACTTTGTTTAATAAGTGCAAGATTATTTTATGTTAGTTTATCAAGGCATTGTTTTGTTATTCAATTTAGCCTACCCCACATTTTCAGGTTTTGTGAGGACTATGGAAATAACTAAATAAGAATTGTTCTCCAGCTCTATTAACTCAAGATAATCTGAGATAGATGATGATATCAGTATTTTAATAAAAAGCTAAGACACTGTGAATTATGGGGTCATCCCATGTTTAATATTCCTGATCTATAATACTGATCATTTGATACTATTGATTTAACATAGCTGTATCCTTTTCTTTAAAGGGACACAGTGGCTCAGTGGCTAAGATGCTGAACTTGCCAATTAGAAAGGTTGGAAGTTCAGCGGTTTGAATCCCTAGCGCTGCATAATGGAGTGAGCTCCTATTACTTGTCTCAGCTTTTGCCAACCTAGCAGTTCAAAAGCATGTAAAAATGCAAGTAGAAAAATAGGAACCACCTTTGTTGGGAAGGTAACAGCATTCCGTGTGCCTTCGGTGTTTTGTCATGCTGGCCACATGACCACGGAGAAGTGTTCGGACAGCACTGGCTCTTCAGCTTTGAAATGGAGTCAGGAATGACTAGCACATATATGCAAGGGGAACCTTTACCTTTATTCTTTTCTTTATGCAAGAGTTCAGGACCTTGGTATATTATTATTCTCCCACTAGAAACATTGCTAGCTGCAAAAATGCCCATGCAGAAATTATCTGCTGTAATGAGACCCAACCTGGACTGAAAAAAATCCAGAAAACCTCTAGAACCATGATGGTGAACCTATAGCAAGCGGGCCTGAAGTGGCACACAGAGCCATGTCGCCGGGCATGCACGGCATTGCCTGTTCCTGTTCTGGGTTTCTGGCACGTATGCCCAACAATCAGCTGGCTTTCATGTGTGCGGCAGTGCTGGAAACTGGAATAGCTGGTCTTCCATTTTCTGGTGAGAGCATGCATGCCAGCCAGTTGATCGTCAGGCATGCATGCTGGAAGACTAACTGGCTGGCGCACATGCACATGCTGGAAACCAGAAGTTCATTTTTCAGGGCGCACAAGCCCCCATGGCATCTCCTCTTCCAGGTTGCAGTCCAGATGAGGGTGCATATGTGTGGTCCCTTTTTGGCACTCGGTGCCGAAAAGGTTCGCCATCACTGCTCTAGAAGATGGTGTACAGGTACAAAAATATTTTGCTGTTCTCTAGAGGTAATTCAGATTTTCACAGTCCAGACAAAGGTCAATATTCCCGACAGTATGTAGTTTAGCCTGTTGTCTTTTCCATTATTCACAATGTGTATTAGAACAGGGGTTCCCAACCTTTGGGCCATGGCACACTATCGGGCATTGAGCCATTTAGAACCAGGCCCTGAAAATGATGGGTGAGCATGCGTGCGTGTATGCATCTCTTCTTGAACAAACAATGAGCAAGCATGTGCTCACGAGTTCCATTTGCATGAGCAACGGTCAAGCGTGTGCCTGCTCCTTGCGCAAATGCAGCTGCACACGTGTGCTTGCCCACCATTTGTGCGGAACCATCTCCCCCCCCCACCCCCGGTCCACAAAAACAGAAAAGTTGGCAAATTCTGCCAACATGAAGGCAGTCCACTCACCCCAAATCTAAATGAAGATACTTGACACTTGACAAAGGATGAGAGGAGAAATAAGTACCATCAAGAAGAAACATACTTCTATTCAAATTTAAACAAACTCATCTTAAATAGAAACTGTAGGTTTACTTGTCAGGAACATTTGAAACTGTCCATTAAAAAAATAATAGCAGAGGTCAGAGGGAAGGAAGGTTATGCTCACGTGGTCTCAAATATAGAGAAATTTCAAAATAAGGATATATAGGAAAACCTTTCTAAGTAAAAGCCGGATGCTTAGGAAAGATTTTTAGCTTATTAGACAGAACATCAAAAGGGTGATTTTGATTCATTATGTTTCCAAAAATCTTGTTGCTTACAACGTTTTAGAAAATGAGCCGTGCTGGTAGAAAATGCTTGTGATTCTGTAAGATGATACAGCATTTATTGGAAATTTATATTATGAAGAATCCTTAATATGACTGCTTAGAAACTGCCTTTTAGCAGTCAGTAATTTTTACATAGTTAGTTGAACCATATGGTGGGAAAGTCTGAACTGGCACTAATGATCAGATGTATGAATTGCTGTAGAGATGAAGCTGGCATTCAAATGAGAATACTCCAAGCCCCATCAACAACATATGGCAGTGTGTTAAAAGTTTGGCATTCATTGAATCAGTATTGTGGTTTATGATGATTATAAAAGCCTAAATATGTGTTGTATAAAATTGTATTTTAGCATACTTTGTTTAATAAAATTTTTCAAGGGTTTTACTGCCACATAGCAGTCTTCACTAAGCTGATTTCCTCCAAGTTCGACTCCCACAATTCTCAGTTAATGAGGTCTTTAGGGGAGCTGAAATCCAGGCCATGTTATAAACCCAATTGAAAATTGTTGAATATATATGAGAATCATAGGAAGTTGCCTTACATTGTGTCAGATTTTTGTTTTATTTAATTTTGTTGTACCAGTACTAAGGGTCAGAAGCACCTAATTTTGTATAAGCTAAGCCTAAACATGACTCCCAAAGGAATCCCAAGTTTTAATAACGGAGAAACCTTAATCTTACCGTGAACTATAAATAATATTTTTTTTATTCTTTTGTTTGCAAAACATACGTCCTAGGTCACTTCCTCATAAATATATTTAGAAGTCTAAACATCAGAAGTTGTTTTTAGATACTTTGGTTATTGAAAATCGCATGCCTTTATATGCCATGATTGTCAGAACAGAAGAGATCCATTATCTTAAAACATAGGTGTGAATCTAATTGGTCTTTCTAGAAAACAGGATGCTGACCTTGATGTATCCTTAATCCAGTAGAGTTATTTTATTAAAACATCCCATACATCTTTTTAACTGCAGAGAAGTAGTTGCAGTAGACAAAATTATGTTGTCTTACGATTCTACTCCAGCTTGATATTTAATCCAGCAAGAGTTTCAAATTTGAAGCTTTTTATGAAAAAAATATTAAAAGCCACTAAGGCAGCAATCCCCAATCTTCCCAGCTCTGGCGGGGGCGGCGGGGGGGGGAGGGGATGGTTTTCCTAGTGCATGTGCCTCTGCAAATGCAGCTTTGTGCGCTCACATGTCACTAGTGCAGCTCAGTTCCCAATGGGCCACGGCCCAGACTGTGTTCCAGGGGTTGGAGATCCTGCACTAAGGTTAAAATTTTAGGGCAGCAAAAAAAAGTGTATATGCAATGCTGGTGGATATTGCAACATTGTAATCTTCCATCTATTTAGTCTGTTGAGTGTACTGCAATAGATTAGTTTTTCTCACTGCTTAGCACATTGTGAAACAAAATGTCAAGCAAGGGAATTTGATTTGCATGCAGTTGATAACTCTCAGAATTCTGATTCTGGATGAAGAAAAGGCAGTTTACCTTAGCATGAAATCCTAAGGTTAAAACAATTAAATGCTCTCTAGTCTAATAATACTCTTGATTTGTGGAATGACCTGGGATTTTGGGAAAGAAGGTTGAGCTCAGACATTCCCAGGTTATTTTTGGGCACATGTAACTCAGGACAATCTGCCATTAGTCTCCCTGCCTTGTTGTATGTGCTTCTCTCTGCTCTCCTTTCTCCATTAGCAGTGTTGCTTGCCTTGCTGGAGATTACACTAAGGACATCATTCTGAAAGGCTATTCAGGCGAGGACATTTCTAGACGGTCCTACTAGCTGCTGCAGTCATTTTATAGTGTATCACTCTTGAGGATCTCTCTTTGTGGATAGGGTGTGTCCAAGGTCTTGAGTGCTTTAAAGCAGCGGTCAGCAGTGGTCCGTGAGAAAATTTTGATAGTCCGCAGAAAAATTATTTGCATTTTTTATATTGCACTAAATCAGGGGTCCTCAAACTATGCCCCCTGGGCCGGATATGTGCTATGAACATTTGTGTTTCTACAGAGAGTCTCCCCTTTTGGGGTCTTTTTGTGTGGGTCAGAGGGGGGGGGCAGAAATTCTGATTTGGGGTCTGATTCAGCCTCCTGGTGTGGGGCTTTGGATGAAGGCTGGAGGGAAGCACTGCTGGTGGCAAAAAGCTGGAGGGCCTTGTTCCAGTGGAACTGTATCACGGCCTGGAACTGGCTGAACCATCTCAGCCTTCTGAGCCTCCAGGCGTCGGTACCTGGCCTTGCACTACTGCAGATCTTCCCTCTGCTTGGAAAGCCTATGCTCGTAGTCCTCAGTGAGTTGCTTCTGCTGAGCCCAGATCCAATTTGAACTGAGCCAGCTATTTTGCCAACTCTTTCTCATGGTATCGGACCTGGGTACTTGAGAGACCGCCTCCTGCCAATTGCCTCCCTACGACCAATTAGATCCCACAGATTAGGCCTCCTCTGAATACCATCAGCTAGCCAATGTCGACTGTCGACCACTCGGGGGAGGGCCTTCTCTGTGGCAGCTCCGGCCCTCTGGAACGATCTCCCCGTGGAGATCTGACCCTCACCTCCCTTCAGGCTTTCCGCAAAGCTATCAAGACCTAGCTGTTCCGGCAGGCCTGGGGCTGATGAGTTCCCAGCCCCACTCGAATTGTTGCAACTGTTGCATTGTTTTTAATTTGTCTTTGTATTTGTTTGTGTCTTTGTTTGTGGTTTGTATTCTCCCCCCCCCCACACCTTGTTTGTTAGCCGCCCTGAGTCCCTCGCGGAATAGGGCGGCATACAAGTGTAATAAACATACATACATGCAAACATGGTGACTGCTTAGCTCCAACAACTGCTTCCTGTTGGGGCCCTAAGGAGCCTGGGCAGGCAGGCAAGGAATAGCTGACAGGGGAGGGGAAAGTAGAGGCTGGTGAGGCGCCCCTTGAGGTGAGTAACATCAAGTTGGCCATGCCCACCCAGTCACATGACCACCTAGCCACACCCACCCAGGAAGTCATTAGGCAGATCATATTAGTGGTTCGTGGGATTTTAAATTATGAATTTAGTGGTCCCTGAGGTCCAAAAGGTTGGGGACCCCTGCTTTAAAGGGCCACGTTAGGCATGCTAGACAAAGTGCCTATTCAGACATCAGACTAGAACTGTCTCTCAACTCACTGCCTACTTAAGGTAGCTTCCTAATGTAGCAGTTGATGATAGGACTGAGAAAGACTCTCATCTTAAACTCTGGGGAGCTTTTGCCTGTCATTCTGGACACTAAGGAGTGAGATAAATCCTCTATCAATCCTCTGTCCTATCAAAATTAGGAGCTGCTGAGGCTTTGTATGAAATATGGTCAGAACAGACCTCTTCATGTTTTATACAAAGGAAGCCGTGCCGTGTTCAGTGAAGCTTAAACAGGACAGTACCCTGCGAATGTTTGTAGTTAGGTGTTTTGAAGGATTGTTCTTATGTGGGTAATACAACAGATGATTGAGTTTTAAAACCCACAGCATGTAGGAAGTCAGCATGTGCAAGAGCAAGCAACTATGGAGGCTGTTCTATTTTGATAGATGTTTGTGGGTGGTACATGAAAGAAATGAGCACATGTGGGGCAGTTGTCATGTAAGACAACTGCATCCCACCTAGCTCTGGGTATTTGTGTACAGCAGCCATCTGTCTATCTCTGAATCAGACTGATGGAACACTAGTTGCCTGCTGTTAGTGAGTAGACTTTTGGGACCTCTCCGAGTGCTTGAAGCTTAGGATACCCAGTGGTAGTCCTTGTCAAGCAACAATCCAAGGTCAGGGAGAAGAATTAGTTAATATATTGCTTTCCAGGCCTATCAATAACTATCAGTGTCATACGAATAGCTAGTGTGCATTTTCATATTTGTCCTTGTTTATTTTGAGAACTGTTGTTTTTGCCTGAGGAGTTTCAATCTGCTGCAATAACTGAACATTTTGCAGCTATCATCTGCTCCTTTTCCTTTAAAAAAAAATAATGGCATGATGCTGAAGTAAACAATGGAAATGATCTGCCAGGGCTGTGAACAATCACCTGCCCTTTTCTGCCCGGTAGTCTTTTGATCTCCAAACTGCCGAGGTGAAATTCAACCTCATTTTTAAGTCATGAGTCTTCCAGCAAGGAAGACTAGAGTGATGTGCTTGAAAGTAAATATGTGTTGCCTTGGAACATAAAGGTAACACATTCTTAGCTTAAATAAATATGTATTTATGTAAAAGTCAAGCACACTAACCTTTATATAGAAAGCAAAGCATAGAAAAAAATGTTCCTATGTACTTATAAGTGCCTTTATCCAATAACTTCAGTACAATTGTTTGAAGGGCCCCAATTCCCATGGCAGATTATAAAAATGTTGCTGTAATCAAATAAAATGTTCATCTACATGTACCATGTTCACCCAGAATTGAGATCATTAATTTCCTGTCAGAACATCTCCCCCAATTTGGCAGCTTCCAGTTCTACCAGACTGGCAACCTTGACTGATATTAGATAGAATCTCTGGGAATTGTAGTCCCG
Organism: Thamnophis sirtalis; assembly: GCF_051295495.1. Classification (NCBI taxonomy): domain Eukaryota; kingdom Metazoa; phylum Chordata; class Lepidosauria; order Squamata; family Natricidae; genus Thamnophis; species Thamnophis sirtalis. The sequence continues at coordinate 72,170,606 of NW_028261387.1, forward strand.
ACACATTAAGGAGGACTATAGTGGATCAAAGGCAGCTTCTGGTATAATAATGAGGAATCAGCTGGGTTCCTGCCAGGATTTCCATTTACTATAAAAAAAATATCAAAAAAGATGAACGATTTCCGAATGCTGCAAAGAGGCTAACAAGGAATGATCTTGTGACATGAGCAGAGGTGGGATTCAGCCGGTTTGGACCAGTTTGCCTGAACCGGTAGTGGAAATCGCAGGTGGGCCCGCCCACACACCCTGGCTCTATGCCGTTCTATTTTGGCATGTTTTCAAGCCACGTGCATGTGTGCAAGCCACGTGTGTGATCAAAGTGCATGCACAGAAGGCTGAGCACATGCGGGGATGGTGTGCGTGTGCTTACATTTGCCAACCGGTAGGGAAAGTAAGTGAATACTACCCCTGGACACAAATGGATTTCTTTATGGATACTGATAAATTAGATTGTATAACTGAGAAAGTTGGGAGTTAGATCTTCCTAAGTTAAGAGCATGAAAAAGTAAGAATGTAATTCTGTTAAGGATTAAGTGTAGAATCAGAGTCTCTTGTTAGGCAAAGATGTTGTATTTATGATACCATTGCACACTGCTTTCTGTAGCAGAATACAATATTAGTAGCTCAACTCATGGCAGTTTTTGTTTAAAGCAGATCCCAGAGAGGATACTTCATTCTTGCTTCGACTTAGAGGACTGCTTTAACTCTGTCACCCAATAAAAAGATAAAAGGACAATTTGCAAAACCCAAATTATAGGTCCAGCCCCAATCTTGAAAATTCCTGGAGAATCACACTTTGTAGGTTTCAGCCCTTGGGTAGGCTTACTCTAACCATCTTCCACTGGACTTGATTTGTACCTCTGTCAAAAAGAACAAAGACATGTGACACCTTAAGTTTACTCTTGTTATTATCCTCACACAAGTGAACAGACAAAAATGGTGAGGATTAAAAAGAACACACCAACTTGGTGTGTTATGATCTAGTTGTCAGTTGTGTTCCTTTAGCAGATGCCAGCATATTCTCAGTCCTGGCAGCAGCTCCACAGAGATACATTCTGCAGTCATTGATTTGTTTTCAGAGAAGAATTATAATACTTTGTTGTAAAATAAAGCTGTATATTCTTGTCAATTCCAAAACATTTCTAACCAATAATAGCAATCCAGAAAAATATCTTGCTTTGCTACACTGTGTGGCTGTTATTCCAGGTCAAGTGGCCTTTTCTACAGTATATGAAAAGCAGGGCTGATATTCTGCTGTTTCAAGTGTGTGTGCGCACACACACACACACACACACACACACACACACACACACACACACCTCCATACAGACGTGACTGATGTGTGACTGTTATCGAGGGGAACGAAAAAGAGAAAGCAATAGGATGCACACATTTATGCTGCCTTCTCCAGGGGAGCACTTATACCTTCCAGATGTATTGGATATTCTTCTAGACTAGAAGAAGCAACCCCATCTCATATGGAGGGTGCTCAGCTGGGGGAATGTGGATTAAATGTAATATAGACACTGTAGATCTAATGAATGAGGAGGAATATGCTCATCCTGTTTCCCTCTCGCTCATAGAAGGCTGTACTTATGGGGAGGGGTGGGGTTGGTGGAATGCAGGAAACAGAGGGAATGAATGGGGAATGAAAATAATGTCCTGTAATTTTAGTTGGGGAGAAGGGCTCTTGTCCTTTTCTTTCTCTTAGGACGTGTGCTCTGTGCCTTGATATTTGGCTATTGCATGGGGAGAACTCAATGCACCTCATTTTAATGCATCTCTCTGTAGCTGGAGTAACAAAGGTGGGTGTGTCCCTGTGTGAGCGCCTCAGCTGACATTTTGCACGTGCTGTCTCTTCTCTGTGCTGCTTCCAGTGTCTTAAAGTGGATGCTCTAATAAGGATTAACCTCTTCCTTTTAAGGAAAAGAGAGAGATTTTTTAAAAAAATCTGTGAGGCTTTTCTGAGTATTATTTCAGTTAGGAGCCTACACAGAGAGGGTTAAACCATCCGATAGGAATCCTAATGAAGATAGCTGCTTTGTTGGAATGTTTGCAGCATTATCTTTGCATTCAGTAATTGTACACAGAAGTGTTAATGGTATTATCTGCCCTCTGTGCACTTTTTAATTTGAAAATAATGATCAGGTCAGTGAACGCTCCTTGTCTGAGTCTCACATTACACTGGCATTGAATGCCTTTCCCCTTGCAGCCATCTCTGAGACACCGTTAAGGTTTACTGGATTTGGAATTTAGAATATTAATTGAAATAGGGAGGTGGATATATTAATATTGGGTCGTGGTATCTGTCTTTGATCTTGGCAATTTTTAATATAGGCATCCAATGCAATCTTAAAGCTTACCTTTATTAGACCTCTTGTTGGTTGGCAATGCTTGGTTTTGCAACATCTATCATTGGAATTGAAATTATGGCTTTAATTTTGCAAAGCCGCACATTAGAGAAGGCAGAATGTTTTCCATGCTAATATTTGAAGAGAGCTAAATTTAATAAGATGGATTGGAATATGGAATAAAATAGGGAGTGGCTGTTAGGGCAGAAAACAGTACATTGGACTGCTGGCTTGAGCTGGGATGTGTGTCTGTGTTGCCTACATCATAATCATCAAGACCATGAAATATATAACTGATACATAGATAAATCAGCATTGGCAACCATATCATTATGTATGAAAAAAAAAGAGGCAAACTGTTTCTAGTGGTATGTTCTCTGGCATGTCCTGTAGCCCCACAGGATGGTCCTTCTCACATCTCAACTTCCTTTTCTCATTTTTCTGGGCAGGTAAGCTCATTTCCAGTTGAAGTACTAAACTGTTACTTCAATTGATGAGAGTGAATACAGTGAGGGAGAACACAGTGTAAGGACTGAAGACAGTGAATGCAATGTGAAACAGGAAGATGCAGTGTAAGGATTGCAACTGCCACTATATAGCATAGCAGCACATCCATGAATGCCAACTAGCAATCAGAAGACACAATGAGAACACATTACTCTCACATGGACAGATTCAATCACAGTTTTGACGGTGAGCCTCCAGACCTAGACAAAGCTAGGGAACTTGGAAGCTTGGCATCCAAATAAATCAGTCATCAATAGACACATAGAAATAAACCATATTTGCATACTATTCAAAAGAGATGACAAAAAGCTAAGAAGAGACCAATAAAAATGAAAAATCAGAACACATCCTCCATACTAAGAGATAAACAGGGATTAACACCAGACAAACAATAAAGCTGAAAACAATACCCTAACCTAGGAACTACCAATAAAAAATCCTCCACCCAATACCAATTCATACAGGGCAAGTTACTATATGTAAATAGGAACGAACCTCATACTCACTAGCACGGATGATGTTACCTAGTTGGGTAATGAAACATCTGCAAACAAACAATCAAGCTCTGAGTGCACAAAGAACTCCAGAGCCCTGTTATTTCCCAAGGGAACTTATAGGGGCCACAAAACAATCAGCACCATTCTTGGAAATAAATATAATAGTGCCTGGATCTTTTGCTTTTTAGCATGCCAACTTTTTCACATAATTGTGTTAAAAAGTAAAAAATATAATAAAGTAGGGAAAGAAACCAGGCAGCCGCCATGGGAATTTCCTTGAGCTTGTTACAGATAGAAACTACTATGTTTCTTTAAATGTGTACACGTATGGCTAGTAATTCCCACTCCTTGTGTCTTCTTTCTTTTCTTTTTTTTTGGTCAGCTTTCCATCCTAATCTCAAGAATCTTGTTTTGGATTTGTTTTGTTTCTTTTCTCCTTTGACACTAACCAGCAAAGGGTTTGGAGTCTGTGCTCATGTCCTAAAAAGCCTATTTCTCCCCATCAAGTTCAGTGTCAGGGGATGGTAGGAAGCATTAGGAAGAAATAGGAATTTGTTTGTACAGTACTGTAAAAAGGAACAACCCATACTTCATGAGAGGTATGTGGCTTACTTAGCTTTGCATCATGTCTAATGGCCTTTTTTTTAGAGCTTAATGCTGTTAGGAGTAGTATGAAATCGATGTTTAGAATTTTATTTTAAGAACTGGCTAGTGGCAAAACAAGCATCAGAAATATTATTATTTTTTGCTCCTTAAAAATGTGGTCTCAGTACAAAATTAGGATTTTGTAAATTATTTTACTGTGTAATCAGTATTTTTGTTTTAAGGGCTGCAAGCTTTTAGAAACTGTTAATCAGGCATAGAAGGCTGCATTTACAGGTTATCTGCTGAAAATAAATTTAAGAGAATCTGCAAGAAGCCTTCATCATATCTTACTCTGTCCTACCTCACTCTATTCTACTCTACTGTTGGGAGGAATGTCCTTCTGGGTTCAGGTCCAAGTGGGGGAAAAGGCACTGGAAACATGGAGGCTGCTGCGAAAGATGGTTTAATAGTGGACAGGACCACATGGCTTGAATTCCTGAACAGAAAACGGGGATCACATGCTTCCAGATGTTGGGTGAAGAAGAAAGGAGAGAAAAGGGGCTTGCTGAGAGTTCCTGAGTTTTTTATACTCTCGGTTTGGCCCCACCTCTCTGTTTCCTGTTCCTGTGCAAGAAATGTATTCTGATTGGTTGTCAGACTTCCAGAGGCGGGGGTGGGACGTTCTTACCTAACTTTGTAGTGCGTGTGTCTTTTGAGTCCCAATCTTGTTTGAGCATTGCTTCTTCCCAGGTTCCCTGTGGTGAGTTGGGTAAAGGGCCAATACTATCATGCCTTAATCTCATCACCCTGGAGTTGAAGGGGGAGATCTTTGTTATGTAGAATAGACTGACCCAGGCTTTTTAAATGGCCCATTGACAAAGGTGGGGGCTATTAAGAATGAGTCTGTTTCCTACCTAAAAACATGTTTCTCCATTTCTTATCCAGGGAAATATAATATTCTGCCTTTTTTTTGGAAAAAGTTTTTTATTATTTTAATTGAAC